>NC_044032.1:561727634-562097634 GCF_901765095.1 Microcaecilia unicolor
GGAAGTCTCGGGACACTGCAAAGTGTTGTCTGTGTTATATTCAGTGCATAACCTTGATGTTATCTTTGATTTTCAGTTGTATTTTAAAGCACAAGTTGTTGTTTGTTTTTTTTTCTTTCTTTCTTCTTCATTTTACAAACTGCAACTCCTTTTGTTTGCCTGCAGAGGATTTTCATTTAATTATACAGTGTTTGGTGTTAGTATGGCTGGGTTACTGTAACACAATCTATTTGGGGCTCCCATCCAATGTCTTACAAGTTCTTCAGATGGTCTAAAACATGGCTACCTATCTCTTGATACAATATGGATCCCATGCCAGGATGACTTCAATGCTCTGTGTCCTCCACTGGTTGCAGGTATCTATTAAGATCTGTTACATAGGGCCCTTCCTCAAGACACTCCATGTTATGTAAGATATATTTTCAAAGTTTACTCATTGTTTGATATACAGCCAATTGGAATTACCTTATTAATGGTTTTGGTAATTTATACTACTAATAATCATTTCTATAGTGCTACTAAACATACACAGTGCTGTACACATCATCCCTCCGAGTTTATATGGAGGGGAATTTTCAAAAGAAATGTCCAAGTTGCGATTTGCACATCCTTGCAAAACGTCCAAATCCAGGGGCGGGGAAACACATATTTTCAAAACAAGATGGACGTCCATCTTTCATTCTGAAAATACTGCCAGAGATGCCCAAATCCTTAAATTTGGACTTCCCTAGACTTGGACATCCCTAGATATGGAAGTCTTTGACTTTCAGTGATTTTTTAAACCAAAGACGTTCATGTCAAAAATGTCCAAATGCAAGCCATTTGGTCATGGGAGGAGCCGGCATTTGTAGTGCACTGGTCCCCCTGACATGCCAAGACACCAACCGGGCACCCTAGGGGGCACTGCAGTGGACTTCATAAAATGATCCCAGAAACATAGCTCCCTTACCTTGTGTGCTGAGTCCCCCAAAACCCACTACCCACCACTGTATACCACTACCATAGCCCTTACAGATGAAGGGGGCACCTATATATGGGTACAGTGCGTTTGTGGTGGGTTTTGGAGAGCTTGCTGTTTCCTCCACAAATGTAACAGGTAGGGGGGTATGGGCCTGGGTCTGCCTGTCTGAAGTGCACTGCAGTACCTACTAAAATTGCTCCTGGGACCTGCATACGCTGTCATGGACCTGAGTATGACATCTGAGGCTGGCACAACATATTTTTAAAGATGTTTTTTGAGGGTGGGAGGAAATTAGTGACCACTGGGGGAGTAACAGGAGGTCATCCCCGATTCTATCCGGTGGTCATCTGGTCATTTTGGGCACCTTTTTGTGCCTTAGTTGTAATAAAAAGATGTCCGGGTGAAAACGTCCAAGTGTTCGTCAGGGACGCTCTTGCTTTTTTCGATTATGGGTCAAAGACATCCAAGTGTTAGGCACGCCTAAGTCTCGCCTTCGCTACACCTTCGTCACGCCCCCTTGAAATTTGGACATCCTTGCGACGGACTGCAGTTGGAGACGTCCAAAATTGGGTTTCAAGTATACCGATTTGGACGTCTCTGGGAGAAGGACATCCATCTTCCGTTTTATGTCAAAAGATGGACGTGCAGATTCTAAAACAATGTATGTAGTCTAATTGGCTTAAGAAGTTAATCAGCATTGATAACAGCTCTTATCAAGCAATAATGAGCACTAATTGGCACTGATTATAATTCACACACAACGTGCTAAGCATATTCTGTAACAATGCATGCAGGCAAACAGGGGCATTGTTATGGGTGGGGAAATGGGCATTTCTTGGGTGTATCAAAATTTATGTAAGTAGTTAAAGAATATGGCCCAGAGTGCATAAAACTGTGGACCGGGATGTACACCACATTTTTGTTGGTGTAAATGGATGTGCATAGTTTTAGACGCTGAGATATCAACTAAGCTTATTCTATAATTGGTGCTTAAATCTAGGCATCAATTATAGAATGTGTTTAGTAAGCTTTGATATCAGCGCCAATTTTTTAGGCGCCATATATGTAGTTACTTTCTCTGTCTCTAGAGGGCGCACAATCTAATTTTTTGTAGCTGGGGAAATGGAAGGTTAAGTGACTTGCCCAAGGTCACAAGGAGCTGCAGTGAGAATCAAATCCAGGTCACCATGATAGAAGCCTGCTTCACTAACCTTTAGGCTACTCTTCCACTCCAAGCCTGGTTAGTTGTTGTGCTTCTTGAATTTGCCTCTCCTGTTTTTTTTTTTTTTCGCAAATCCTGCACATTATTCATAAAGTGTGCACCCTAATTTCAAACAATAAGCACTCTTTCCCAATAGTGAATACATGCATGCACTATTTGTGCAGGTGCACACTATTGAGAAAGAGTGCACACTCAGTGAATAATGTGCATTCTTTCAGAAAAACACACTATATTAACTGCACATTAAAAAACACTATTCTTTGTGTGTGTGTGTGTGTGTGTGTGTGTGTGTGTTGGGGGGGGGGGGTACTTTCATTTTCAATAATATGAAATGGCATGGGAAATGCCATTGACATTTCCTATGTCATTTCAAACAAATGCACATCCCTACTTTTTTTTCTCCCTAGGAACATCAGCCATTAACATTTGACCTGATGCTTCCAGTGTGCCTCTTAATGGGGCTGGTGGTAGATTCAATTTACCCCCTCTCCTGATACTGCTACTCCAAAATCCGTAGATCTCAATCCCCTGATACCAATTTTACAAAATCTCACCTACAATCTCTTGAAAACTCCAACCACAAACTAGTCCTTGCCCATCTCCTTCCCACAACCTTCAATCCTTCAAAATCCCCTTTTCCAACATTTCCCTCTCCCCCCCTCCCCCTAATCCCTCCCCACCACCAGTATCAGGGCCAGAATTACATATAAGCTAGACAATCTACAGCTTAGAGCCTCAAATCACAAAGGACTTAACGCTTTACTAGAATTTAAAAGTACTAAACCTAAAATTTGCTTCCTACTTAATGGGCGGGGGGGGGGGGGGGGGGGGGGAGAAGCTCAAATGTTACAGCCTAGGGTTCACAGCATGCATAAATCTATCCCTGCCTGGTAACTACCATGGAGCTCTCTGGTAGCTAATGGGGGTGAGGGTGAAGGGCACATGAGTAATCCTCAGTTGGTCCTATCCCTTTGGCTCCCAGGTTGAAAATGGTAGCCAAATCCCCCTAGCAGTAGTCAGGCAGTACCATTAGGGATAAAGCTGCAAATGTGAGGTGCTCTCTTATTTGGCAACTTGACCCTTGTGGCAGTACTTCAAGACTACTTCTAGGGGAATTCAGACATCATTTGGTACATGGATGCCTAAAAGATGGGAGAAACTATGAATCACTCCTGTCTCCCTTCCCGTCTCCATTCAAGACACCATGGAGACCCTGGTAGGTGCTGGGGGATAGTGCAGTGCTGGGGAAATTAAAACGAATGGGTTTATAAGGCAGGATGTGAAGGGTACTAAGAAGGAGGTACTGGGGTAAGAAATTGATTGATATCAATATGGTCCATGTAAAACAGAGTGGGTCTGAATTGGGACCCATTAACTTTGAATTACTGTCTCTCAGACTGTGTGATAATCTGAGCTGTAGCTAAGTAAAATTAAGTTTTCTACATGAATCATTATCCTGAAGTACTGAGGTTTGTACCTTATGTGGAAATTTTGGTAAACTTTATTGCAGCTCAGTAACTACCCATATTTGTGATCTTGGTCAAGTTATTTCATCGACCACTGCCTAAGGTACAGCTTACGATTATGAGCCCATTTTAAGCAGGGTAATAACTCAAGTGCCTGAATGTAACTCATTTTCAGCATGGATTTGGAAGAGGCAAGCAATAAATTTAAAATCCAAATGTACCACAGGCAAGTTTAAAGGAGGTCATTTAAGCACATAAAATACTATTTTATACACAGGAATGCTTTTAAAATCATCCCCAAATACTATAGCCATGGCTGTAAAACCAATCATAAATCTTTAGTTCATGTCCCTACCAAGGGTTTTCATGTTCAAATAATTTAGAAAGAAGTAAGAAATCGTATATATATTTGAGAGATACCAGAAATCATTTTATTACATTTCTTTCCTCAGTCAGCATAAGATAAGGAGGTTCAAAGCTATCATGGAAATTCCAAAACAGCAGCTCTCTGAACTTACCATTGATCTAGCAAATTGAACCCAGATCTGAACTGAGTCTGCAGTTTGCATCCAAGTTCATCCATCTTTATTTGCTGTTACAGTAGCAACCTGATTTTATTATTATATATTAAAAAAAATATTTTTAAAAAAATTTGATTTCCTTAACAGGTTGTTGCTGATTACGTCTTACCACTTCCAAATTCAGAAATAACATAGATAATGCTTCATGTCTGAAGCCACCAAGCAAGAACAAAATGAGAAGCGGAAATCTGTTGAAAACAAGATTCTAGAACATTAGTATATGTTGTATATATCCATAAAATATTGCTTAATTGATCAGTTCAAAACAGATAGCTATCAAATTATGTTGCAAAAATCCAAGTAATTCTTTATAGTAATATTTCTTGAGAAAAGTGGTACATCAATGTGGTGATTTGAGGGAAACCCTTATACTTAATGTAATGAAAGCATTCAATAAAATAATTGCAGAGACATTTCTATGGCCCAATATTTAAAATTATTTTAATGGCCAGGAGAGGCTCCTGGCTATTTAAATCACCTGTCTGGAGCTAACCAGGCATTTTCAGTGGCAATTAACCACTATTTGGAGGGCATTCTAAAGGCAGAGGCGCAGTAGCAGTTTTAGGGCTTGCTAATCATTAGCATGCGCTAAACACTAGCAACACCCATAGAAATATTCTGACAATTCTAACATTTAGCGCATACTTATTTTTAGTGCATGCTGAAAATGCTTGCACACCTTTGTAAAATAACCCCTAAATATACAAACTAATCATTAGCTATGAATATTACACAGTTGTGTAAACTTGCTGGAATAAAAATGCCTTTAACTACTTCCTGAAAAGGAGAATCAATTGTGCATCAAGCTAGTGTTGCGGCAAACCGTTCCATAATTTATGTGCTGTAATCATAAAAATATTCTCCCTATACATGTGAAGTCTCACTTGACAAAAAGATGGTACCTCAAGCAAATTTTGATTCTGAGATCTTATAATGTGAGTAGGGGTATAAACCTTCAAAGAACTAGCTAAACAGGCTGGACACTGATCAAACAATAACTTGAATACCAAAAAGACAACTTTAAAATTGATCCGCCAAGCAATTGGCAGGCAATATAGCTGTTTTAGATAAGGTGTAATATGTGAAAATCATGAACAACCTCAATCAACTGAGCTGTGGCATTCTGTGCCACTTGTAATGCTCTTAAAGATATATTGGATAGTACTAAGAGTAATGTGTTACAATAGTCAAATAAAGGAAATATATAGTCCTGGATCACTGTATGAAAATTATTATTATTCAACCAAATCTAGACATCTCAAACATTTCAACTTAAAAAAATATATTTCAACATACATTCCTTACATGAAGTTTTAATGTCAGTGAAGAGTCTAATATAACTTCCAGATATTTCATCTTATCAACAATAGCAATGGCATGTCCATCAAAATTAAACAGCTTTGGGGTGTCATTTTTCAATTTTCCAGAAAGAAACAAAATACAATAAAACATAGAAAAGAAAATAAGATGATACCTTTTTTATTGGACTAACTTAATACATTTTTTGATTAGCTTTCGAAGGTTGCCCTTCTTCATGATGAAGAAGGGCTACTTTTGAAAGCTAATCAAAAAGTAAAAAAAGGTATTATCTTATTTTCTTTTCTATGTTTTATTTTATTTCTATTGATTACCTTTAAAAGTGGACTAACATGGCTACCACATCTCTCTACCCAGAAAGAAACAAAATCTGAGTTTTATCCATATTAAGGCTCAGCTTACTAGCTTTCAACCAAGGATTTACGGATCTTAAACACTGACTCAAAAATGCAAATGTATCCTCCATCTTCTCTTGGACAGGGAAGAAAACTGTATATCATCAGCATAAATATAATGCACCCCTAAACAGGCAAAAACTTTACAAAGTGGGGCAATATAGATGTTAAATAGCAGTGCTGAGAGTGAAGACTTTCGTGGTACCCCTGAATAGATATCAGTCCACAAGGAAACGTCAGACCTTAATGAAACTTGAAACTGTCTCTCATACAAAAGGAACTAAACCAAGACTGATCCTGAAATCTCAAGAGCTTGTAATCTAAGTAGCAACAATTCATGATTTATTGTATCAAAGACAGCTGAATCATCTAAAGACACCATCAAATAATCTATACCCTTATCAAATCTACAACGGACAGTATCTAGGCGAGCCTCAGATGTCATACTCAGGTCCATGACAGAGCATGCAGGTCCCTGGAGCAGTTTCAGTCAGTACTGCAGTGCACTTCAGACAGGTGGACCCAGGCCCATACCCCCCTACCTGTTACATTTGTGGAGGAAACAGCGAGCCCTCCAAAACCCACTACAAACTGACTGTACCCATATAGGTGCCCCCTTCACCTGTAAGGGCTATGGTAGTGGTGTACAGTTGTGGGTAGTGGGTTTTGGGGGCTATGTTCCTGGGAGCAATTTATGAAGTTCACTGCAGTGCCCCCTAGGGTGCCCGGTTGTTGTCCTGACATGTCAGGGGAACCAGTGCGCTACCAATGCTGGCTCCTCCTGTCTTGTCTGGGAAGAAGGTGAGCCCTTAGGTCCCTTAAGGCCCCGAAGGACCTCAGAGGACAGCCGTGCAACCCCAAGTCTTCACCCGCGGCGACCGCCGTTCACCGAGGGTTGAGCCCCCAGCTGCAGGCGGCCAACGAGACTTCCGGAACCGCAGGGTTGACGGACTGACCCAGCACTGGAACCGGGAGCGGAGAGAACAGGTGGAAAGTCAGAGAAATCCAGGAACAGGCAGCAGGTCAAGGTAGGCGGCTAACAGAGTCGTCCAAAAACAGGCAACAAGTCAGGGCAGGCAGCTATCAGGGTAGTCCAGTAACAGTCCAAAGGTCAAACCAGGAAAATAAGGGATCGCACAGAGAACAGGAGCACACAAAGACTGGCCTCGGGAAACAGAACCTGAAGCAACGTCCTGTTTCAGCCCCGCTCCTTAAATACTGTCAGCATTCAACCGCCCAGCCCCAGCCGACATGGCCGGCCAATCGGAACCTGGCTACTGCAGAAATCCCTCTGGTTGGTTCCGTCCGGCCTCTCAGGCGGAGCTACAGCACTGGCATCCCAATCTGGTTCTTCTGAGGCGGAGCTTCGGGTTCCCGTGCCCGAAAATGAAGAAGACGCTGGCCATTGCATCTTAGCTCCATCTTCCCTACTAGTGTAAGCGCAAACTTCGTAGCCGGCGACTGAGAGCCTGGAAGCCGTGATCGCCGGCCTACGGGCCCGACCGCGGATAGGGCGGCTATCGCTGTGACGGGTCCTGGCTTTTGGCCGCTGTTCAAAAAAGGCCGGCCATCGCCGCAAGGAATACCGGCTCGGCCCCGACTGTACTCGAGATAGCCGGCCATCCGGGGAACCGTCGGGTAAGTGCTCTCTGGCTGCGGATCTCTCCTCCTGGCCCTTGCTTCCCGCAGAGGAGCAGCCTGAGAGAGCGAAGGATGTGACACCTCCCATGACCAAATGGCTTGCATTTGGACATTTTTGACATGGACGTCTGTGGTTTCGAAAATCGCTGAAAGTCAAAGATGTCTATGTCTAGGGACATCCAAATTTAAGGATTTGGATGTCTCTGATGGTATTTTCTAAACGAAAGATGGACATCAAATCTTTTTTCCGAAAATACGGGTTTCCCCGCCCCTGGATTTTGATGTTTTGCAAAGACGTGCAAATTGCAACTTGGACTTTTCTTTCGAAAATGCCCCTCCATGTGTATAAAATATTGTCCACTAAATAAAAAGCTCTAAAAACATAAAGACAGAAGGCAATAAACTCACCTGTAGTTTAATTCAAACAGACACTATGGTGCTAAAAATGCCACTGTCAAAGCTTCCAAGAAATGGAACTACATCATGACTGCTACATATTAAAATCTGAAGACATGAATAATGTATTAGATGTTAATTTTGCCATGAGGCAGTGAATAAAAGCAGATCACACTATGGTTGTTTAAACAAAAATGGTTATAGGGTTAACCGGTTATAACCAAAAAATGGTTATCTAAAAAAGATTATATGTGAAAGAGAATATGTATACAAATTGTAATGAAATTACTGCAAAGGCATAAAAAGAAGATATATATTAAAAACAAGGAATCATTATATAAAAGAGAGTACTTAGAAATTCTGCAATAATGTTACTGGAAAGCAAAAATGCATCATATAAACGTTCTTAAATCTAACTCTGAATTGATTCCATGCAGTATCTGTCACCAATTCTCCAGGACATTTTGACAACTTTATAAACCAAAAACCTGATCTATAGAATGATTCAATGAGTGCCAGTAGTTAACTAGGGAGCAATGATGATGTTCTGGCTGACACAGCTCCTGTGGTCAATTAGACATGTCTCATTCTGACGTTTGGTCTTACCAACATATAAAAGGTTACATTGACACTTTATGATGTTAACATTTGAAGTATTGCAATTGGAATGCTGGTGTAGGAGATACTTCTTATTCATCTGTGGGCGAGTGAAGATGTCAGTCTCCACAGCCTGTGGACAAACACTATACTTCCCACATGCTCTGTGTCCCAAGTGAATGTCTGAAAACAAGTCCTCCACAGGAACTGGAATGGAAGAGGTACCATGTGGTCCTTGAGATTCTTGCTTCTAGAATATACTATCTCAAGGTTCTGGTTCTGGAAACATTAATTGCTCTCAAGAATGTGCCAGTTCTTTTTGAAGATTTTTTGAATCTTGGTTGCTATGTGTGAATATCTAAGGGTATATATAATAGCAGGGACAGGTTTATCAGAATTGATAATAATTCACTGCCTTGTTGGAACCGTTATCCGTTTTTGTCAACCACTTCCTGTGACCGTTTGTCCCGAAAATTAAGTCTTACATCAGAGACACGGGACACATGATAATTTTATTGAATAACTTTGATGGAGACCTCTCTGACATCATCCTGGTAACCTTGACAGCCTTTGTATAAATATACCACAATTGGAACCACTGCACATTATTGAGTCTGTTTTACAGAGCTGCACCATAGACCATCAAATTCCCAACTTGTTTATTTTTATTTATTTTGTTGCATTTGTATCCCACATTTTCCCACCTCTTTGCAGGCTCAATGTGGCTTACAATACGTCATGAATAGTGGAAATATATGAGAAAATATACACTTAGTAATAGCAGAAGGATCTTGGGTAACATGATAATGAGAAAACATGGTAGTAGTTTGTCAAGCAAGTATTGTAAAGGCAGTTCTGGATATGTGTACAGGAGGTCATATTTGTTGATCCTTGTTAAAGAGATGGGTCTTCAGTAGAATTTGGAAGTTAGCTAGTTCATAAATCATTTTTAAGTTACTACTACTACTACTACTACTATTTAGCATTTCTATAGCGCTACAAGGCGTAAGCAGCGCTGCACAAACATAGAAGAAAGACAGTCCCTGCTCAAAGAGCTTACAATCTAATAGACAAAAAATAAATAAAGTAAGCAAATCAAATCAATTAATGTGAACGGGAAGGAAGAGAGGAGGGTAGGTGGAGGTGAGTGGTTACAAGTGGTTACGAGTCAAAAGCAATGTTAAAGAGGTGGGCTTTCAGTCTAGATTTAAAGGTGGCCAAGGATAGGGCAAGACGTAGGGGCTCAGGAAGTTTATTCCAGGCGTAGGGTGCAGCAAGACAGAAGGTGCGAAGTCTGGAGTTGGCAGTAGTGGAGAAGGGAACAGATAAGAAGCATTTATCCATGGAGCGGAGTGCACGGGAAGGGGTGTAGGGAAGGACGAGTGTGGAGAGAAACTGGGGAGCAGCAGAGTGAGTACATTTATAGGTGAGTAGAAGAAGTTTGAACAGGATGTGAAAACAGATAGGGAGCCAGTGAAGGGTTTTGAGGAGAGGGGTAGTATGAGTAAAGCGACCCTGGAGGAAGACGAGACGGGCAGCAGCGCATTCCAGAATTGTGTGCTTAGGTAGGAAAAGGTTGACGCATGCGTTAATTTGTATTTTAGACCTTTACAGTTTGGGAAGTGAAGATTAAGGAATGTGCGGGATGATCTTTTAGCAGTCCTGGGTGGTAAGTCTATCAGGTCTGACAAGTAGGCTGGTGCGTCTCAGTGAATAATTTTATGAACTAGGGTGCATATTTTGAACGTGATACGTTCTTTGAGTGGGAGCCAGAGTAGCTTCTCTCGCAGGGGTTTAGCGCTTTCGTATTTTGTTTTACCGAATATGAGTCTAGCTGCAGTGTTCTGAGCTGTCTGAAGTTTCTTGATTATTTGCTCTTTGCAGCCAGCGTAGAGTGCATTGCAGTAATCTAGATGACTGAGTATGATTGATTGTAGCAGGTTGTGGAAGACGGTTCTTGGGAAGAAAGGTCTTACTCTTTTTAATTTCCACATTGAGTGGAACATCTTCTTGGTTGTGTTTTTCGCGTGACTCTAAAGTGTTAGGTGTCGATCAATGGTAACTCCAAGAATTTTTAGGGTGTCCGAAATTGGAAGATTCAGTTTTGGTGTGTTAATGGTGGTGAATGTGTTTGTGTTGTGTTGCGAGGTGAGTATTAGGCATTGGGTATTTTTTTCATTGAGTTTCAGCTTAAATGCATCTGCCCATGTGTGCATGATATGTAGGCTTTGGTTGATGTCATTGGAAATTTCCTTTAGATCTTGTTTAAATGGAATGTAGGTCATTACGTCGTCTGCATATATGTATGGGTTAAGGTTTTGGTTTGATAGTAGCTTCGCCAAGGGTATCATCATTAAGTTGAATAAAGTCAGAGAGAGGGAGGATCCTGGAACTCTGCATTCAGGTATCCATGTGGCTGATGTAGTCAAATTAGATGTCACTTGGTATGATTGTGTGGTTAGGAACCCCTTGAACCAATTGAGAACATTTCCTCCAATTCCAAAATACTCAAGGATATGTAGTACTATTCCATGATCAACCATATCGAAGGCGCTAGACATATCAAATTGTAGCAGTAGTATGTTTTTTGCCAGTTGCAATCATTTGTTTAAAATTATTTATGAGAGTAACTAGTACCGTTTCCATGCTGTGGTTAGACTGCAATCCTGAGTGGAGGAGTGGCCTAGTGGTTAGGGTGGTGGACTTTGGTCCTGAGAAACTGAGTTCAATTCCTGGCACAGGCAGCTCCTTGTGACTCTGTGCAAGTCACTTAACCCTCCATTGCCTAACGCATTAAGCCTGCCATGAGTGGGAAAGTGTAAGGTACAAATTATGATATTAGCAACAGTAGCATTAACCAAGAATTACATCTGTTTTCTTAACTGATACTATCTGAAAATCTGTTGCGCAGCAATGGCCCCAGACATTGCAAACCTTTATGTAAGGAGTACTTTATGTATGAAATAAGTGTGAGTTTGTACTCTGGTAATAAACCGTATACCCTAGATTGGTATCTTGTAAATCATTATGTGGGCCACTTTTAAGAAACACATCTTGAGGATAATCCATTCACTTCCAACTTGGTTCTCTACAAATGATACATAGATGACATCTTCATACACTGGCATGGAAACAGCACTAGCCTCGAGACTCACATCTTTCTTTCGAGCTACAATATGACTGTCATGAAACTAATTTCCTAGATTTCATAATCCACAAGAATTATTATTTATATTTGACTTTGTTATAGTACAATTGTATTTGACCTCTGACGTAGGTGGACTCTTCTGCCAAAACACTGGTGCCTAGTACTTGACCATACTCCCCATTGGAAGTTATCCTCTACTTCTTGGGTTTGTCTTTGGACTTTTATGGAGAATACCTTCCTGTTTCTGTGGCTACATCTTCTGGATTTTCAGATTGTATGTTGCCAATTCAATGTCTCTATTTAAATGCACGCCCCATTTGTAATAAGGACATAAGAGTAGCCATACTGGGTCCATCTAGTGGCCAAACAGTGGCCAAGCCAGGTCACAAGTACTCCCAAACCATGACAACACTCCATACTACAAATCCCATGTCTCTCTCAATAGAAGACTATGGACTTTTCCTCCAGGAATTTGTCCAAACCATTTTAAAACCCAGATAAGTTAACCACTGTTACCACAGAGTTCCAGAGCTTAACTATTCATTGAGTAAAAAAATATTTCCTTCTATTTTGTTCGAGTGTCGCCCAGTTCTTTAATTTTCATGATTTGATTCAGGATTCACAGGTAGGCTTAGTTTTTTATAGTTGAAATTTGGATCCCTGATTTAAGGTCTCCCCATCTGGTAAATATCTTCTCTTCAGGTTATAAAATAATAATCTACCCATTGCCAGATAAGAGGGGTGGTGGTTTGATGCTTCTTTATAAGAACTTTTTTCTATGTTTCACTGATTAATATGCTCCCCCCGTTTTCTATTTCTGTTGATGGCTCTCTCATTCTCCCTGTTTCCTCAGCTCGAAACCTTGGGGTCATCTTTGACTCTTCTCTCTCCTTCTCTGATCATATCCAGAAAATTGCCAAGACCTGTCGTTTCTTTCTTTACAACATCCGTAAAATCCGCCCTTTTCTTTCCGAGCACTCTACCAAAACCCTCATCCACACCCTTGTCACTTCTCGTTTAGACTACTGCAATCTGCTTCTTGCTGGCCTCCCACTTAGTCACCTCTCCCCTCTCCAGTCGGTTCAAAACTCTGCTGCCCGTCTTGTCTTCCACCAGGGTCGCTTTACTCATACTACCCCTCTCCTCAAGACCCTTCACTGGCTCCCTATCCATTTTCGCATCCTGTTCAAACTTCTTCTACTAACCTATAAATGTACTCACTCTGCTGCTCCCCAGTATCTCTCCACACTTCCCTACACCCCTTCCCGTGCACTCTGCTCCATGGATAAATGCTTCATATCTGTTTCCTTCTCCACTACTGCCAACTCCAGACTTCGCGCCTTCTGTCTCGCTGCACCATACGCTGGAATAAACTTCCTGAGCCCCTACGTCTTGCCCCATCCTTGGCCACCTTTAAATCTAGACTGAAAGCCCACCTCTTTAACATTGCTTTTGACTCGTAACCACTTGTAACCACTCGCCTCCACCTACCCTCCTCTCTTCCTTCCCGTTCACATTAATTGATTTGATTTGCTTACTTTATTTATTTTTTGTCTATTAGATTGTAAGCTCTTTGAGCAGGGACTGTCTTTCTTCTATATTTGTGCAGCGCTGCATACGCCTTGTAGCGCTATAGAAATGCTCAATAGTAGTAGTAGTAGTTGTGGATGCATATCAGCAACTAATGGTCTGCAAATTGTTTGATCCATAGAATTGTTATTCATTGGGTTTATTACCAATTTATAGACCACCTGGAAACTGGGCTACAAGTTATTTCCTATTATGCAACTTTTTTTGAAAAACATATTGCTTTAGGAGATGTAAATTTGCATCTGGAATGTTTTAGTGATCAAGATTCTGGTCAATTTATATCAGCTAAATAAATATTAAGATAAGTCAGATAGCTTCAACTCATTATAAAGGTCATGCATTAGATTTTATAGTTTGTTTATCAGATTTGCATTCCCAATATTAGATTATTTAGACTGGAAACCAGTGCCCTGATCAGATCATTTTCTTCTAAACCTTTGTTAAATTACCATGTGTAGTGAAATCATCTCATATGGAAGGGGTTGCTTATGTTAAGCGTACATGGTTTGACCCTTCCATATTTTGGAAACAGCTTGAATTATTTTTAAATGGTTATTCTGGTACTCATGAATCAAAAATGGAGGTTTGGAATCTCAGGGTAGCTAAAGTTCTGTCAGACTTGTCTGGGTTAATAAAAAAAAAAAATAAAATAAAAAGCTAAGCAGTACAATAATCCTTGGTATTCTTAATCCTTACCTCTTCTGAAAAGAACCCGCAGAAAAACTGAAAGGTTGTGGAGAAGGACTAAAGATTAGTCTCGATATATGCTTTGGCATGCTAATATCAGGAAATGTAAGGCTTCAGTTTTTGGCTAAACTTGATTGTTATGATAAAAAGATACAGTGATTGCCAAGACCCCCACTGGAACATGTACATACTTGACTGTTTACTCCTATCTCTATCTGTAGGAGGCCAAAGAAAAGAAATCAACACACACACCACTCTAATGACTGTGAGGTCACCCAGAACTGTCTCAACTTCTTCCAGCTTTCTGCTTCATTTCATTGGCATAAAGTATTAGGTCATGAGTTACATGTCAACAGGTTTACATCATACATCACAAGATACAAACAATAGATACTTATTGGCTGAGGTTATATTCAACTCCTATTAGCATTCTAAAGAGCATAGGTCAGACAGTTGCTATGCTATTTTGGTATGGAACACAGAACTCTTGAACAACAAGTATATCATGGGCGTAGACTGGGGGGGGCGAGGGGGGCATTGCTCCCCAAACGACGACAACTGGAACGGTGACTTTTTTACCTGAAGTCGCAGCGACGAACGGGCAGGCAGCGCTGCGGTAGTAAGTAAAAGCAACAACAAGGCAGGTTCAACTCCGCCCTTCTCTTCCCTGCTCTCTCAGCGTCCCGCCCACCTGAAAGGAAATGACATCAGAGGACGGCGGGATGCAGAGGGTAGGGAAGTGAAGGGCGGAGTCGAACCTGCCTCGTTGTTGCTTTTACTACTGCAGCGCTGCCTGCCTGTTCGTCGCTGCGACTTCGGGAGTGGAATGGAAGTGAGCCAGCCTATCTCATCCACTGTAAGTAAGGAAGATATCACTGTTTCCACTCCCCCACGCAGCCATCGCCATTTACTTAATACAGCAAGCAAACCTGTGAGCTGCTGCATCCACGTTGTCATTTTACAGATGCTGCGAAGGGGGAGAGAGGGAGGGAGACGCTGGATAGAAGGGGGGAGGGGATGGACAAAAACAGGATGGGCAGGGGAGGGAGGAGAATTGCTGGACAAAAGGATTGATGGAGGGGACAAGGGAGAGAGGAAATTTGCTGGAGATGGATGGAGGAGAGGGCAGGGGAGAGTGGAGAGTTGCTGGACGGAGCGGAGGGCAAGGGAAGGAGGAGAATTGCTGGACATGGATAGATGGAGGGAAAAGGGGAGAGGAGAGAGGAAATTTGCTGGCGATGGATGGATGGAGGAGAGGGCAGGGGAGAATGGAGAGTTGCTGGATGGAGCAGAGGGCAGGGGAATGAGGAGAATTGCTGGACATGAATGGATGGAGGGAAAAGAGGAGAGAGGAAATTTGCTGGAGATGGATGGATGGAGGAGAGGGCAGGGGAGAATGGAGAGTTGCTGGAGGAGAAATGTTGGATATGGATGGAGAGGAAACATGCATTTAAGGACTGGATCGGAACACTTTGAGGGCAGATACTGAAACTGGAGGAAGGATAGGGACAGGGCTACAGATGGTAGACTGGACGCATAAGGACACAGAAGGATGGTGGACATGGTGAGTGAAAAAATATCAAATGGAAAGAAGACACTGGGACCAAAGCGAATAGAAAAACGAAATGATCAGACAAAGGTAGAAAAAGGTATTTTATTCAGAATTTATTAATTGGAATATGTCAGTGTTTGGAAATGTGCATCTGTGGTATGGGAAAGGGGGTGGGGAAATACTACTGGAGAGGAAGAGGGAGTGCTGGGTAAGGAGGAAAGAAGGAAGGAATGGAGGGAGAAAGAGCTGGCTTTTTTGGGAATAACCATAATGTATATGTATGAGATATCTCATACATATTCATTATGGTTATTCCCAAAAAAAGCCAGCTCTTGGTCCCTTCCTTCCACCATATTAGCATAATTTGTATATGCATATATGCAAATGAATATGCTAATAAGCCCCGCCCCTTCCTTTGCCCCCCCAAATGAAACAGTCAAACTACGCCTATGAAGTATATATATATATATAGAGAGAGAGAGAGAGAGAGAGAGAGAGAGAAGATACATATTCTTAGTGGCGCTTCCCAGTATCTGAATCAGGACATTCATTACTTAAACTGTTAATTCAGCAAGTGTTAGCAAACTGTAACTAGGTTAAATGCATCTGTCCTGCCCTTTCTTCAAATTATGCTAATTTTCACATTTTTTTGTTTAACTCTTGATATTCACCTCTGAGCTGGGGGGTCCTATCATTTTCATAATCCATCCTTAATATTATCAACTGCATTCTGAAAATTCATCTAAAGAATTATTTTGGATCTTTAGGGGCCATTTTACTAAGCCATATAGGTGCGTACACATGTCCACATGTTAATTTGGAGTTACCGCCCGGCTACTGTGAGGCTCCGGTAGTAATTTCATTTTTTACTCGCATCCGCTATGCACGCCATAAAATAATTTGTATTTTCCTGCGTACGGTGTAAGCTGGTTGGTAATCATCATTCTACGTGTGTGCATGGTTACCATGTGAGACCTTATTGTTAAGTCAATGGCTGGTAGTAAGGAATCAGACCCAAAATGGACGCGCAACAATTTTTATTTTGCCGCACATCCATTTTGGATCTGTGCACACCCAAAACCCGTGCCTACACTAGCGCAGCCCATTTTATGGCACACCTTAGTAAAAGGACCCCTTAATAAGTTAAGCAATTAGACACCATAGTTTCTACATTGCAGGATTCACAACCTTCTGTGGATAGCTTAACTAATTTTTTTTCAAACTAAAGTACAAAAAATTAGACAAAATGTTAATATGGGCACTGATGATTGATTGGAGCACAGTTTTGAAGTATCTGCAGATTTGGATAACTTTCCTGGAGATTGGATATGGAATTCCTTTTTCAGGGTTTCTTTAGAAACTGTCACCAAATTACTAAACATTTTTTTTTCTAAGAAGTCCTGTATATTAGATAATTGTCCATCTTATTTTTTGCAGTCAATTCCTATACATTTAGTGGAATGGTTAACAGAATTGATGAGGTTGCTTTTGGAGGAGGGTTGTTATTCTAATTCTTTTGCTGAGATAATTCATACTCCTATACCAAAATCCCCTAGTGCAGATCTAACTATGATGGACAATTACAGGCATTCCTTGGATTGCCAAACTTATGTAATTTATAATTTGTCAACAATTTTAGGATTTCATTTTTACTAATGATTGGTTAAACACTTCTCAATATGTTTTCTGTCATTTACATAGTAAAGAGACATTGAAGGGCATAATTGAATGGGGGCGGCCATCTCTAAGGGTGCCCATCTCCGGGAATGGCCCCGGGAAGGGGAGGAGCCAACCGTATTATTGAACAAGATGGGCAGCCATCTTTCATTTCGATAATACGGTTGGGGCCGGCCGAATCTCAACATTTAGGTCAACCTTACAGATGGTCGACCTAAATGTTGAGATTGCTGGACTAAGAGATGGCCGGCCTCGGTTTTCGCCGATAATGGAAACAGAAGCCGGCCATCTCAAAACTGGTCAAATCCAAGCCCTTTGGTCCTGGGAGGAGCCAGCATTTCTAGTGCACTGGTCCCCCTCACATGCCAGGATATCAACTGGGCACCCTAGGGGACACTGCAGTGGACTTCATTAATTGCTCCCAGGTACATAGCTCCCTTCCCTTGGGCGCTGAGCCCCCCCCAAATCTCCCCCAAAACCCACTCCCCACAACTGTACACCACTACCATAGCCTTTATGGGTGAAGGGGTGCACCCTCATGTGGGTACAGTGGGTTTCGGGTGGGTTTTGGAGGGCTCACATTTACCACCACAAGTGTAACAGGTAGGGGAGGATGGGCCTTGGTCCACCTACCTGAAGTGCACTGCACCCACTAAAACTGCTCCAGGGACCTGCATACTGCAGTGATGGAACTGGGTATGACATTTCAGGCTGGCAAAAAAATGTTTTTTGGGGGTGGGGGGGGGAGGGAGTTGGTGACCACTGGGGGAGTACGGGGAGGTGATCCCCGATTCCCATCATTGGTCATCTAGTCAGTTTGGACACCTTTTTGAGGCTTGGTCCTGAAAATAAATGGACCAAGTAAAGTCAGCCAAATGCTCGTCAGGGCTGCCCTTCTTTTTTCCATTATTGGCTGAGGGCGCCCATGTGTTAACCACACCCCCATCCCGCCTTCGCTGTGCCTCCGACACGCCCCTTTAAACTTTTGCTGCTCCTGCGACAGACTGCAGTTGAGGGTGGACAAAATTGGCTTTTGATTATACTGATTTGGCCGCCATTAGGAGAAGGGCGCCCCTCTCCCGATTTGTGTCGGAAGATGGGCGCCCTTCTCCTTCGAAAATAAGCAGGATTGTTAGACACTCTAGTAACCGAGGTTAAGGATGTTTGAAGTAGAGGTGGTCAGACTGATCTTTTGCAATTTTGATATTTCAGCAGCCCTTGATGCTATAGACCACTTTATTGGCTTGGAGAATTGGGCATGGGTGGAAAGGTGCTCAAATGGTTTGAGGAATTTTTAAGGAAGAAAACATGGCTGCCCAATTGCGGTGTTCATCAATGATCACCACTTTTTTTGAATGTTTATATGAGGCCGCTTGGAGTGTTACTGACTTTCTTGCTGTTTAGATTATATTTTACTCTGTTGATATAATTCTTTTGTCCAGCATTGGACACTTTTGAAAACAATAGGAATATTCTGGTTAAGAACACTTCTTTGATTGATTCATGGGCCTATAAGAATTTTTTTAAAGCTTAATATTCAGAAAACTAATGTCTGGTTTGTGGATTTTGACTCTTTACCTCCAAAATTTTTCCAGCTTACTAGAGAGGAAATTTTAAAAATTAAAAATGTCTGGTTTTAGGTATAGTTTTAGATTCAAAATGAATTCTGAAAGATCAGATTAATGCCCTTGTTAAGAAATGTGACTTTCGTCTTCAGCAATTAATGGCAATTCGATCTACTCTTAGGGTTGAAAGCTTTAGAACTGTTGTTCAGGCCTTTATCTCGATTATTATAATTTTTTATATGGAAAAATCACTGTGAAGCTATTGAGTCGATTACAGCTGCTTCAAAATACAGCTGCTAGGTTAATTTTTAAAATAAATAAATTTGAGAGACCATCTCCTCTTTTAAAATAGTTGCATTGGCTTCCAGTTTCTGCAATTTTGTGGCTTTAATATTATCTTTAACATATGATACCACCACCGTCCTTTTCTTCCTACCCTGTTTTTCCTGAACAGATTATAACCCGGTATAACTATATCCCAGTCATGGTTGTCTATAAACCATGTCTCTATGATCGTCACTAAATCTAAATCAGCCTCTTCCATCACAGCCTCAAGATCTAAAACCTTACTTCCTATACTTCAGGCATTAGTATATATAGCTTTCCAGCCGTTGCTCCTTTTCCTATTTGTGTTGAGGTATTTTTAATGCTTCACTTACCTGAGGGCTTGTACTTACCTGGGGGCTTTGATTACCCTACTCAAATGACTCTAGTTTAAAGCCCTCTTCAGTAAGTTAGCCAGTCTGCTGCTGAAGACACTTCTCTTTACTGGAATAAACTTTGTGCTGTTATTTAACATTCTAGTTTTTTTTTTTTTAATTGAACTTACTATACAATTCATTTATTTAATTTTTTGAAAAAGTTTTCACTTTTACTCTGCTGCTGTGTTTTGGTACTTTTGCAGTTTGTCTGGTAGGAACATTCCTTTTGTTTCCTGCTGGAAATATCTATTGCCATAGTCACTTCTACTTGGGATTTTTCAATTCCTGTTTTTATGATTGTACTTCTACATATTGTTTTAATAGCTGTATTTTTACACATTGTTAGAGATGTGTTAAGATCTGATTCAGGCCTTTCCATTGTCTAGGGAATTGGTTTGAAGTACTTTATCCATTATTAAGTATTCTCAGGGGCCAACCTATAGCTCTCACTTCCTTCACATTTCTGAAGCCTAGAGTTGCTTATTCATGGACACTAAAACCTATAAATCTTAGGACCTATATCATAGTAACTTAGTTAGGCACAAGGAGTAGCATCTGGCCTGCTAAGATGTGGATCAAGATGAAGGAGAAATAATGAGGAGAGCAATCCCTAAGGCTGGCAGGATAGTCTCAAATGCTTTGTATTATTGCCTAATGTTGCATAACCTCATTCTGAAAAGTTCTATGAGTAAACTCTGTTCATGAAGGAAATCTTGCTTTCATGTTTTCATTTTTTTTAGTTCAAGCAATAGTTGAATTAGTCTTGCTAATAAAACCCTGCAAGCAATTCAACTTTATGTAGGCATTTATAATTTTGGTATGCAATCTATTGTTGCTTTCTGTTAAATATTTTTGTCTGTTTTAATACTTTTGTCCTTTAGACCTGTGGAATAAATTAAAAGATATCATAAATCTTGACTTGGCACATAATGAATTACAGGCACTTTCATTTTTATCATGGCCTCTAAACTCCAAAACTCAGAAATATGCAAAAAATTGTGCATATTAAAAATCTCTGCAGGACATAGATGAATATCTTCCTGGAAGACCCAAATATCTTTACTGCAGAAAGAAATTAATGCTGTAAAAAAGATGTCTTCATAGACATACCATTTGAGATAGTGTATAAATAAGTAAATGTATAAAGAGTGTCATTGAAAAGAAATGTACTTCACTCAAAATTAATATTATCCTATTAATATTACTACCAGTAATATTAATGGGATTAACACTACCAGTCATTCTAACTAAACTATAGAATCTCTGATGTCATTCCACAACTACAGATCTTGAGGCCTATTTTCTAGTCAGGTTAACACATTATTCAACTCCTTTTTAAAAACACGTGAATGTATGTTGTATGCATTATTGATAATGCCAAAAATTAGAGGAGCCGGCAAAAGTAATTAATGAGCTGTGTCACATGCAAATGCATGCAAAGTAGCTCATTAATATTGTAATGTACATATTTATATTATGTAGTACATTTGGAAGGGAATTCCATAAAGGAGCACCTAGAATTAGGTGCCTAGAGGGCACTTAATAGAAGCCTATTCTATAAAGGAAAATAGGTGCCTATTTTACTTTAGAGAATACAAGCATAATCAGGTAGATATGTGCATAGTCACAAACACTAGCCATAGATCTGGTGTAAATGCCGAGAAATACATATACCCCGAGATTCTATATAGATAATCCATATTTGTGCACTACTACTACTAACCATTTCTATAGTACTACTAGATATACAGAGTACTGTAAACATTATGGAGGAGATTCTATATATGGCGCCTAAAAAATCAGCACTGAAATCAGTGCCAACTAAGCATATTCTACAATCGGTGCCTTGATTTAGGTTATATTCTATAACTAGGTGCGTAAATTTTAGAACGCCCATTTCCATTTCCCCGAGCGCGTGAAACAACTTGCTTGAGGGTTCTGATTGCAGCTAGCATGCAAATGCATGAAAACAGGGCTAAACATATTCATCCCCAATGATCAGCGACCAGCACGCCAAAGATTGGGTTGCTGGATGCGGCAAACCCTACGCCAACTACGAGCTGGCGTTAGGGTTTGCGGATCATTAGGGAGGAATGGTGAGCCCTGTTTTCATGCATTTGCATGCTAGCTGCAATCAGAACCCTCAAGCAAGTTGTTTCACGCGCTCGGGGAAATGGAAATGGGCGTTCTAAAATTTCGGAGAGGAGCAATACGAGTTCGCTTTGCTTTTTAGCATATTCTATATACACTTTTTAGAAGAGAGGAGACCTAAGAGAGTTTCATTTCGATATCTCCCTTGGAGCATACATTCCGATGTATATCTTCTGAGGTTACAAAGACCCCTGAGGCAGGCCTTAGGGCCGAAACACGGCCGTGTCGGGTCCATTCTGTGTATAATTTGTTATTTTTAAAAAAAAAATTTTAATGTGAATAAATACATTTTTTTGGTATCCTCATCCATTCAACTCACTTTTTTCTTTGCATGCTAGCAGGCCCCCATTCCCCCCAACAAAGCAAACCTGAAGACCCCCCCAGAGACCTCCGGTCCACCCGACGATCCCCCCCCCAGGTTCAGGGAGGGCTGGAGATCCGGTGGGTCTCCAGCCACCCGTAACTCCCCTCAACATTTCCAAAACAGTCCCTGGCGGCACAGTGGGCGACCAACCCCCCCCCCGGTCCCCCCAATTAATTGGTAGGTCTCCAGCGCCCCAACCCCCCCCCCCCCCCAGCAAAGGCTCCCTGGTGGTCCAGTGATCAATCCATCCTCCTCCCTCCCTACCTACCCCCTACCCCCTATCTTGTGAGTTGGAGGAGGGAGGTAGCCTGCCTGCCTCCCTCCTCGTCCTTCGACGCCACAAAATGGTGGCGCCCAGCCCTGCCCAGCGTATTATGGGATGTGCTGGGTGGGGCTACACACCATATAAGGGAGAAACTCCAGCCCTCCCTGAACCTTGGGGGGATCGTCGGAGGGACCGGAGGTCCAGTGGATTTCTAGCCCCCCTGTCACTTGGGGGGCTTTGGTCACCCACTGGGGGCCATCAGGGACTGTTTTGGAAATGTTGAGGGGAGGTGGTGGGGGGGGGGGGGCTGGAGACCCACTGGATCTCCAGCCCTTCCTCTACCTGGGGGGGATCATCGGGGAGACCAGAGGTTCACTGGATCTCCAGCCCCCGTAACAGGTAGGGGGGGTGGGCCTGGGTCCACCTGCCTGAAGTGCACTGCACTCACTAAAAACTGTTCCAGGGACCTGCATACTGCTGTCAGGGAGCTGGGTATGACATTTCAGGCTGGCATAGAGGCTGGCAAAAAAATATTTTTTTATTTTTTTTTTGGGGGGGGGGTGGGAGGGGGTTGGAGACCACTGGGGGAGTAAGGGGAGGTGATCCCCGATTCCCTCCAGTGGTCATCTGGTCAGGTGGGGCACGTTTTTGAGGCTTGGTCCTGAAAAAAAAGGGACCAAGTGAATTCGGCCAAATGCTTGTCAGGGCCGGCTTGGTTTTTTCCATTATCGGGCGAAGCTGCCCATCTCGTAACCATGCCCTGTCCTGCCTCTGTTCCGCCTTTGCTACCCTGCCGACACTTTGGCTGGTTCTGCGACGGAAAGCAGTTGGAGCCGACCAAAATCGACTTTCGATTATACCGATTTGGCCGGGTTTAGGAGATGGCCGGCCATCTCCCGATTTGTGTCGGAAGATGGCCAGCGATCTCCTTCGAAAATAAGCAGGTATATGTTTATCTGATGCCTCCAGGCTTTGTTCTTCCTCTTTTTTAGAAGTTGTGATAGAAGAAGCTGTTTGTTTTTTGCTGCCACTTTAACTTTACTCCTCCTCTTGCTTTGTTTAATATTTATATTTTGGAGGGAGTATGATTGTTTGCTCCCCCCCCCCCCCCCTTATTCTCCATAGTGGCTGGAAATTATCTTGCCCTCAGTACATGTTCTGTGCAAGATGTTTCCGATACAATACTAGTCAAGAGTCAAGAGGCACATTAGTATATATACTAATTGGCTTTCTGCCAGGTACTTGTGACCTGGATTGGCCACTGTTGGAAGTAAGATATTGGATGGACCATTGGTCTGACCTAGTATGGCTATTCTTATGTTCTTATGTGAGTCCTACCCATGCTCTGCCTAGTCTCTGCCCATTGTATGCCCACCTATAAATATGCACTATGTGGTCCTTTTACTAAGGTGCACCGAAAAGTGGCCTGCACTGGCGTGCAGGTTCATTTTTCAGCGCACCTACAAAAAAGGCTTTTTTTTGGCCGAAACTGGACATGTGGCAACATGAAAACTGGTGCATGTCCATTTTGGGTCTGAGACCTTGCCATCACCCATTGGCTTAGCTGTAAAGTCTCACACATTAACCGGGTGGTATTTGTCAGTACATGTACAATACTGATTACCACCCTGTTAGCGCCGCTCACCAGAAATTAAATACATTTTCCAGAGCACATAGTGGCCACGTATAAAAAATGAAATTACTGCCCGGGCCATGTGGTAGTTCCGAATTGGCACACATTGGGTGCGCGTAAGCACCTACACGGCTTATTTTCGAAAGAGAAGGGCATCCTTCTTTCGACATAAATCAGGAGATTGGCGTCCTTCTCCCAGGGTCGCCCAAATCGGCATAATCAAAAGCCGATTTTGGGCATCCTCAACTGCTTTCCGTTGCGGGGATGACCAAAGTTCACGGGGTTGTGTCAGAAGTGTAGTGAAGGCGGGACTGGGGCATGCCTAACACATGAGCGTCCTCGATCGATAATGGAAAAAAGAAGGGCGTCCCTGATGAGCATTTGGGCTACTTTACTTGGTCCATTTTTTGTTACGCCCAAGCCTCAAAAAGGTGACCGAACTGACCAGATGACCACCGGACGGAATCAGGGATGACCTCCCCTTACTCCTCCAGTGGTCACTAACCCCCTCCTACCCTAAAAAAACTTTTTAAATATTTTTTGCCAGCCTCTATGCCAGCCTCAAATGTCATACCCATCTCCATGACAGCAGTATGCAGGTCCCTGGAGCAGTTTTAGTGGGCGCAGTGCACTTCAGCCAGGTGGACCCAGGCCCACCCCCTTACCTGTTACACGTGGTGGTAAATGTGAGCCCTTCAAAACCCACCACAAACCCACTGTACCCACATGTAGGTGCCCCCCTTCACCCCTTAGGGCTATGGTAGTGGTGTACAGTTGTGGGGAGTGGGTTTTGGGGGGTTGGGGGTTGGGGGGCTCAGCACACAAGGTAAGGGAGCTATGCACCTGGGAGCAATTTCTGTAGTCCACTGCAGTGTCCCCTAGGGTGCCCGGTTGGTGTCCTAGCATGTGATGGGGACCAGTGCACTATGAATGCTGGCTCCTCCCATGACCAAATGGCTTGGATTTGGTCATTTCTAAGATGGGCGTCTTCAGTTTCCATTATCGCTGAAAATCGGGGATGACCATCTCTAAGGACGACCATCTCTAAGGTCAACCTAAATTTTGTGATTTGGGCATCCCTGACCGTATTATCGAAATGAAAGATGGACGCCCATCTTGCTTCAATAATACAGGTTTCCCCGCCCCTTCACCGGGACGTCCTGCGAGGACGTCCTCAGGAAAACTTGGGCGCCCCTTTCGATTATGCCCCTCCATGTAAGATATTTCCATATTTACAGAATAGATCTTAGATGGATTTTTTCTATTTACACACATTTACATTTACACATATGTGAAAGAAATCTAATTATTTGTGTATTTATTTGCACATAAATTTTGGCATTTACTTTATAGAATTCCATTACGTTTTAAACCTATGAAATTTAACTATATCTCAAGTAATGTAGGCCTGTTTGTTAGGTCTCCTTCAACATCCCACCAAGAAAAGATCACCTGTTCCCCTAAGGTAGATACTACCCCATGAGTTGATCTGCCCCCCCCCCCCCCCCGAATCAATTCTCAAAATGAGAGAGAGATCCCTTCTAAAACTGAAAGAAATGTGAATTTCAATTGTTCTATTTTCAAAACTTTCCTCCCCCCAACGAACTTCAAGGGGGTTTCCATGTCAATCATATATCCCTTTCATAGCAGTCTCAAGGTTTCCACCCCCACCCAGAAGAGACAATTGCCAATTCTTGTTCTTTCAGAATTAACTGGAATGAATTGTGTTTCCTGACTGCACATGATGTATAAAATAAGAGCCTGAACCTTTTTGAGTTGGGCAGCTTTTCATTAACGGTCATCAATCACAGTGATACCATTTATTAAATGTGAATTCTACAGATAATAATGGCAGAAGACATTGTGGTGGCAAGGTATCATACTTGATGGTTAATAATTAGCTTTTCTATTTTCAGTGTATTTCAGGGTCTTTTGTAGCATCATGATCGGAAGCAGGTATAGCTTGTTGTATATAGTTAATATAGCAATTACTTTATATATTAAGAACTGATTTTCTTTGAATTGCAAAAATATTTTCAGCCCTGTAAAAATAGAACTTTGAATCTGTAGATCAGACACAGTTACTGTTTTTCCAATAGCACTTAAACATGCTGGACTTCTACTTTCAGAGGGAAGGGGGGAATGATAAGTCCTATATGGAAGACTCATGGGACATAATATCCATAAATAAATGATTTTTTAAAAATGTTTGGAGAATTTTTCCACATAGAATTGTAGAAGGGATATTTTTGGTTATGTATGGGTTAATCCCCTGCCTATATAGCTTTAATAGAGAGCTTAGAAACCTCCTGCAATTTGTTCTACAGACTGTGCCTTAAAGCAGAGCGAACTTTAGCCCGAATTTGCTCCTTGGCAAGAACTACTTGTGGCCCACTCAGCAAATATACCTGTTGACTAGTTTTGTATCAGAAACATCTTGCACAGAACATGAACTGAGGGCAAGATAATTTTCAGCCACTATGGAGCTAGAGACTTCCGAATTCCTCAAATAAGACTTTTGGAGCCTGGATTCCCAGAAATGCAATGTGGATGAGGGTAAAATTGATATTCTTGGAGTTACCCAAGTCAGGATGTTTGGAATAGAGTGAAGTGGTCACCTTATCTCCAGAGATAAGGCCTGCCCAAGGGGTATAAAAGAAGCATCTCTGGGTATCACTAGGCTATCTGATCCCGTGGACAGATCTGAGCTGAGAAGGATTCCAGTGTTGTTGCAGCTCATATCCGCTGGTGGGCCTCTGCCTGACTGTACATTACAGCACCACTTTACAGTTCCTCTAATAGTCTGACTTCTCCATACCTGCAGCCTCCCTGAGGGGAAGGGTGAAAGCACTTTCATGTTCCTCATTGCTGTTCTCTATTAGGAGGCAGTAGCACTGTAATCCACTTGAAAGGAACTTGCGTGGATGAATGGAAAGTATAAATATATGTTCATATTTATTAATTACTTCCTATACTACCTTTCAAAGTGTATTTGCCAAGCAGTTTACACACTAATCGAAAAAGAGAAAGGAACTACAATATGTGATATGCCAGGAGAAAAAAGTGAGGTACATTAAAGGAAATATACATAGGAAGAGAAGGAAAAAACAATAACAACCTATCTGTCCGTACAAATGCAAGATTACACCACATCCAAGGCTTCACGAGAGTGAATAGGTGAGTCTTCAGCAATGACTGAAACTTAGGAAACACTAATTCGTCATAAATCATGGATGATAAAACATTCCATAGAGAGGGGGCAAGAGAAAAGAAAGCACCGTGTCTTGTAGATGTGACTTGCATACTAAATGCAAAATATGAGGAAAATATAGATAAGATAAGTGGGTATGGTATGTCTATGAGAGAACATGGGAGGTGTTGTATGGGGAGGAATGTGCATATATGCGTGAATGGGTGGATGGGTGTATAAGAGATTAGAAGATTGCCAAGGTAGGAACAGTCTTTTCCATGAAAGTACTGATCCTGCAAGTTCAGGTCAGTTAGGCTGAAGACTGTGTAAAGGTTTTCTTTGAGTGGCTGCATACTGGGTTGAGCCAAATCCAAATAAAAAACATAACCATTTTCGAAATGGCAAAAAGTCTATTTTTTTTTCAAAAATACCATTTGTAACAAGTTTTAGTGCTCTGTGCATTTATCTTTTCAGGCCATTATTGAAAAAAAAATGTTCAAGTGAAAAACAGAGAAAATCAAGCCATTGGGGTGTAGAAGGGTCAGCATTTGTAGCAGACTGGTCCCCCAGAAATCCTAGGAGAGCAATGGGGCACCCTAGGGGGCACTGCTGTGGACTTCATATAAATGATCCAAGGTACACATCTCACCGTTGCTCCCTTTTCTTGTCTGCTGATCCCTCCACAACCTATCCAAAACTCACTTCCACCAACTGTATACCACTACAATAGCCCTTATGAGTGAAGGGGGCAACTATATGTGCATACAGTGGGTTTCCACAACAAGTGTAACAGGTAAAGGAGGTATGGGCCTGGGCCCTCATGTCTACAGTGCAATGTACTATCCAGTAGACTTCTCCAGGGACCTACATGCTGCTCTAATAGATCTGGCTATAACATCTGAGGCTGTCACAGAGGCTGGTGAGTAATATTTTTATTCACATTTTTTGGGTGTGGAGTAAAGGGAGGGCATCTCTGATTCCCTCCAGTTGGCATCTGTTCATTTTGGGCTCCATTTGTGAATAGTACTAGACATTTACATTTTGTTGCATTATGGCTGTAAAATGTCAAAGTGTTAGGAACAACTTTATTTTAAAAGTATTTCCATGTAACTTCCTTGAGCGTCCCCTAGTCTTTGTACTTTTGGAATGAGTATAAAATCAATTTACTTCTACTCATTCTACACCACTCAGGATTCTGTAGACCTCAATCATATTTTCCCTTATTCATCTCTTTTCCTAGCTAAAGATCCCTAACCTCTAGCCTTTCCTCATATGAGAGAGTTTCATCCCTTTTATCTTTTTGTTTGCTCTTCTTTGAACCTTTTCTAATTCTGCTATATCTTTTTTGAGATACAGCAACCAGAACTGAATGCAATACTCAAGATGTGGTAGAACCATGGCACGATACAGAGGCATTATAGTATTTTTGGTCTTATTCACCATCCCTTTCCTAATAATTCATAGCATTCTGTTTGCTATTTTGGCCACCACCACACATTAAGCAGAAGATTTCAGCGTATTATCTACAACAACACCTAGATCTTTTTCTTGAGTGCTGACCCCCAATGTGGACCCTAGCATCAAGTAACTATGATTTGGATTATTCTTTTCATGGTGCATCACCTTACATTTGTCCACATTAAATTTCATCTGCCATTTGGACGCCCAGTCTTCCAATTTCCTAAGGTCATTCTGCAATATTTCACAGTCTGCATGTGTTTTAACAACCTTGAATCGTGTCATCTGCAAATTTAATCACCTCACTCATCATTCCAATTTCCATATCATTTATAAACATGTTAAATAGCACCAGTCCCAGTAATATATAATTCATTAGGTCAACTTTCAGTGGCGGTGGTAGTCATTGTATTAATTCAAACTCGGGTTCCAGTGCATAGTCAGCAGTGCTAAACATGCATACAATATGGTTACCAATGCTGCTTCTGTTCTGAAGACCTAAACAAATATGTGAAACCCCATTTTATACAAGCTGTTGAGTTAGGAATTAGGATTTTCAGGTCAAGGCATACACAGTTTTCTCATTTCATGGTACATACAATGGGAGTAAAGCTTTTACATACTGTATGCAGAAAAAGAGTATCATCACTCTGCATCTTCCATGTATAAGTGTCAGCAATTATATGTGGAGCTATTGATTTTCACTACATCCTGGTAAATCTTTATATTTGAAAGGCTAACAAGGGAAACTAAGAATGTGAATGAGTCATTTTAAGTCTAGGCCATAACTAGCACTTTACTGAAGTTTATGCATGCTTCAGAAAAAATACAAAAGCTGGCAGGGAAATTTTTTTGAATTACCATTGGATCCTATATATGGTGCCCAAATTTTTGAGTACAACATAATCGAGTAACAAGCCCTTAGCTAGCAATAATTGGGCACTAGAAACAAATTGTTTCAGTTAATTGACTAATTATGATTTGCACACACATATTCTATAAGACTCAGCACCTAACCTTTATAGTGCATATCTGAAAATGGGGTTTGGCCATGGGCGTGTTGAGGTGTTCCTAAAAGTTATGCACAGATTTACAGAATATGGCTTGAGTGTGCCCAGGTTTTGGCACCAGAATTTATACCTGGTTTTTACCAGGCATAAATCGGCCGTCTAAAAGTTTGGTGTTGAATTGGCATTAAGTGTGATCCTATAATGTGCGCACAACTTGTATAGAATCATGCTTACCCCCTAATTTATAAAATTTGTCAAAAATTGTGGATACAAATTTTGGTGCATGCCCAATGTGTGAGTGAAATTTAATTGAATGAGTCAATTAGTGCCAATAATTGCATTTTTAACAAGCAATTATTGGCATTAGTTGAAATCAGTTAACAAGTATGTGAATACAATTTTGGCACATGATCCGTACCTAAATGTTATGCATGTCCTGGAAAAGAGAGCATGGAAATGGGAGGGTCATGGATATTTTGGGGCAGACCGTGGACATGGATTCCAGTTAACATGCAATTATAGAATAAGGGTGTTCTGCTCATAAATTTAGGTGGGGCATTTGCACCACATTTTTGTTGGTGCAAATGGGCACACGTAAATTTGCACATGGCCTCTGTGCTTAAGTGGTGTTCTATAAATCATGCCTAACTAAGCACAGTTTAAAGAATAGCACTTAAGTGATTTTCTTTTTCTATGCCAATTTTGTAGTTGTGATTTAGAGAATTTACCCTTTAGCACTGATGTTTTTGGGTGCTGAATTCTGAGTGCCATCTACTGAATCTAGTCTTATATGTGCATTCCTATATTAAAATAGGAAATACACATGAAGGGCAATTCTATAACTGGGCACCTCATTTAAGCACTACTTGTGAACACATAGAACACCAACATTTTCACAGGTAAGTGAATTACTTATGTATATAGTTAGTGCTTTGTCACTTTGCTACCATTCTATTAGGGCTCATGCAAATGGCATGGTCCATAAATACAAGGGGGAGGGTTCACATGAATGGAGGATTGAAGGGTTATAGGCAGTGCTGCCATATACATATGCAATATAAAGAGTACTGTAAGTTACAGGTGCCCTTGCCACATTTATGCAACTGTAGCTATGAGAGGGATACAGCTGTGGGCACACTCATGTAGGCACACTGATGCCAGGTTATGATAACACACCAAGATGCTGTTATAGAAAGGCCTAACTGTATGCTTTCCCTACTTGCATAACAGAAAAGAAAGATATGGCCAATGTGTGCTTTATTAAATATTAATAATGTCAACATTTAAAAAGTACTCATGCAGTCAGTGGAGTGTTAGTGTTATACTATAGTGGGTTATAGACCTGGGATTCAATTCCCACTACCACCTAACTGTTGAGGCAGTGGGTTAAGAACCTGGGGAACTGAGTTTGATTCCCATTGCAGCTCCTTGTGACCCTGGGCAAGTCACTTAACCCTACACTGCCCAGATACAAATAACCTTGGATTGTGAGCCCATTTGGAACAGAAAGTACCTACAAAAACAGTATATGAAAACTGCTTTGACAGTATCTACAGAAAGGTGTTATATCAAGTGTGGAACAAACATAAACATATGTGACTTTTTTTTCTTAACATTTCTAGTAGTTGAACATAAACCTTGGATATAACCTTGGAAGGATAAAGCATTATGGGGGCATTTCTATAACAGAGTGCCTACAATTAGGTAACTGAAAGGCATACAGTGGGAGCCTATTTTATAAAGGGCTTTCCATTACAGAATATTTGCATGACTGCAAAAGTACATGCTTAATATTTAAGCACAAATAATTACGCCAGCCATAAAGCTGGTCTAAGTGAAAGTGCCTACACCTGGCAGATACTTGCATAACCAACTGGGAGTTCTGCCTATGTCCAGGGCCGCCGAGAGGGGGGGGGAGGGGAACAATATTCCCCAGGGCCTCACCTCCAAATGGGACCTGGTGCCCACCCAGCACTGGCATGGCTATCTTGCTTCTGTGCGCACCAAGCAGAGATATTTGCGTTATCGGCATTAACTCTGCTCTGACGGCCACAGGTCCTTCCTCCTGCCATGTCCCGCCTCCTGTGTAAAGTACTTTCTGTTTGGATATGGCAGGAAGAAGGACCTGTGCAGCAGAGTCGAGCTAGCAGGAGAGAAAACAACCAAGTAAGCAGGCCTTTGTGTGTGTGTGTGTGTGTGTGTGGGGGGGGGGGGGGGTTATGGGCCCGAGGGGGTGCATGTGGAACCCCAGGAGGGGTGTTTGCCTCTTGGCTGCCCTGGCTTTGTCCCACCCATGCTTCGCCCTTGTGTATGACCTCTTGAAAATGTCTGCTATTTAAGATAAGTGAATATTTGCAGAACAGGTCTTAGGCAGCATGCTGGCATATATGCCTGTTAGTGCAAAATAGGCATGTATATGCTAATATTCTAAATATTTGCACACTTACAGAGGAATTCTATAAATGGTATACAAATTTACACATGCAAAATTGCATGTTATTCTGAAATATGTGCTTAACCAAATTGGCTAACAAGCCAAATAGAGCTAATTGGGTGCTAACAATCAATTATTGGAGTTAATTGGCAATCATTTGGAACTTATAGAGTGCAACTCAAAAGGGGGTGTGACCATGGGAGGGACGTGGGCAGGGCAGGGGTGTTCACGAATGATGTGCACAGTATTATAAAATTTGGGGTATCCGTGCCTAACTTACATACCAAGATTTACATCAGGTTTCAGTTGGTGTAAATCCTGGCACCCAAATTTGGGCATAGATCCTGGCACTATGGCACCCATCTCAGAGCAGCGTTTATAGAATAGCTCTCAGAACACAATTTTTTTGCACCCAAATTTGAGCACAATTTACTGAATCAATTCTTAAGGGGGTAATTTTCTGGATCACCTAAAGTTAGTAACTGGGACTATGTACTCTGAGTGCAAATTCTATAATGGCAGTTTTGTATGCAATTGTCATTATAGAATACTAACATAAGCTCACATTTACATGCCTAACTTTAGCCCCAAACACTTATACTAGTTCAATGGCTAGCGTAAATGCTCACACCTAACTTGAAGAGTTATGCTAGCCCTTGCTCTCAGTAAAATACAGGCCAATGGCTCATAATAAGAGCTAGGCTTCTTAAAATCAGAATCATCTCTGATACAAAAGAGAGCTAGCTTGTAAAAATCAGAGATCACCTTTGACACAGTTACATTTCACTGTGGCAAGTGCTGAACTGGCAAGGGGGGGGCAATCTACTCTATAAACAATCCTGAGATTGGCACCTGCAAGACGTCATAAGCAAGGGTTGCTATGGTTATGTAGAGATAGTGCTGGGTCAGCTGCACCCCAGGTGAGAACATCCAAAGGGGGGGCTACAGGAAGGTTTGGGAACATGTGAAGTCATTCTGATCAACTGATAAGGACTAGGAGCCCTGTTGAGACAGCTGGGGTCCATTGAAATGAATAGGGCCAAAATTGTATATAAGCAGCAGTTTGAGGAGTATTAGTTCAGACGAGACGAGAAGAAGAAGGAGATGAGAGGAGAAGACGAACAGAGAAGGGAGACTCCAGAAGGCTAGAGAGAGAGGACGTGCCATGATATGCGGTTCCATTATGTGAATGGTTAACCTACCTGTATTACCATTGGTAAGATTGTAATAAACTATCTTATTATATCTACTACATACTGGGTTCCTTTCTAATTACAAGAGTCCATACTGCCTGATGGTGTAGGCCTGTCATGAGCAGATTCAAGGTTGGGAAAGCTAGATATTTGGAGGGCATATGTAACTTTGCCCAGAGAGAGATGAGACGGGCCACTGCTTCCGCTGCTTGATTAGCAAAGGCAGATTCAGAGAAAATAAACAAACTGTAGGCAGTAGGTGCATAAATGCTAGTACTGCATTGTATAACCTGCTTATGTAACTGCCTGACACATCCTCGACCTGCCCAAGCCCCTCCCAGGAACACACTGCCTTTGAAGTTTTAAGCTCTAGAATTTGAGCCCATAACTTACAGATTACTGATTAAAGGCAGTTACATGCTTAACTACCAACTAGTGCCAATTAGCACCTAGTAATACTAATTATAGCCAATGATTGGTTGTTAAGGCCAATTAGCAGCTAGTTTATTCTTATGTGTGCAACTGATGTTATTCTACAAGTTGCACACACACATTTGCACTCTAGTTGGAAATTTGGGTGCACAACTTTCTAAAATTAGGAGGATAATGTGCATATAAACATGAGCATTCTGGTGTTTACAAGCATCTCCACATGTAAATAATAGAATTTATACATTGTGATAAGAACCCTGGGTCCCATACTCCTCTAGCTCTCTAGGCTGATCTACACCGCTCCTATAAAACACAGACTGGGAGTCTGCAGATTGTTTCACAGTGCAGTATTGTGTAGTGCACACTTTATTTGTTCAGGCACTCTGGGCTAACACAGGATATAAGCAGATATTGACCTTCAAACTAAACAGGCTAACTAAATAAGATACAGTCTTTTCTCCAAAATACTTCCAGGGGTTCCAGTCCAGGAAAATACTCACTTTGGCAATTAGGCTTATTTCTTCAAGCAACGCTCTAAAACATAGTGGGCAGTTCAGACAGAGCTTTTAAAGTAAATGAAAGAAAATAAGTCCAGCACAGCGCTGCAGCTAAACAATTATAACTTTTCTCAGGTAACTTACTACTACTACTATTAGCATTTATATAGCGCTACAAGACGCAACTTCAAACAAAAACATCAGTTCCACAACATCTGTTAACTTAAATCTCAGGCAAACAGAGTTTAACAGACAACTGTGCAGAACAGGAGCACCACACCCTTTCTTCTTATGGATCTCTCTCCTTTTCTCCTTTACATAGTAACATAGTAAATGACGGCAGATAAAGACATGTATGGTCCATCCAGTCTGCCCAACAAGATAAACTCATTTACATGGTATGTGATAGAAACAGTAATGGAGGAATCAGCCCCAAGGATATATAAAGCCCAACAAATCCTTCCAAATGAAAGAGTAACAACAGGAGATACCCTTTCCCCTCAAGGGCTAGACGTTTTTCCCCTTAGGGTTACTTTCCCACTGCATTGGAAACCCATCAGCTGGCTGCCAGTTTATTTGCCCTCTCCTCTGGGTTTGCTCCTCTACACCATTCTAGATTAGTGCTGGGTGGAGGCCAGAGACAGTCAGAAGCTCTGGGGCAGTCATGTACTGGCTGTCCTCCAAGGACAATGGGTGGCACTTCCCTCCCATGCAATTCTTAGAGATCCACCCCAGCTTTTGGAATAGTCTGCTTCAAGACTGGGGCTTCCTCTCTCCCTTCTCCCCAGGGTAAACAACCTTTCTATGCTGTTCAGGGAAAAGAGGAGCCATCAGTTTTTAAAGGTAGATTCCTGGTATAAGTGGGGCATCTGCCCAGGACAGCTTCTTCTTTCCACTAATGGCTCTCAAAGGCTGGCATTTCCCCTCAGCACCTGCCAGCCACAGATTGGCTGCAGCCTAAGGAAAAACTCCTTCCCAATCCAGGGGCACCTTTCCAGGAATTCTGGTATGGAGCAAGCCGCCAAGAAAACATGCCAAATGCCCAGTTACCAGGATGCTTGTTTCTAGTTATGTAGCACAACGTACTCAGTTTTAACATCGTCTGCACCTGGGAGCATGACTTCTGAAATCTCTTGTCAGTTCCATTTTTACCCTAGTTAGGCCCTGTCAGTCTCAAGCTAGTATTATTTACTTTGAGATATGACTGTATGATACAGTTGTTGTCCCTGCTGATATTCAGTGCTGACTGACCAACACATAGCCATTTTGGGCCTTATTCTATAAAGGTTAAGCGCCTACATTTATGCTCCTAAAATTAAATTTATGAGCATAATTTATTCTCTTAAATTGAGAGCATAAATGTTAGGAGCGTAAATTTAGAAGTGTAATTTTTATAGAATAAGGTCTTTGTGTGTCATATTTAATAGTAGCCAGTGTGTAGGGCACCAATGTAGATATTGATTAATGTGATTATGGGCCAGTCTCGTCTGAATATGCAGTTGCCAAATCATAGATATTGAGAAAATGATCTAGTTATTTTCTGACTTTCAAACTACAGGTGTAGAAATATCCAGTTATTTTAAAGCTGCTTTTCCTGCTTTCACCATGTTTCTGAATATTGACCTATATGTCTTTTGCCATAGGTCTTTTATCATTGAAAGTGCAAATTTTTAGATGGTTTATTAATGAAGCTAAAACTTAAAAAATAAATCAGAGCAGATTACTTTGAGAATTATCCTCCTAAGTTTCACACATATGTTATTTCACTTTTTGTCTAAAATAGTTTTAAATCTCTCCTTATTATGTACACATGGAAGGTTTCCCAGAATATCTAAAAAAAAAAATTAATAATGTTTCAGATACTAATGATGATTTGGCACTTAAGTTCAATTTGATTAAAATGAACTAATCATGAGATTATTGACTGTGAATCTAATATTGTTCAGGCAGAAAGATGCTATTTCTTAAGTATAATACTCATGGTATAATCAATATTATTTTTTATATCTTAATATAAATGTACAGTAAGAATTTATCAACTCCTTCTTTTTCATTGCCATTAATTCACTACCAGCCCACTGACTGTATATATCAATGAAGTTTATACATAATTTGTCCATCTGCAGTAGTCATGAACACACTTCTAGTTTAAGCTGTCATAAAAATAATTTATATGGACATCACATTTAAATTACTGCAAAGTGTCATTTGTATTGCTAAACAATGTCATAAAGCATGTTCATAAAAACAGTAAAGTGGTACCATCTTTCTAGCCTAATTATGTGATGATAATTACTTGTGAGTTTTGCCATATCACTATAATAGATACACCATACATCTGACATCTGGAAAGGTCATATTCATATCCAATTTTGTATCTAGAAAAGTAAATATAATGAATTCATAATAATATTTTTTTTCTAAATGTCATATCTTTGCAAATATCTAAATGTTACAAAAATAAATCAAATAACTATAGGTAAGGAAATGCATAATTCTCTGTTGTAGATTAGAAATGAGCCTTGCGCCAATACAAAAATAACAGGTTTAAACTTAGGGGTCCTTTTACTAAACCATATTAAGCACTCAGAGCTAGATTCAGTAAATGAGGCTCAAAACTCAACACCGAAAAAAAATCAGCAGAATAGAGAATAGAGAATAGCATTGAGTGCTGATTTCGGCAGCCAAATTTGGGTGCCAGGAATTATCTCTGATGAAACCAGGTGTAATTCCTGCTGCCTAATTTAGGTGCAAATTCTCAGCTATAATACTAAGCACACATTTTAGAAGATCCACACATGGCCACACCCCTTTTTGGGTTGCATGCTAGGGGATTTGGGTGCACATTTTTATAGAGCAGCACATAGCAAGATGTGTACCCAAATCTGATTAGTGTCAATTACTGTCATTAATTAGCTCAATTGGCAATTTAGTTGGGCGCACATCTTGGATCGGCCCCCAATTTTGGTTGTATATGTAGAACCTACTACTACTTATCATTTCTAAAGCGCTACTAGATGTACGCAGTGCTGTGCCCTTGAACATGAAGAGACAGTCCCTGCTCGATAAAGCTTACAATCTAATTAGGTCAGACAAATAGGACAAACAAGAGATAAGGAAATATTAAAGTGAGGACGATAAAATAAGGGTGGATTAACCTGGGGGTTAATCCACCATTTACAGTATGGTAACTGCTAGAGCACTGCTGCTTTAAGGGGCGTTGCAATATTTTTGCAGTTACATTAACACCCAAATTCTATAAAAATGTGCCCAATTTACACACCCATTTTAATTGAATAATGAGCCAATTAGCACTGATAATTCAGGTCTTTGCAAGCAATTATTAGTGCTAATTTGATTTAATTAAAATTTACATGTGTAAATTTTACATATGGGTACAAAAAGGGGGTTCATCCATGGGCAGATCAGGGGTGTTCCTTTAATTTAAATGCATTGGTGTAAATGGCCATGCCTAAATCTAGTAGTGGATTCTGGTGCTAAGCACTTTTCAGTGAATGGTGCAGGTACAAACTGATCCTACACTTGAAGTATGGCAATGAAACTCCGTACCCCTAAAACTGCAGTCTCATTACAGCTTCTGCCTCTATCCAGACTGAATGCTCGGCCCAAGACAATATTCTGGTGTCATGTGATAAATTCATGTACATTAGATCCTTCATGAAAGAAGTACAATAACTAAAGGAGGAGGTGGCAAGACTAAGAAGCATCTATGATAACCAGAAACTAATCTCAGAGATGCATGTTGAAATATTGGGGATCTCCAGCAAATGGAGAGATCTTATGCAGAAAGAGGATAGCTGGACACAGGTCACTAAATCCTGCAAAATCAACCCCCCAACTCCATCTTCTGTAGAACTAAAGATTCAGTTCACAGCACTGGTGGCAGAAGAGATGAAAGCATCTCAGGAACAGGAGGAAACAACAATCAAAAATCCCATAGCAGCCAGATCGGTGGCCAATAAGAAGTGAAAGGTAGTGGTGGTTGGAGATTCTTTTTTAAGGGGTACTGAGGCACCCATCTGCCAACCAAATATAATTGCCAGGTAGGTGTGCTATCTGCCTGGTGCCAAGATTTGAGATGTAGCGGAAAGATTGCCTAGACTCATCAAGTCTACTGACCACTATCCTGTGCTGCTTATCCATGTTGGCATGAATGATACTGCTAGATATCCTACTGAACATATCAAACGTGACTACATGGCTCTGGATCAGAAGGTGAAGCACCTAGGTGCACAGGCGGTGTTCTCATCAATCCTTCCTGTTGAACGTAAAGGTCCAACAAGGGAAGCTTATATCCTAGAGCTAAATATGTGGTTCTGTGGATGGTACCGACAACAGCGCTTCAGTTTCCTGGACTATGGGATGATTTTCCAAGAGCTACTGAGCGACAATGGTATCCCTCTCTCAAGGAAGGGATGAAGTGTCTTCAGTACCAGACTAGCTAATGTACTAAAGATGGCTTTAAACTAAATTTGCTGGGGATGGGTGAGAAAAGCCACAAAGTCATTAATAACCATCAGGAAGGTAAGACACCAAATATCTTAATAGAAAGGGGAAAAAAGAGTAATGTCTGGAGAGACTTGTATACCACTGTGTTTAGTATGGGAAACAAATGTCAAGGTCTAGAGGTTGCAATGATAGAAGCTGACTTGGATTTATTGGCAGTCATGGAGATATGGTTCATGGAGAACCATGACTAGGATATAGTTATACCTGGCTATAATATACTCAGGAAGGACAGGGTAGGGAAAAAGGGTGGAGGAGTGGAATTATATGTTAAGAATAATATTAAAGTGACAGAACTACAGGACATATGGGGTAAGGAAGAAGCACTGTGGGTTAAACTGGAAAGAGGTAAAGGAAAATATATTTACATTGGTGTAATATACAGGTCACCTTCATAGTCAGAAGAATTGGACAGAGACTTAATTGAAGGTATCCACAAGATAGCTAGGAAAAGGGAAGTACTACTGATAGGCAATTTTAATATGCTGGATGTCGATTGGGGTGCCCCTGCTGTGGGGTCATCTAGAAGCAAAGGGATCTTGGATTCTCTACAAGAAGAATTGTTTCAGCAGTGGGTAATGGAACAGACATGGGATAGTGCTATTCTAGACCTAGTGCTTACAAACGGAGACTATCAGCGGCATAATCGAAAGAGAAGGACGCCCATCTTCCGACAGAAATCGGGAGATGAGCATCCTTCTCTCAGTGCTTTCCGTCATGGGGACGATCAAAGTTCATGGGGTCATGTCAGAAGTGTATCGAAGGTAGGACTGGGGCGTGCCTAACTCATGGGCGTCCTCGACCCATAATCAACAAAAGAAGGGTGTCCCTGACGAGCACTTAGATGACTTTACTTGGTTCTTTTTTTGTTACGACCAAGCCACGAAAATTCAAATACGCAGGTAGTTTCAAACTGTAGTCTATCACATCCCAAACCCAGGCATTGCCCCCCCCCCCCCCCATACACACACATTAGCTAACTGTAGATATAAAATGACACTATCCTGCTTATTTTCAAACGAGAAGGCCGGCCATCTTCCTACACAAATCGAGAGATGGCCGGCCATCTCCTAAACCTGGCCAAATTGGTATAATCGAAAGCTGATTTTGGCCGGCTTCAACTGCTTTCCGTCGCCAGGCCGGCCAAACTTCAAGGGGGCGTGTCAACAGGGTACCAAATGCGGGATGGGGGTGTGGTTAAGAGATTGCCGGCTTTGGCTGATAATGGAAAAAAAAGGCTGGCTCTGACGAGCACTTGGCTGGCTTCACTTGGTCCATTTATTTTTAGGACCAAGCCTCCAAAAAGTGCCCCAACTGACCAGATGACCACCGGAGGGAATCGGAGATCACCTCTCCTTACCTCCCCAGTGGTCTCCAACCCCCTCCCACCCCCCCCCAAAATTAAAAAAAATCATTTTTTTGCTAGCCTCTATGTCAGTCTGAAATGCCATACCCAGCTCCATGACAGCAGTATGCAGGTCTCTGTAGCAGTTTTTAGTGGGTGCAGTGCACTTCAGGCAGGTGGACCCAGGCCCATCCCCCCCTACCTGCTACACATGTGGTGGTAAATGGGAGCCCTCAACCCCCCCCAAACCCACTGTATCCACATGTAGGTGCCCCCCTTCATCCCTAAGGGCTATGGTGCACAGTTGTGGGGAGTGGGATTTGGGGGGATTTGGGGGGCTCAGCACACAAGGTAAGGGAGCTATACACCTGGGAGCAATTTTTGAAGTCCACTGCAGTGCCCTCTAGGGTGCCCGGTTGGTGTCCTGGCATGTGAGGGGGACCAGTGCACTACAATTGCTGGCTCCTCCCATTATTATCCGTATTATCGAAACGAAAGATGGCCGGCCATTTTGTTTCGATAATAAGGTTGGGACGCCGCTTTAGGGGCCGACCTTGAAGATGGCTGGCCCCGTTCGATTATGCCCCTCTATGTATGTACTTTTATTCACTGTATATAAAATTCCATTTCTGCATGTAAAACACTGTTTTACTAGTGGGAACAACTTTGAACATTATCCTGTTAACTGCAAGAACAGTAGTAAAATTCACTGCCTTACTCTGGCATTCTCCATTTGTCTCCTCCTTCTGCGCATGTGACTCAATGAAACTCCATTTTGTTTTCTGAAAGAAAAGAAATATAAGTACATAAGTACATAAGTAATGCCATACTGGGAAAAGACCAAGGGTCCATCGAGCCCAGCATCCTGTCCATGACAGCGGCCAATCCAGGCCAAGGGCACCTGGCAAGCTTCCCAAACGTACAAACATTCTATACATGTTATTCCTGGAATTTTGGATTTTTCCAAGTCCGTTTAGTAGCGGTTTATGGACTTGTCCTTTAGGAATCCGTCCAACCCCTTTTTAAACTCTGCTAAGCTAACCGCCTTCACCACTTTCTCCGGCAACGAATTCCAGAGTTTAATTACACGTTGGGTGAAGAAAAAGTTTCTCCGATTTGTTGCTGACCAAAACCCTGCAATTCTAAATGTTTATTTACTAACATTCTTCCACTACTCATGATGTATTGTAAGCCACTCTGAGCCTGCAAAGAGGTGGGAAAAGGTGGGATACAAATGCAACAAATAAATAAATATAAACCATCCATAATCTCTTTAGCTTTTTTATTCACAGTGACTCTCATACTTGTTGGATAGAACAATTCAAACTTGCTTTCATGTTGCCAATGATCTGTTTTTACTGCGCTGCAAATTTAGATCTAGACAAACAAAATGTAATTCCTCCTCACTATATAGGTGCCTGTACCTTGATCTCTTCTCAGATTGCCAATGTTTGAAAGTATTTCAAGATACAATTACCATTGAACTCTCAGGTATTTTGAGTAGCTGTGTTATGAGAAGATTTTGAGATTTTTTATAGCCCTTCCATAGTCTGGGTTATCCATCTTGTTAGCAAACTTTCTTGCTTTTTTTTTTTTTGGTCATTAATTGAAAAAATAGAAAATCGGTCTTTTTCCAGCTGCAGTAAAAATGATCACAGTTTGCGTGGGAAAAACCTGCATGAGAGTGTGTTACGACCAACATTTACCGCAGTTTGGTAAAAAGTTCCCTGAGGGATTTCAGCTTCTTATTAAATATTCTACAAGAAGTTTAATTTCTAGTTTCTTTGCCAGCAGCAATTTTTTTCTGGTGATAGAAGAACCTGTTGCACCTTTTCATATATGTGAGGCTACTTCTTTTTTTGCTCAGTTTATCAGTAATTATAGGAAAGCTCTCTGATTCCTTGCAAACTTGGGGAAATCACAGCCTTCTATTGCATCAGGTATCAACTTAGGGGAATGTTTATTAAACTGCATTAAGCTGCTGGCATGGGTGTTAGCATGCAGTGGTCATTAGCACAAAACCATGTGTTAACAAGCTAACAGCACCACATACTAAAACCATCCAGCTTGGTAGAAATTGCATGCTGGCTGCTTATAATGGATGAAGGTGGAGGTTGAGTTGGGTGATCCAGGTGGGACATGGGCAGAGAAGAGGTTTGTCTAGCACTCACAGCACACTAGCTATCAGGACTTTTAAAACTGCCACTTTTACCCATATACTGGCCACATTCATTTATGCTGTCAGCGCCTCTTTTACAAAGGCTCACTAGCGTTTTTAGTGTTCACTAAAAATAAGAGTACACTAAATGCTAGAGATGTCTATATATTCCTATGGGTGTCTCTAGCATTTAGCACATGCTAATCATTAGCATGTACTAAAAACACTAGCGTGCCTTTGTAAAAGACCCCCCTAGTTCTAAACTTACCTCCCACGTCTCCTTGAATAATTTTTTTGGTAATACATACATTTTACTTGAAGGATTTATTAATGTTTTCCTTGTTCCTCAATGATAGATATCTCAAATATCTATGGGGGGGGGGGGGGGTAATATTCAGATGTGACACTTAGCATTTTTTTAAACACTGACTGTGGCTGGCTAGATTAGTTCCAGGTATTCAGTGCTGCACCATAGTAGAGCTAATTTTCCTGCTGCAAGCTGCTGGAACTTATGTGGGGCCCGGCTGATATTCAGCCGGGCCTCACATTAGACAGATATGCGGGCCCCGGCTGAATATTGTCTGGAAACCACATACCCATGTAAATAATGCCTGAAGCCCTGGGAGTCTCCTCCCATCCCTTGAAATAGCACTCTCCTTTCCTTCTCCCTCTCTCAGGCCACATCATTCAGTACGAATGTCTCCCCATTCGCAACCCACCCTGTCTGGGTAGGACCTCCCTGAGCCAATCTTAACTCCCATGTGGTCCAGTGGGGGTAATGGGGGCAGGAACAAAGCCCACTTGCCTCTGACCCTTGTGACTGCTTGAAGAAAATAGCTGCCCTGACCTCTTGTGGAATCCTCATAATACTAAACAAGCTGTCCTAATTTTAGCCGCTTAGGTGGGTTCTGGTACTGAATGTTGCTGGCACCCACATAACAGTCAGATCCTCTTCAATGCCTCTTTCTGTACTACCCATGACCTGCCCAGGTTTTTTTGAACAGGTCAGAGCTGATATTCCACTGCACTCTCTGCAGAAAACATTCTTACCTGGATCCCGATCCCCTATCTCACCCTATCCCGATCCCCCCCTGAAATTTATATGTATATATCTACATTTATATTCTGCTTTAACCCAAAATAGATTACAATAAAACACATTTAATACAATTACATAAAACATATGTAAACAACAATAATCCAATCTGTCCTTAATATGAAATAAAAATCAGGCCAGCTCTATACTAAAAGGCTTGAACAAAATGATGAGCCTTCAAATATTTCTTAATTTGAAACTCATTAGCATAGAGCCTCAAAATACCAGGGAGCTTGTTCCACATTACAGGTCCTACAACAGAAAAAGCTTGAGCATGAGTCTCAGCATAATGATAACCTAATGGTGATGGTACCACTAATTGCTTTGGACTCAGCGTCCAACAAGGGTGGTGAATTTTCAAATCCCTCTGAATATATGCAGGAACGTTAGCATATATTATCTGATGAATCAGTAGCAAAAGTTTAAATTGCAGCTTATACATAACTTGTAACCCAAGAAGAGTCTTTAAAACAGGAGTAACAGGAGCAGAACTAGGCACCTCGGTAATTAATCTCACCACTGAATTCTGTACAATCTGCACAGCCCAAAACTGAGCTGGCACCATTACCAAATAAAGTAAATTACAGTAATCAATTTTAGTTAGAGCCAGGCTCTGTAGAACCATTCTGAAAAAAAGACGCAAACAGCATTGGTTTTAACTTAAAAGTTAAGACTGAAAAAAAAAGATGTCACAGCATGTTGCACTGGACCTTGTATCACTAAGACAAAATCCAAAAATACTCCCAAACTCCAAACATGATGTATCACAACAATATCCACGTTCTGATAACAGTGGGTAATGTAGGGTCCAATTGTCTCTCTAAATACAGAACTTTGGTCTTTGACAAATCCAACATCAATTTATGCCTCAACATCCTCTCGATGATCTTATCCAAAATTATTCTCAGTCGTAATCTGGGTTCCATATCACCCCCTGCATTGGGGAAAAAATTGCAGATCATCAACATATATTCTGTACAAAACACTCAGTTCTCGAAAAAAGTCAAAAGAAGATTGAAAAGCAACACAAGTAGCACAGAGCCTTGTGGAACATCCTGGTCAACCGCAAATGTATCTGAGATGAAGCCATTCAATTGTACCTGAGAAGTTCTTCCAGTCAAGTAAGAAGTAAGCCAATCCAATACACAGCCACAGAGGCCCATACTACACAATTTACTCAACATCAATCATATCAAAAGCTGAAGCAATGATTATTTAATAGATTTCAATATGGTTTTAGAAAAGCTCAGAGTGGAGATGTTATTAATTTCTACAGTAGATGTAATGAAAAGGGGTATTAATAAAAATGTGTGCTATTGTCTTCATTGGATGTGTCATTTGCCTTCAATTCAGTTGATGAAGATTCTTGTTAGCTAGGCAATGGAAGCTTTGTATAGGGTTTAAAGTGTATGATTGGTTTGCATCCTATTTGTCTGACTGTGTTTTGTTAGCAGAGGAGGGGTTTTTAAATCTATTCCCATTTTGAAAGGGTCCCACAGGAATCTAATTTATTTTCACTTTTGTTTAATATTTATATGGCCCTTTGAAGTTTTTGAAATATTAGATGTTGAGTACTGGCTTTACGCTGATTATATACATTTTTTCAATAGTATCATGGGGAGAACTTGTGCTTACGTTTGACATCTTATATAAATGCAATTTATAAGTGGATGACAGCTAATAAACTTAATTTAAATGTAGATAAAACTGAAATTCTTGTGATAGGGAGAAAGAAGGATAAATGTTGGCCTCAGACTCTTCATGTGGGTGCAATTGATGTACCAGTGCAGAAGGAGATATGGTTGTTGGGTGTAATCTTGGAATGTCATCTTTCAATGAAAGAACAAATTATGCATGTACTTCAATCAGCTTTCCATCAATTGTGGATGCTGTTTCCTTTAAAATCCAGTTATGTCCAGTAGATTTCAGGAATGTTATCCAGACTATGATTTTGTCAAAAATTGGCTAGTATACTTCTCTTTATTTAGGTGTTCCAGAGTATAGGATCAACGTTTTACAAATAGTAAAAATTCAGCTGCTAGGTTAGTATTTGGTGTTTCTAGATTTGAACATATTACTTCACACTTTTAAAACAGCTTTATTGGTTACCCATGAAATATCAAGTGCAGCATAAAGTTTTGAGCATAATTCATCAAGTAATATATAGTAAAATAGCTTGGTATTTTGGTCAAGTTTTTACTTTGTCTACATCAGGAAAGTCTCTAAGATGTAGATAAAGTAAAAACTTTGTCTCTAAGATCGGATTTCACTAAGTATCTGAGTTTGCAATTGGTATCTTCAGTGCATTATGTCTTTACTCAGATCTCAGCTTTCTCTATAGCGGGAACACTAATGTGGAATACTTTGCAGGTCAGCTTTGCTTAACTACTAGTTTCCAGCAATTTAAGAAACTATTAAAAACATAGCTTTTTGTTCAAGCCTTCCTTTGACCAGTATAGTTTTGGAAACTATGACAGTAGTACTTTATGTTTTGGATTAATTTAGCAGTATTTTATGTTATATTTCTGTTAATTGAAGATGTTGGAGCTCATGGGGTGCTCAGCTATTTTCCTTACAGTTTTTAAAAAATGAGACACAATTCGTCCATATTCAGAGTAACAAGTGCCATGCTGTGTTGGTATGCTCACTTGATGATCATTGCAGCTGTAGTCATTGATGAGGCATAGGTGTGCATTACACAGGGACATTCTTCTGCTTTGCAGATGCATAATGGAGTTTTCCACTGAGCACCAGTAGGTTATATTGGTGAGTTCACTGGAAAAGATAAGTTTTCTCTACCTCCAATTGCTGGTAGGATGGGTTAATACCTACTCATTTGGAATGGTATGGCCTGACTACAGGAAAGGAAACTATCAGGCATGACATTATTTCACTTTTCAGCAGGCTTTATATGGGGAATTAAGCAAGTCATTGTTGTTAATCCTCTATTCGTACTTTCCACCATCAAATTAAAACTGCAGCCTCACTACTTAGATGTGCAGGTTTGCAAAATAGGATAGCTACACATGGAAATGACACTACTTAACCTGTGAAAGTTGAGAAATTGGCACTTTCATATGAAAGCTGCTGGGTTTGTGTTGCTCATTTTATTCACGTGCATATTTCTAGAATGACTGTTTCTGCGCTATGTGCTGACAAATACAAATGCAGTCCTGCAGGTATTTTAGAAAAGGGTCTATGTCTCAAACTAGATGTTTTAACCTAGATGCTTTAATTCCAATCTCCACATTCTGTATAAAGTGGCCTTCTTATTAAGAGCAGATAACAAAAATCTCTCTATTCATTCCAATTTTGATTTTCTGATACTACATATGGTTCACAAACAACACTGAAAGACATAATTTAAGTTGTGAGTCCATCAGGAACATTTGCAATAACAATTCATTTGTTTTTACTGTAGCTGTTTGGATACTAAGATTCAATATATTTTTGAGTCTTTTGGCACAGTGAAAGCCTTTGTTATTGCTGGCATAATTAAATTCCTGGTTTAGTGAATTATATTATATTAAAAAAAGTACACCTTCATACCTCTGGGAGTAATTTGCCCCACTGAAGTCTGTTATAACATTTAAATGAAATTGTTAATCAGGGACTATTTACAGCTGCACCTGCTCTTATTTGTAGCATTAGGCTGTGTAATCACTCTCTAGCAGTCAGCCGATAACCATTAATACAACGGAAACATAATTAAAGAGAACCCCCATCTGTTATAATCTTTGGGCTTTGTTGCTGAAGGAGCCACAATGATACAAAGGGCAACAAAGGGAACAAGGTGGGCATGACTAGTGAGTTGGATTAAATGTTTGTTTGTTTGTTTAGTGCAATGTGCAAAGGGGACCAAAAAAAAAAAAAAAGAAATCCCCCCTTGAGGAATGATTACTGCCTGAAACTCATTTCTGTGTGATTAATTAGAGTCACATCAGATTATGACAGCTGCATGAAATCTAGGACTCAAAAAACAAGAGCAAAGGTAAAGTGGGGATAAGTCTTAATTTTCCCCACAAGGGGGAGTATCAACACTCATTGTACTGAATGCAGATTATAAGAAAATGGTTTTGGACAAACCTAAAGCAAGATATGTCAAGAAAAAGTCATCTTGCAGAGGACAATTTTTTAAAAGGCCTTTAGCCAGTAAATTGTGATTTACTTGGTGAAACTAACTGGTCTGAAAAGTGTTCTCTGCCCAGTTCAACGTTAAGTGTAGACTTCATAATGCCCATGCTTTTAGCTCAGGTTAATAAGAGGAATCCTCAGGAGTATAATTTTTAAAAGTATGCATGGTACTTGGCATGCTTCCCCATATGCACCAATTGCAATTGCAAGAGCATGCTGGCACTTTTAATATATGTATTTTGGGGCTGAACATTTTAACAGGAAATAATGTAGGCAATTTTCTTTTAAACACTGGATGTAATGATAGCAAGCTCTGAAGTACCAATGCATATTTTACACTGTGCAGCCTATTTTTCAGTTCCCTTACAATGTCCAGTGTATTTTGCTTGCTATAACTATTTTATGGATATATTATAAAAGCATTAGGAGTCATTTTACTAAAACTTAACATGCACTAATGGACATTAAGGGCCAGATTCAATGTAAGGCACCTAAAAAATCTGCATGGTAAACATTTACGCCGAAGCATATTTTATAAGCAGTGCCTAGATTTAGATGTGATATACAGAATATGCTTAGTTGATAACCCAGCGCCTAAAACTATGCGCCTCCATTTACACCAACAAAAACATGGCGTAAATCCATGCACGTAGATCTACAGATACTAGGCCATATTCTACAACTATGCATGCAAATTTTGAAATGCCCACGAAATGCCCATTTCCCTGCCCATATCCACACCCCCTTTTGGCTGAGCACATTAGAATTTAGGTGCAGTTCATTACAGAATACACGTAGCGAGTTGTGTGTATAAATTCTAATTATTGCCAATTTGTGTACATTATTGTTTGTTAAGTGCTGTTATCAATGCTAATTAGCTTGTTAAACCAATTAAGTTACATGCATTGTTATACAATATGCCTGGATTTTGGCATGGATCTCTAGGCGCTATATAGAATCCAGCAGTAAGTGCCAAGTGCCACTTAGCCCATAGGTATAAAATACGATGTGCAGCATCTAGCTTGTGCTAAAGTCCATTATCGCATGCTAAGCTTTAGCAAAAGGTCCTTTAGTTTGTCATAGGTATAACACATTTACAATAGTAAATTCTTCTGCAACACATACTTTAAAACATGAATGAATTATCTTTAATTTTAGAAGATTATTAGCCAAGCATAAAAATAGCAGCCAGCTGTTCTTAATTCTCCTAACACTATGCAAAAGTGAGAAAGGTGTAAGCAATTAATTATTAGCACTATACGAGAGTTGAGAACTTTCATCCTACTTTTCAACAAATTAGGGGCCTAATTACAAGTATGTGTTAAATGCAGGCTATAATGTGCATTTTTAAGACATTATTATAGCACATTGGACAAGCTATTCATTATATACTATTCAGTAAATAGTATGTTGTAATAATGCCCACCTGGAAGAAATGCAATGAAGTGTGAATGGGTTCACACATCTAATACTCTGTGCAAAATGGGCCAATACCACCTGTCGTCTTGGCAAAAATAGTGTGCACTATGACTGATAAGTGGCTCCAGGGAAATTACTTCTGTTTTGATTAGGAAAAATGTTAATCTTGATATCTTCTTAGCTAGCATTAGGAAGAGAACAGTTGAATGTAATGGCTCTACCCTGAGTCTTATCAATAGTATGAATCCAAACCTGGCTCACATTTTCAAGCTGTTAGTCACTCAAGGAAACTAGACATTGATACTGAAAGCATCGTGTTTGGCTAACTCTGCGAGCTGCCTTTCACATTTTCCTTCCTCCTTCACTGAATGCTTATGGCCTGTTATTCATAGCGGCAACAATCTATGTATCTTAGTGGATCTATATAAATAGTGTTATTGAGAATTTTTACAGACTACCACAGTGCTATCTGGATAGAACCACGGTGCACTAAGGTCAAAATGTGGATATTCTGTGCAACTATGGTGATTAATTCAGAAGTTCCATTCTGGTTTTCAACATCTGAAAACTGGCATTTAGATGTCCATGTTGCATGGATGTCCATATTCAGATTACATAAAGCCAGGGTATGGATGGCTAAGACTGAAGTATGTACATATGGCAAGGAAGTATGGCGTGGGCATGTTTTAGAGGGATTAAGGAGTGGCCAAAATATGGACATCCAGCTCCGATCACAGAAGTGAAAGGAACATCCATATCTAAAAAGATGGATGTTATTTAGACCTGGTACTTGGCATGTCCAGATTACAGAAAGGTGCTCTAATTGAGCAGCTATCCACTGGAGGGATTATGGCACAACACTTCCTTAAACCCCAATAGTTGCTGCCCCCCTTCTCCCCTGAATGTGAAACTGGCAAGGGGTACCAGGCTCTATGACAGTTTCAAGTAGTATGGATACTCTTAACAGAACACCAAGCACCTCTGTGGAGTAGCCTAATGGTTATGGTAGTAGACTGAAAACCAAAGGGTCCAGGTTCTATATTCTATATTCAAGGTGAGTTACATTCAGGTACACTGGGTATTTCCTTGTCCCTGGAGGGCTCACAATCTAAGTTTTTACCTGAGGCAATGGAGGGTTAAGTGACTTGCCCGAGATCACAAGGAGGAGTAGAGGGATTTGAACCAGAAATCTCTGGATGTCAAGACCAGTGTTCTAAATCTCTTTTTATTTATTTTAAATTGTGAGCCCTGCAGGGACAGGAAAATAACTACTGTCTCTGACAACTACAAACCTGAAGTCCATTGAAGTGGCATACATTCAGGTATATTAGGCTACCCTTCCACTCTGCATAGATGTCTCTGTGGCCATTTTATAAGATGGATGTCTCTATGCTGCCACACAGACATCCATGTCCCTTATTTCCCCATTCATGATCTGGACATTTAAGTTTGTAAAATGGTTGTTCATGCCGGAGGTTTCCAGCACATGGATGTCCATCTCACATGTATTTTAAAATTGGATGTATCCTATTCTAAAGTACAAATGAGGTGGACGTCCATTTGTGATGTACTGACTTAGACATCCATATTCTGAGTTGAACATCCTTTCTAGAATGCCACTGAATATCTCACTTAACCAGCTATGGTTTCACCCAGGGGCGTATCTGAGGTTTGGCGGTAGGGGGGGCAGGGGCTAGAGTGAAGGGGCACATTATAGCCCCCCCTACCGCCGTCAACACCCCCCCACCGCCATCAACCCCACCCCACCGCTGTCAACCCCCCCTACCGCCGTTAACACTCCCTCCCTCCCCCGCCTACCGCCGTCACCTACCCCAAGGTCCGCTTCCTCCGGCTTTTTAAAATATTGCTTCAGCTGGCGGGGGACCCCAACCCCCCGCCAGCCCAGCCGCGATCTTTAACTTTTTCATCCTCGTCGTGCAGCGCGCTGTGAAAGCTGCATGCATCTTTAGATCCAGTTGGATGGAGTCTGTCTGACGTCGCAGCACGTTGACGTTACAACGTGCTGCGACGTCAGACTCCATCCAACTGGATCTAAAGATGCATGCAGCTTTCACAGCGCGCTGCACTACGAGGATGAAAAAGTTAAAGATCGCGGCTGGGCTTGCGGGGGGTTGGGGTCCCCCGCCAGCTGAAGCAATATTTTAAAAAGCCGGAGGAAGTGGACCTCGGGGTAGGTGACGGCGGTAGGCGAGGGAGGGAGGGTTAACGGCGGTAGGGGAGTCCGGGGCAAAATCTGCGGGGGCCCAGGCCCCTGTGGCCCCACGCAGATACGCCCCTGGTTTCACCATCTCTATAAACCCAGAAATTCAATGCTGTAGCCCGAACAATGCATAAAGATGGTGGTGATCAACAAAACACTGAGTGCCAGTAGCTGAATACTGATCTATTTTTTGATTGGGCAGCAGCTGGAGGCATATTTATAATGTTTAGATTTTTAGCAATCTGGTTTCTTCTGGTGTTATGGTAGAGAAATAACTCTCACTACTTTCTTTCATGATCTCAGGTTTAAATCAAGGAAAATATTCCCTCTTCATTTTGCTTGATTTGATGGCCACAAGATCTTGCTAACAAGTCTTTTTTTTTTTTTTACTGGGCACACTTAATGGTTTCTGTATTTCTTATAAAATGGATCGCACCTTGCTTTCTGAAGGGGAAATACTTGTGCTCTAATGCATTGCCTTGTTGATTTCCCAACCATATTCAATATTTATCTGTCTTTTTAAAAAATAAATATTACTTATAAAATGTTATATTGTCTTTTCCAAATAGGTTATTATAAAGTTTACATTTAAAATTCTTGCAATAACAATAATCTCATCCTGAGAAGCATAATTTACAAACTATGGTGCTGGGAATTACATTGAGGGGCATAATCGAACGGGGTGCCCAAGTTTTCCTGAGGACATCCTCGTAGGACGTCCCCGTGATGGGGTGGGGAAACCCATATTATTGAAACAAGATGGGCGTCCATCTTTCGTTTCGATAATACGGTCGGGGACGCCCAAATCTCAACATTTAGGTCGACCTTAGAGATGGTCGTCCTTAGAGATGGTTGCCCCTGATTTTCGGCGATAATGAAAACCGAGGACGCCCATCTCAGAAACGACCAAATGCAAGCCCTTTGGTCATGGGAGGAGCCAGCATTCGTAGTGCACTGGTCCCCCTCACATGCCAGGACACCAACCGGGCACCCTAGGGGGCACTGCAGTGGACTTCAGAAAAAGCTCCCAGGTGCATAGCTCTCTTACCTTGTGTGCTGAGCCCCCCAAGCCCCACTCCCCACAACTGTACACCACTACCATAGCCTTTAGGGATGAATGGGGGGGGGGCACGTAGTTGTGGGTACAGTGGGTTTGTGGTGGGTTTTGGAGGGCTCACATTTACCACCACAAGTGTAACAGGTAGGGGGAATGGGCCTGAGTCCGCCTGCCTGAAGTGCACTGCAGTACCCACTAAAACTGCTCCAGGGACCTGCATACTGCTGTCATGGAGCTGGGTATGATATTTGAGGCAGGCATAGAGGCTGGAAAATTATTTTAATTTTTTTGAGCGTGGGAGGGGGTTAGTGACCACTGGGGGAGTAAGGGGAGGTCATCCCAGATTCCCTCTGGTGGTCATCTGGTCATTTAGGGCACATTTTTGTGACTTGGTCGTTAAAAAAAAAGGACCAAGTAAAGTCATTTAGGTGTTCGTCAGGGACACCCTTTTTTTTTCCATTATCGGCCAAGAACGCTCATCTGTTAAGCATGCCCTAGTCCCACCTTTGCTATGCTTCTGACACGTCCCCGCGACAGAAAGCAGTTGAGGATGCCCAAAATCTGCTTTCAATTATGCCGATTTGGGTGACCCTGTGAGAAGGACGTCCATCTTCCAATTTGTGTCAAAAGATAGGCGCCCTTCTCTTTTGAAAATAAGCCTGATTGTGTGTGGCTTTACCTATAATCTTAATTTATTCTTCCTACACTCGGCAACGTTATGGCTTTGTTAAGAAAGATATTTGTTTATCTGGAGCGTCGTCCATTTTTTAAGTCATCTTCGCTGTTTGTTTGACATTCTGTATTCCTGCGGAGAACTGTTTCTTCTGTTTTTGCATCGAACCATCACTGCAGATACATTTCAAACAGCCCAACATTTTTACTAGAATCCCCCTTCCAACATCCCTGATACCTTTATTTGAATCCACTACTCTGAACAAGTCCCTGACAACTTTCTTGAACCTCCTACCTCTTGATCCACCTGGTTCTTAACAGGGGTTTCCCTGGTGTCCAGCAGGGAGCATGATCAATCCCCAGTCACTCAATGGGTACCTGGGCTCAAAATGTTGCCTAAGACACCTAGAGGGACATTTTCAATATGAAATCTAAATCCGACTTTGGACATTTTACACAAAATGTCCAAAATCCGAATAGGAATGAAGGCCATTTTCAAAAAAAGGAACATGTCTTAGCTTTTTTTTGAAAATACCATTTCATACAAGGTTTTGTGCCTTGAGATGTATGAGGGGCTAGAAAGTTTAGTAGACTGGTCCCCCAGACATCCCAGAAGAGAAATGGGGCACCCTACAGGGCACTGCAGTGGAGTTCAAATAAATGTTCCCAGGTACACATCTCACCATTGCTCCCTTTTCTTGTCTGCTGAGCCCCCCAAACCCACTGCCCCTAACTGTACACCACTACAATAGCCTTTATGGGTGAAAGGGGAACCTATATGTGGGTACAATAGGGTTTGGATGAGTTTCAGAGGGCTCACATTTTCTACCATAAGTGTAAAAGGTATGAGGTAGTATGAGCTTGGGTCCACCTGACTCCAGTGCACTACACCCACCACTATACTACTCCAGGGACCTGCAAGCTACACTGAACAGCATTATAACATCTGAGGCTGGCATAGAGACTGGTAAGTAATGTTTTTAATCATATTTTTGGGGGGTGGGAGGGGTGTCAGTGACCAATGAGGGAATAAGGGGAGTCATCCTTGATTCCCTCCAGTGGTCATCTGGTCATTTAGGGCACAGTTTTGTGCCTTATTCTTTCTAAAACAGGTCTAGCTCAAAACATCTTAATTTTACTCCTGGACAGTTTTGTTTTGTTCCATTATGGCTGAAAAATGTCCAATTCTTAGCAGCACCCAAATCCCACCCTTAAGGCACCCCAACATGCCCCCTTGAGATTTGGATGCCGTGCAGATGAGCAGCATAGAAAAACATCTGAAAATAGGTTTTGAAAACACCAATTTGGACATATTTGTGAGAAAAACATCCAAATGCTGCTTTATGCCACTGTTTAGAAAACGAGTCCCCTAGTGGTATCCTTATGGCAATATGACCAGGAGTCAAGCTGATAACAAGCTTTGTTTTGATAGCTGCTCTTCAACAGTGAGTTTGAACGCTATTTGTTTTGACATGTGAATGTATGTATGCTCTTTAAACAAAGATGGAGAAATCCTAGAAGAACACATATGGTTTTTGAAATGGCTTTTAGGTTTTGAGTGGTTCTTAGATTAGGATTTTTATTAATGTTACATTTTCTTCATAGGTAAATGGTTGATCTTATATGACTTAGGTGCTCATTTTCAAAGCATATAGACTTACGTTTTAGTCTATATGCTTTGAAAATGAGTCTCCATGTCTATTTCTTCTGAGTTTGTTGTTCTTTTTTGTGACATGTTAAGGTTAGTTAGCATAATTTTTACTTTTTGTCTTATTTGTACATTGTTATATGTGTTATTATTTGATATTTGCATTGCAGTTTTGTATATTGTAATATTTAATTATTGAATACCTATTTAAAATTAACCTGATATCCATTATGTTCAGGGAGGGTAGTATAACATGGCTGAGCCCATTCTCCACCTTTTTGCAAAGAGTGTTTGAAGGGGAGAGATAGGTTGGAAGAGTGAGGAAGTCGAAGATGTAGGAGACAGTTAAGCCAGGCATTAAGGATCATGGATGACAGGGAGGACTAAGGTTAAGAAGTGTGCTCATCCACTCATCCATTCTCGTTGAGACCTTGACAGTCACTTTGTTTTGCATGATGGGTTTCTCAAAAGGGATTGAAGACTATTAATCTTCAATGTTAGTGCACATCTGACACCGCCATGTGGAAATATTGAGTGATATGGCTAATAGTGTTTACAGCTTGAATTTTCACACATTTATATGTACATTTGAAAAGATAAAATAAAAAACTGATTTATGAACATTTTTGAAAGGATGACCAAGACTAAATAGAACATCCAGCTCATAGCATCCAAAATGGACATCCATCCCAAATGTATTTTCCAACAAGAAATACATTAGGATTTACTGTTCAAAAATATGTGAGATGGTCATCCATATGCTGAGGACATCCAGCATGAAAGGCTATTTTACAAACTGGAACGGCCAACATATTAGCAGAAAAAAGCAGGGAGAAGACGTCTGTCTGGCAGCACTCTTAGAAGAATGGCCACATGGACATCCCTTCAGAACAGAAAGACAGCCTAGTGGTTAGTGCAGTGGACTTTAAACCAAGGGACCAAGGTTCACATCCTACTTTAGCTCTTATTTTGTAATTGTGAGCCCTCCTGGAACAGAAAAATACATACTGTACCTGAATAAACACCACTTCAATAGTCTCAGGTTTCCAGGTTGCTTATGTTTTTAGGTACAGTATGATTCAGTTTCTGGAGGGCTCGTGATAATAATAAAAAAAAGAGTTAAAGTAGGATTTGAACCTGAGTCCTTTAATATCTGCTGAATAAAGCTACTCCTCAGACTTGCTTCCTGCTTTGCAAAGAACGCTTATAATACCTTAAGCAGTGATAGAGCCTGGTATCCCCTTTCAGTTTCAATCTCAAGGGAGAGGGAGAGGGAGGAGGACAGCAACCACTGGGGGATTAAGAAGGTACCATGTCATAATCCCTCTAGTGGTTAGCTGCTCAATCAGAGCACCTTTTTGTATTCTGGATGTAATAGAAACAGGTCTAATTTAGGATGCCCTTATTAGGTTTACTGTCAAAATTTAAGGGCACTTCTCTACTAGAATATAAACTCAAAACAATGTATACAGTAGAGGATATCGAAAAGTACAGTATGTTACAGCAAGTTGTAACGGGTAAGTCTCATATGTGCTCAACGGCTGGTGTCACTTCACTCCCTCGGTGAACCTCTTGCCGTATACATATTATAATCATTGACTTTTACCTCCAACCTACCAATACTTAAAATTTTCACTCTTTATTCTTAACATTATATAAAAGTTAAGGCAATTTTAAGGTATATTTGCTTGTACTTTGACAGATGTGGTGAAGGGCTCCCCCTTGACAAAGCAAGTATTGCGAAACAGGCTACCTGTCGGGGTTTGTGAGCACACCTGTTTGAAAATAAGACAAGATAAGTAACTTATTAGGTTTAGGCATTTCTTCCCATTCAGTAATCTCTATTGGATGTCCTGATTTTGAGCTCTCTCTAGTCCTGCCCAAAACACACCCACAACATTCCCCCTTACCATTTGGATGTACTACAGTGTTGGATGTCCTTTTTCTGCCTTTGCAAAATCAGGATTTGGATGTTTCGAGCAAAAGGAGATCAATTTGGGCATTTTGAGTCATCCATATGCTTCGTAAATAAGCTCCACATTGTTTGTCTTATTATATGCTGGTTCAGAAAATAAATAATTTTGAAGTATGAGATACCCTCTTCCTTAAATTAGATATACAAGTCATTTCTTTAAAAAAAATACACACGACTTTTATCTAATTTACAGCCTTACAATGTTACAGTGTGTTTTTAATTCATCGGGCTGCAAAGCTGAACAATGGCAGTTTTAGGGGGTCTTTTACTAAAATGCACTAGTGTTTTTAGATTGTGCTAAAAATCAGCTGGTGCTTGAAAAAGAGGACAATGGAGATTGGGGGATCTTTTTTCTTGGCATATCCATGCAACTGTGTGGTCAAATTGGGTCAAACAAAATATACTTTCTATGCACCAGAACAACTAAAATCATTTCTAGACCTGAAACAATTGAAATAATGTTAATGAAATATTTTGGAGGTCTGTCAGCCTTGCTTAATGATCTTTATTCCTTTTTGATAACTTCTCTAATTTCATAATTCCCCCCTCTCATTTGGAGGTCTAAGAAAGTGTAAATGTATTTTCTTTTATGTTTAAATTCTTATATTCTCAAGTATGTATTATATTTTCTTTATATAACCAAATTCTAAATTGATTTATGATTGAGAATAATGTAGAATAATATTTTGCTGTGTTTCTGAACACAAGTTTAATGCTTGTAAAATTTGTTAAAAAATTGATAAATAAAGATTTTAAAAAAATCAGCTGGTGCTAAACATTGAGGCACCCATAGAAATATAATAGGCATCTCAATGTTTAGCGCCAGCTGATTTTTAGCACACCTTAGTAAAAGAATTGCTAGAGATAAATATGACAAATGTGCACGAACGACAAAATGGAAAATAAAAATAATCCATAAATACCAGCAAGGAGCAATGAAGAAGATGAAACAAAAATAAAAGAAAAGTCAAAGGAGTAGTGCAGAAAAATGACCCTTCTAAGGATATGAGGGAGCCAAATAGTCATATATAGGATTTATTTAACTCATAGACTTGACACGGTGCCATGTTTTGGTGATGGATATGTCTGCATCAGGAGTCTGAGCAAAACCCAACACTGTATGACTCTATCTGTGAGCATATGGTGACATTATCTTCAGTGCTGTTTTCAATGGATACATCAACATGCAAACATGCAGCTTCTTCGGAATGCCCACTCTCCACCCCCCCCCCCCCCTACCCAGACATGCCCCCTGCACCAAAAAATATATTTTAATTTTTAGCACGTGGGTCATGTGCACCCATGGCAAATTTACTGTGGACCCTCAGTGTGCCCCGTGGTATGCCTTTTTTTTTTTTTTGCTGCAGTAAGCACGCATTAATGCTTACCACAGCTTTGTAAAAGGGCTCCTATGTTTGCATGCATAGGGAGAAATGATAAACTACAAGTAGCAAAATGCATTGGTGAGTGCATTAAAAAATGAAAAACAATGTAGACTGGGCATGTGACTCGTGGCTGCCACCAACTGGCAGCCCAAGGTAGTACAATGACCAGGTAAAGCTCTGATTCTTAAAGGCCCAGCATGGGCTCAACCCCTGGTGTTATCAACCCATAGGCATGTGTTCTTATCCTCCTCCCCCAGGATACAGATGTTAAAGAATATGAGTCTTGTCAAAGGCCCCCCTCCCTTTTTCTAGTCGACTTTCACTTTATTTGTGTTACTCAGTGCTACTGTGGGGTAAATCCCAGCTTTATCTCTCCACACCTGACATCACTGCGGAAACCCAGGCCAAAGTATCAGCCTGCTTTTCCGACATTGCTGCCTGGATGTCCAACCACCACCTGAAACTGAACATGGCCAAGACCGAACTTCTTGTCTTCCCACCCAAACTCACTTCCCCTCTACCTCCACTCTCTATTTCGGTTGATAACACCCTCATCGTCCCCGTCTCATCTGCCCGAAACCTCGGTGTCATCTTCGACTCCTCCCTCCCCTTCTCTGCGCATATCCAGCAGATAGCCAAGACCTGTCGCTTCTTCCTCTATAACATTAGCAAAATCCGCCCTTTCCTCTCTGAGCACACCACCCAAACTCTCATCCACTGTCTCATTACCTCTCGCCTTGACTACTGCAACCTACTCCTCACTGGTCTCCCACTTAGCCACCTATCCCCCCTTCAGTCCATTCAGAACTCTGCTGCACGTCTTATCTTCCGCCTGAACCGATACACTCATACCACCCCCCTCCTCAAGTCACTTTATTGGCTTCTGATCAGGTACCGCATTCAATTCAAGCTTCTGCTACTAACCTACAAATGTACTCGATCTGCAGCCCCTCCTTACCTCTCAACCCTCATCTCCCCTTACGTTCCTACCCGTAACCTCCACTCTCAAGACAAATCCCTCCTTTCAGTACCCTTCTCCACCACCGCTAACTCCAGTCTCTGCCCTTTCTGCCTCGCCTCACCCCACACATGGAACAAACTCCCCAAGCCCATACGCCAGGCCCCCTCCCTGCCCATCTTCAAATCTCTGCTTAAAACCCACCTCTTCAACGTCACCTTCGGCACCTAACCTCTTCACCTCTACCCAGGAAATCTAGTCTGCTCAACTTGACATTTTGTTCTTTAGATTGTAAGCTCCTTTGAGCAGGGACCGTCCTTCTTTGTTTATTTTGTACAGCGCTGCGTAACCCTAGTAGCGCTCTAGAAATGTTAAGTAGTAGTAGTAGTAGTAGTATTAAATCAGGGAAGCTGCAGAAATGTCTCCCATATGAGAGGAAACCAGGAGACAGAAGGGACAGAATCCTCATCAAAGACCATTGATTTACCCTTGATGTTTTGGGTCTTCACATAGTGAAGAGTGCCGGATAGCAAGAGTTTGCTCAGGTGACCGAAAAGGTTTGTTTGAGAGGTAACATGAGGCAGGCAAACATCTCTTCATTTGGCTTAGTGTAATACAATCGGATCAACAAGACCATACTTAAATTTTCAGTACCCAAGCTGCAAAGGCCTCAAATACAAATCAACTTATGCAATCAGCTTTTCCTATATTAGCACACAACTGTGAAACGCATTACCAAAAGCCGTGAAAACAACATACGGCCATCTAAACTTCAGGAAATCACTAAAAACCAACCTATTCAAAAAGGCATACCCTACTGACACAACCTAATTTCCTGAAGCCTGCTACACAGGTAACTAAAACTAGTAATGGACATAACACAACTCTTCCTCTCTACGATTCCCAAATGTGTCTGTAACACATCAACCTTATTTTACGATAATACCATTTTGTATTTGTTCTCTACTGGCTTGGCGAACGTCGACAGTACTATGTAAGCCACATTGAGCCTGCAAATAGGTGGGAAAATGTGGGATACAAATGCAACAAATAAAATAAATAAATAAATAAATAAATATTGTGGCAAAATATATCCCACAATAATATCCAGTGTACCTGAATATAGCTCACCTTGAGCTACTACTGAAAAGGTGTGAGCAAAATCCACAATTCCAGGAATAACATGCATAGAATGTTTATACGTTTGGGAAGCTTGCCAGGTGCCCTTGGCCTGGATTGGCCGCTGTCATGGACAGGATGCTGGGCTCGATGGACCCTTGGTCTTTTCCCAGTGTGGCATTACTTATGTACTTATGTAAATAAATAAATATCACAAGGTTTCTCACATTTTTTAACAAAGCTTATTCTCCCTTTTGGCACTATCAAATATTGTTTAAGCCATTTTTTTTGTCTTTGTAGTTTGTTGCTGGAAGATATTACAGTGCTTACTGCACCACTATTCATTGTATCATCTGAAGTATGTCCTTGTTAGTATTTTCCCAAATTTTGTTGGCATACATAAAGGACTGTGATAGATGTAAATTCTGATTATTTATAGTCTGATTTTAATGCCATTTATACATATGTTATTGGTTATTTGTATGTAAAAATGAAAGGCTCATCGATTATGGTTTTTTATGATAGTATGGCATTTGTTATGTATTTACTTTCATCACCATTTTTGTTGCATTGTACACATATACATATATGTTCTTAGTTGTCTCTTTCATAATGAATGAATTGATGATTTTATTTGAATTTTAGTTTTAGAATCCATGGACTCCTGATGCAGGTAGAAATACAGAAACACAACTCAAGGTTCAAGGTTATTTTATTTGATAAGCTGCTTGGAAAGTCCATTAAGCACATTACAACATAAAACTATGATCCATAAATTCAATTCCAAAAATAACACCAACTAATAATAGGAAAGAAAGACAACAACAACAACAACCAGACAAACAAATCATCAAAATGCTAAGTTTCAGGTACCAGTGAGCACCCCCAAACGCTGTTATCTATGACAATCTAACTTCTAAGTCCTTGTAAACCTAGTGGTCTGAGACTTATTGTTCTTAGTTCAATTAGCTCTTGTGATCTAGGTTCATATCCTCATTTGTTGGCCATCCATACTCTATTTATTTGCTTTGGTATGCTATGGAGCTCCAGTTCTCCAAATACTGTTAGCTATGACAATCCAAGTCCTTGTAAACCTGATGGTCTGAAACTTATTGTTCATAGTTCAATTAGCTCTTGGGATCTAGGTTTCTTATCCTGATTTGTTGGTTGTCCCTACTCTGTTTGCTCCAGTTCTTCTCCGGTGTGCTTCAGTCTGGCCACACCACAGGCTGAGTGGAGAATGTTGATTTCAAGTTTGAGGTGATTGACTATGATGGCACCATCTAGTAACAAATACTTAAATTAAGTGATAATAATTATTTATTCAATGCCTTGCCTATAGAAGTTATTTATTAAAACTGCAGCCAAGTTTTTCCATTATCATTGTTGAACTCTAATTATTTAATGTTATTCTGTATGATTGAATTAATGTATGGGGGATGGTGTGATTGACAAAGTTATATTATAGCTTCTTGTTAGATGATTAATGAAATTGAAAGAAATAAGTAAAGTAAATAGAAGTTTGTATATGCTATTTTTCCTTTGCAAACCTGTTCAAAAAACCTACAGAAAATATTGCTAATGAGCTGTGAAACCTGGCAAAATCATCTCATTAGCAATTCCACAGGTGTTTAATTTTGTGTGGGACATTGTACATCATCACCGTGAAGAAATAGGAACAAAGAAGCAGCACTCACAGAATTTGCTGAAGAATGTCAGCTTTTTAATAATTGCATGCATTCCAGTCCCTTTATATTGTTCAGCTGATTGTGAACCTAATTAAAACAACAACAGTGGCAAAAAAGAACACATCTCCTGTAGAGGTAAGGGCAATCTTACAGAATGATGTGTTTTTCCTTTATGTAGAGGAAAAGCCTAATAGTTAGAGAACAGAATCTGAGAACCAGTGAAGCCTGGTTGAAATCCCATTACAACTCCTTGTGATTTGGGGCAAGTTACTCAGGGGGTCTTTTACTAAAAATTAGCTCGAGTTATCTGCAGCAGGGCCCGTAGGAATAAAATGAGCCCTGCTGCAGATAAATCGAGCTAACGTTTAGTAAAAGACCCCCTTAACCCACAATTTAGGGGTCCTTTTACTAAGGTATGATAATGGATTTAGTGTGTACTAATTTAGCATGCACTAAATAATAACATGCCCATTATATTCCTATGGGTGTCTTATCATTTAGTGCATGCTAATTGCTAACATGCACTAAATCTGTTAGCACACCTTAGTAAAAGGTCCCCTTAGAGGGTAATATTCAGCCAACAGCAGTCAATGTTTTTTGTTTTTTCCAGAGGCTGACTGGATTTTCAGAACTGGGCCACACCCATATGCTGGTGCTTTGTAACTGAGTATATAGAGGCAAAGATATTCAGAATGATACCTGAAGGTAACTAAATTTAGGACAGTCTTTTTGCTTTCTTGACTTTGTTAACAATGGCCTCTACTTGGGTAACTCCTGTCTCCGCCATAGTTCCACTGCCACACTGCCTCAGCACAATTTGGATAGTGCTGGGCAGTCAGAGATCATTTTAGTGGCATTGTCAAGATAATATGTGCCCTCAGTTTAGGCTGATGCTGTTTAACATGGCTGAGCCCACTCCTGTAGCCATGGAGGGGGGGGGGGGGGATGGGGAAAAGGGAACAAGGGATTACCATTGAGGGGGAGATAGTGGTATTGTTAGGAGGAAGGGAATGTTAGGAGGGTTGTGCTGGAATGGGTGATGGCAAGGTTAGTGGGGGACAGGCTGGAATATACATTGTATAGTTTGGGTGGGAGGAAGATACAGTGAGCAGGTGACAGTAGAGATAAAGGAGTATGTAGAAGTTACTGACCCCTGACCAAAACATTGTTGTAGAAATTTTAGCAGAGGGTGTTTTTTGTGGGTTGAATGGATGCCATTTGAGAGGTGCTGAGGTGGGTGTTGGGGAATGTTATCTGTCAATGATTTTTGGATAGCCTGGTCTTATCAATACTGGGGTATTGTAATGTCCTAAGTCTGGGTTTGATGCAGGTGAGAAGTAGGGCATTACAAATTCTACAAAATATGGCAGTGAGATTAGTGGTGGGGCAGAATAGTACTGAGCACATTATTCCTGCTTTGAAAGAACTGCATTTGCTTCCTGTCTATTAGAAGGTTAGATTTAAACTCCTAATTTTAGTTTATAAAATGTTAAATGGTCTGGTTAAATGGAATGGATCCTCAGAAGCTTAGCCGCTGGTGTTTGGGTGGTGGGGCTAGTTCTGGGCAAGACTTCTATGGTCTGTGTCCTGAAAATAGCAGATACAAATCAAGGTAAGGTATAGCACATATGAGTTTATCTTGTTGGGCAGACTAGATGGACCATGCAGGTCTTTTTCTGCCGTCATCTACTATGTTATTATGTTCATTTTATATGACTCAGACACTGGAGGACTATCAGCCAGTTTGGGTATTGAGATCTGAAGGGACATTTTAAGCTCTTTGAGCAGGGACTGTCTTTCTTCTATGTTTGTGCAGCGCTGCATATGCCTTGTAGCGCTATAGAAATGCTAAATAGTAGTAGTAGTAGTAGTAGACATGACAATTTATGATACCTTTCATAGGATCCAACTTTTCAAAATGATTGGGGGTACTAAACCCAATGGAAATTACCCCACCCTACTGAAACACCCACAACACCCTCAGAGTTGGCTTCTATGCCTTCATTAACAGTGCACTGTTGATAGGTGGACCCAGGCCCATACCTTCCTCTACGTGTTACACTTGTGGTGGAAACTGTGAGCTCTCTAAAACTCACAAAAAAAATGTACCAACATAAAGGTGCCCCCTTCACCCATAAGGGTTATTGTAGTGGTGTACAGTTGGGGGGTAGTGGATTTTGGGTGTGTTTTGGAGGGCTCAGCAGACAAAATAAGGGAGCAACAGTGAGATGTGTACCTGGGAGAATTTATATGGAGTGTATTTACAGTGGGGGAAATAAGTATTTGATCCCTTGCTGATTTTGTAAGTTTGCCCACTGACAAAGACATGAGCAGCCCATAATTGAAGGGTAGGTTATTGGTAACAGTGAGAGATAGCACATCACAAATTAAATCCGGAAAATCACATTGTGGAAAGTATATGAATTTATTTGCATTCTGCAGAGGGAAATAAGTATTTGATCCCCCACCAACCAGTAAGAGATCTGGCCCCTACAGACCAGGTAGATGCTCCAAATCAACTCGTTACCTGCATGACAGACAGCTGTCGGCAATGGTCACCTGTATGAAAGACACCTGTCCACAGACTCAGTGAATCAGTCAGACTCTAACCTCTACAAAATGGCCAAGAGCAAGGAGCTGTCTAAGGATGTCAGGGACAAGATCATACACCTGCACAAGGCTGGAATGGGCTACAAAACCATCAGTAAGACGCTGGGCGAGAAGGAGACAACTGTTGGTGCCATAGTAAGAAAATGGAAGAAGTACAAAATGACTGTCAATCGACAAAGATCTGGGGCTCCACGCAAAATCTCACCTCGTGGGGTATCCTTGATCATGAGGAAGGTTAGAAATCAGCCTACAACTACAAGGGGGGAACTTGTCAATGATCTCAAGGCAGCTGGGACCACTGTCACCATGAAAACCATTGGTAACACATTACGACATAACAGATTGCAATCCTGCAGTGCCCGCAAGGTCCCCCTGCTCCGGAAGGCACATGTGACGGCCCGTCTGAAGTTTGCCAGTGAACACCTGGATGATGCCGAGAGTGATTGGGAGAAGGTGCTGTGGTCAGATGAGACAAAAATTGAGCTCTTTGGCATGAACTCAACTCGCCGTGTTTGGAGGAAGAGAAATGCTGCCTATGACCCAAAGAACACCGTCCCCACTGTCAAGCATGGAGGTGGAAATGTTATGTTTTGGGGGTGTTTCTCTGCTAAGGGCACAGGACTACTTCACCGCATCAATGGGAGAATGGATGGGGCCATGTACCGTACAATTCTGAGTGACAACCTCCTTCCCTCCGCCAGGGCCTTAAAAATGGGTCGTGGCTGGGTCTTCCAGCACGACAATGACCCAAAACATACAGCCAAGGCAACAAAGGAGTGGCTCAGGAAGAAGCACATTAGGGTCATGGAGTGGCCTAGCCAGTCACCAGACCTTAATCCCATTGAAAACTTATGGAGGGAGCTGAAGCTGCGAGTTGCCAAGCGACAGCCCAGAACTCTTAATGATTTAGAGATGATCTGCAAAGAGGAGTGGACCAAAATTCCTCCTGACATGTGTGCAAACCTCATCATCAACTACAGAAGACGTCTGACCGCTGTGCTTGCCAACAAGGGTTTTGCCACCAAGTATTAGGTCTTGTTTGCCAGAGGGATTAAATACTTATTTCCCTCTGCAGAATGCAAATAAATTCATATACTTTCCACAATGTGATTTTCCGGATTTAATTTGTGATGTGCTATCTCTCACTGTTACCAATAACCTACCCTTCAATTATGGGCTGCTCATGTCTTTGTCAGTGGGCAAACTTACAAAATCAGCAAGGGATCAAATACTTATTTCCCCCACTGTATATGGAGTCCACAGCAGTGTTCCCTAGGGTGCTCCATTGCTCTCCAAGGATGTCTTTGGACCACTCTACTAAAAATGCTGGCCCCTCCAACATCACAATGGCTTGATTTTCTACAATGCACAAAACCTTGTATGAAATGGTATTTTTGAAAAAAGATGGACATTTTCCTTGACTTTCTACATTTTTCACTTGTACACTTTTTAAAAGAATGGCCTGATAAAATAAATACACAAATTCTTGTTACAAATAGTATTAAAAAAAGATGTTTTCTGGTTTCAAAAAGTACTATATTTCCTATTCAGATTTTAGACATTTAGTGCAAAACATCCAAAGTCTGAATTAGACGTCATATCAAAAAATGACCCTCTATGTATGTTTTTTATTGTAGCCCATCTAGTTGATAGGTGGGCTAGAAATGAGATAAATAAATATACACATAAATAAAATGGCATGTTTTTAGCTTGTGTTTGGCACTTCCACAAGTGTGGGCTGAACCCCAAATTATCACAGGTCTCACAAGGGTGCAAAAAGGGGTTTGTTAAATATTTCAGTGTGTGTATCTTCTGGTATCTAGGTGTCCATCAACTAGTGCATGTCAAAAGGTTTGGTGGAAAATGAAAAAAAAAACACTGTGGGAAGGGGTGCAAGTTTAATAATTGCTGGTTAATGTTAATCTGTTTTGTGACAATGTTAAATAAAATTGTGGCCAATGTTCTGCCATGAAACATTTTTGGACAAATCCCTCCTCTCATTACCCTTCTCCACCACCGCCAACTCCAGGCTCCGCTCATTCTGCCTCGCCTCACCCTATGCTTGGAACAACCTCCCCGAGTCCTTACGCCAAGCCCCCTCCCTGCCCATCTTCAAGTCTTTGCTTAAAGCCCACCTCTTCAATGCTGCATTCGGCACCTAACTCTTACCTTTCAGGAATTCCAGACTGCCACAGTCTGGCTACTCACGCATCCTTTAGATTGTAAGCTCTTTGAACAGGGATTGTCCTTCTATGTTAAATTGTACAGCACTGCGTAACCCTAGTAGCGCTTTAGAAATGTTAAGTAGTAGTAGTAGTAGCAGATGTATAATGCTTTATTTTGCAGTGTTATTTTTTTGGTTCTGCAAGGACATGGTGTGCGTACCTAGGTTATATCACTGTAAATTATCAATCAACACTGTTTATCTAGGGAGTAGCACCTGCAACCCAGATAAATAACTTTAAATATTGAGGGGTCCTTTTACCAAGCTGCGGGAAAAAGGGCCCTGCACTAGCGGCGGGGGCTGTTTTTCCCACATGCCAGGGCCCTTTTTACCGCAGCGGGTAAAAAAGACCCCAGGCACGCATGGCCATGTGGTAAGAGAACTCTTACCACATGGCCTTGCGATGGGGAGCTCTTACTGCCACCTATTGAGGTGGTGATAAGGGCTCCCACACTAACCCGAAGGTAACTGGGCAGCACACAGCGATGCCCAATTACCGCTGGGTTACCGCCACACAAGTCATTTGCAGGGGGGTTTCTTTTTCTCTTGGAAATGGCGCTGGAAGCCACGAAGGGCCATTGGTAGTCCCGGAAGAGCAAGCAGTAAGCCCGCATTGGGCTTACCGCCGCTCTGTGAAAGGGCCCCCGAGTCCTTAAAGCATAAGCCATCCAAGAACAGGAAAATACCTACTCCACCTGAATATTAACTTGTCTTGAGCTACAACTGAAAAAAGTGTGAGCCAAATCATAAGCCTTTCTTTCCCCTCCTCTTCCCCTGCTTCCTGGTTTCAGCGACATCTTTGTCATCACCCCAGTAGAGAAAGAGCATTCTACTCAGAGATATTCAATTTTTTTCTTAGGTAAAAAGAACAAGTTCATTTCCCTTAGGCTGAGGGAAAGCAACAAGTACAATTCAAGAAATGCTCAATTTACCGTTTTTTAAAGACTTTGTTGTTGAATGCAAGAGGAAACAATTTATGAGCACCAAATCATCATTCAAAACAACACAGCAAATATTACCATCAGCATATGAACAATGTCAAGTAACAAATACTACTACTTATCTTTTCTATAGCACTACTAGATGTACGCAGCACTGTATACTTGTAAATGAAGAGACAGATCCTGCTCATCAGAGCTTACAATGTAATGAAATCACAGAGTAGTGACCAATCAAATCATTAATGTAAAAATAAATATAACAATCAATACCAAGAGTGCTCTCCCTAACAAAGGACAGTAATGCTAGCAATCCTATTGTAAGAAGAGAATTCATAGTTTGCAGTATCAAGCTCTCTGCTGCCATTTTCTATACAGTGGCCTAAAGAGCAAAGCTAATAGGCCTGATATAGCAAAATGTTTCCCCCCATTTTGTCTCTGTAGCAAAATACTTAATCTGAGCACAAGGCAAAAGTTTGTATATGTGTTTACCTATGTTAAAAAGTATGTTGACAATTTCCTCTCTGTGCTACTGGTATGAAGGCATGATGGGGTAAATTTTCAAAAGGTTTCCGAAATGTAGGTGTCGGGATGATGCACATTAAGTATGAATTCTATAACAGCAGTTGTGCATGCAGCTGTTTTTATTGAATACTAGAGTTAGTCTGCATTTACGCACCTAACTATAGTCACAAGTACTTATGCCAGCTCAATGGCTGGTGAAAATGCTTACACCTAACTATAGGTGGGTAAAAGATAAAATTCTATAACCCGTGGGCATCTACTGACTGGCACACCCCTGACATCCCACACCTCTCTCAGGTCCATGCCTCCTTGAAGTTGGGTGCTCTGGAATTTCAGCATGCAATCTATAGTGACTAATGGCAGTTACATATGTAATTCCTAATTGGTGCCAATTAATGCCAATTAAGGTGAATTGTAGCCAATAATTGCAGCGGACAAATATGACCACATTAATCCTTTGTATTTCTGTCTGCATTGGCTAGTACTAGAAGCAAGATTTCAATTTAAGGTATTAACTTTGATCTATCAAGCATTGTATGGATCTACCCCTGCTTATTAAGGCATTCATCTTGTTTTTTTTAATTGATTTTATTTCTAGGCCTACTAGAAATCAATTTTTATTAAAGTTTCCTTCTTTTCACCATGTAAAGGCAAAAATGATTTTTTTTCAATCCACTTTTCCATATCAGGCTGCACAGTTTTGCAATTCTTTTCTCTTAAAAATTTGTGGTTATCTTCAGTTTTTAAGAAATGTTATTAATTTGTGGTAACTGAGTTTTTCTTTTCTATTTTTGGAAAATAATGTATAATTGGTTTTAACATTGTAATTCTTGATGTTTGTTCAGTTTGGGGGGTATGTTTACTAAGGTGTGTTAGCATTTTTAACGTACCTGTAAATTTAAGGCATGTTAAATGCTAATGCACCTATACATTTCTATGGGTGCATTAGCGTTTAACGCGCATAAACCATTTATGCATGTTAAAAATGCTAACGCGCCCATAGCGCCTCTCAGTAAACATAGGTCTTGGTCTGTTGTTTCTCGCAGTGAACTTTGTGGTGTTTTGCGGGTTATAAGACTATAGCAATATTTACGCGTATAACTGACCTTATTTTATAACTTATACATGCAAATGTGCGTGCTACTTGGAAATTTGAGTACGCTAGTTTATAAAATTAAGGGGAATGTGTTCACTGGGTGGATTTTCAAAGGGAACTCTATAGGATGTAAAATTAACATTAGATACTGTAACGTGTTAGAGAGTTCTACAGCACTACTGCATATCGATATTATATATATATATATATAAATTTTTTTACACAAATATATAGACCCTGTGCTAAAATAACTTGACTTGTAGTAAAATAACCTGTCTTAATGGTAACCCATAGTGATAACGTCCTCCCTTAATGGTGTAAAGTACAGTGAAATTTAAATATATCCAAGGTAAGAGAGCACTGGAATCACTGTTACCTCTAAGCTGAGCAGGAGTCATCTAAATGCATTGCTACCAGTGGGGGGAGGAGTAGTGCTTCAATATAATGTTTTCAATCACTGGGGACAGGCAGGTTCCCTAGAGTCCTGCAGAGCTTGCCTGTCCCTCACTATTGAAAAATGTGATAGTGAAATAGCATCACCCACTGGCAGGATTGTAGGTGGAGGACTCAAGCTCAGCTTAGAGGGAACAGTGGCTGGAACCATCTGCCATTCATCTAGTGATTTTAATGAACTTTGGAGGGAAGTTATCAATGTGGGTTATCACTACAATTTATTATTTTACCGTGTTATTATTAACTAGGTCTCTTTGCATAAATTGGGATCTGAACAAAAATAGCATGAGTTAGTGGTAAAATAACATGTCTTAACAGCAGCCCACTTTGTTAAATTCCTCTCTATAGTTCTTACAACACTCAATACTTTATAAGTCTCTTGATGTAGTAGGGTATTCAAGAAGTAGTATAAAGATCATGCAGTATATATCGTACATGAAAATTCTACAAGCTAAATTTCTATAGTTTAATAGACAAGGCTTAAATTCTGCCAAAGGTATTAAAGGCAATTCTTAATGAAAGGATGGCAAAACACCTAAAAGGTCATGTAAAAATTAGCAGCAATCAATATGAACAATAAATCCTGTTAATCCTTTCTCATCATTTTTAAAATTATGAACATATTTAATCACATTTTTAAACTTTACAAAGACCTTTACTACAGCATTATGTGAATAATAATTAGATGTGACAATATTATTCAGAATACTATCTTTTAAAAATAACATTTAGGAGGGGTAGTTATTAAGGTGCATGATAGCTCTAATGATCATGGTATTGCTCTTTGCAGTACCATAATGTACTTTAATGTGAAGTACCACGGGTTACACAGTAATGGGGTACAAATTATGAAAATTTATGCAAATCTCAGTATTATGCAAATTGAATAATGTATCGTACACTGAGCGCTGCAAGTTGTATTACTACTAGAAAAATACCACCAGCAAAAAGCTGACCGTTTTTTTCCATCCCAGAATAGGCATGTAATAGCCTGATCTGTGCCCCTCTTCTGTATTTCTTTGTTCAAGAAATACAGAAGAACGCAACGAGAGGATCACGGAAAATATTATAGGATTAAACTTAAAGAAACAAAGAGGGAAATATAGCTAGTGAAAATGCAAATGGAAGAAAAAATGGCTAAAGATGTAAAGAGAGATGACAAGACCTTTTTCAGATATATTGGAGAAAAAAGAATAGATAGGAATGGGATTGCAAGACTTAAAGATAATGAGAATGGCTATGTAGAGAGTGATGAGGATAAAGCGAACATGCTAAACAATTAATTCCTTTTGGTGTTCATGGAGGAAAATCCTAGAGAAGGACTGCAGTTGGCTGCCAAGGGAATATCTGGGAATGGAGTGGATATAAACAGCTTGAGAATCTGAAGGTGGACAAAGCTATGGGGCCACATAGGACACATCCCAGGATACTAAGGGAGCTCTGAAAAGTCCTGGCGGGACCTCTTAAAGATTTAATTAATAGATCTTTAGAGATGGGAGAGGTTCCACGGGATTGGAGACGAGCGGATATGGTCCCTCTTCACAAAAGTGGAGACAGGGAAGAAGTGGGAAACTACAGACCAGGAAGTCTCACATCGGTGGTAGGAAAATAATGGAGTCGCTGCTGAATGTAAGGATAGTTAACTTTCTAGAAGCCAATGAATTACAGGATCCTAGGCAACATGGCTTTACCAAAGAAAAATCCTGCCAAATGAATTTTATTGACTTATTTGACTGGGTGACTAAAGAACTGGATGAAGGACTTCTGCTAGATGTAATCTACTTGGATTTCAGCAAAGCCGTTGATATGGTACCTCACTGAAAACTCATGAAAAAGCTAAGAGGGCTGAACTTAGGACCAAAAGTGGTGAACTGGATATGAAATTGGTTGACCGACAGGTGGCAGAGGGTAGTGGTAAATGGAATCTGCTCGGAGGAAGGGAAGGTGATCAGTGGATCAGGGGGGTCAGTGCTGGGGCCAATTCTGTTTAATATATTTGTGAGAGTTATTGCTGAAGGTTTGGAAGGAAAGGTTTGCCTTTTTGCAGACAACACAAAGATAGCCAATAGAGTTGATACCCAGGAGGGAGTAGAAACAATGAGAAGGATTCTCCAAACATTAAAGTAATGGTTGAGGGTCTGGCAGTTAAAATTTAATAAAACTAAATACTGGGAAAATAAAACAAAAAGAATCCCCCATACTTCTAAATTATAATTAAATAAAACAGTACAATCTAACTATAATCTCAAGTATCAAAAATTAATGTGAAATAAATAAATGTGCTCAGTTCAAACCATTCAACCCATTACAACCAAGGCTGCTCATTTGGTTGAACTGGAGGAACCATCATTGCACATTCGTTGTTCCTTGAAATCAACCATATGTACATACGTTAACTGTCTGCCGAGAGCAGATGTTAATACCTTGTGTATATATGCCTAAAAAAATTGTTAATCATATGCCAAACAAGAACCCACTGTATATACACAAACAAAAAGTTGTCTGTTAATCATATGCCAAACAGGAAATCATATGCAATACCACAATTATATATAATACAACACCTCTAACCATAGAAAGTGTCATGTAAAAAGTCCATAACACTAAACTAATATAATAAAACACATTACTTATCTTGTAGAATGTTCATAGCAGAGACACCCCAGATGATTTTACTTTATGTAGACCACGTCCCTCCGGACCCATTAGACCAACTGCCCTAGACTGTGAACTTCGAATCATGCTTTAAATCATGCAGCGAACCCCCTCGGCATTCACTTGACTCTGGCCAAGTTTCACCATGAGCTTTCTCAAAAGGGAACTCCAAATGTTAACCCCAGTGTTATAACAAAAAACATTAACAAATCTTACATACACAAATTAAATAAATCAAGCAATTTATCGATTACGTAATAAATTCATCACAAATATATACGTATACATAATTCTTAAATATACTTGTGGATGCTGTCTCCGTGAGTATCCAAGTCCAAGCAACACAGAAACCACTGTGTGCTGAAAGCACACACCATGATGGATTTAAACCAAAAGGAATTGACATATATTGACTGCTCTCCTACAATTTCCTTGCTTAAACCCGCTGGATAAATAGTGTTCCAAGTACTGTATATATAAATTTCTGTTCCTTGCGTATCAATGCTTCAGTAAGAGATCCACCCTGAGGGTTTGCTACCTGCAGAAGAACCACAAAGCATAGATCACAAATGTCATGTTCCTATTCCATCCAATGAGCATATTTTGGGTTATCATGCAGTTCTAAGGGAATTTCCAAGGTTCGTCTATAAAAGGGGTAGAAATCTGGGTGAATTATTGTCCACCACTCCCAGGTTTGTGAGTGGTGAGCTTAGCCACTTTAAGTGTGGGATTTGCTTATATTGCCAGTATAATTTGGTGACCTCATGGATCAGTATGCTGCACACCACAAGAATATTTTATTTAAAGGAATGAACAAATTGCCAATTCAGCGGGTGTGGTGTATGGCATTGTTTGTCCATGCAGTCTGATGTACATCGGCCAGACATTGCGCGAGATTAAGATACACAATGGGGAATACATTAGTAACATTAAAACAGCTAAACCGGAAACCCCTTTAACTGCTCATTGGATGGAACAGACATCTCAACAAAGCAGAGGGGCACCCTAAGGGGCACTGCAGTGGACTTCACATGAAAGGTACCAGGTACCCATCTCACCGTTGCTCCCTTATATTGTATGGTGAGCCCTCCAAACTCACCAAAAATCTACAGTACAACACTACAATAGCTCTTATGGCTGCAGGTGTCACCTATATGTGGGTATAATAGGTTTTTGGTGTTTTTATGGGGGGGGGGGGGCTGACATTTTCCACCACAAGTCTAACAATTAGAATGGAGCTGGGTCCCCTTCTCCACAGCTCACTGCTCCGACCATTAGGCTACTCTAGGGACCTGTTTGGTGCTCTAATAGGACTGGCTATAACACCTGAGGCTGTCATAGAGGCTGGTATGTACTGTTTCTTTTATATCTTTGGGGGGGGGGGGGGGGAGAGGGAGTCAGTAACCACTTTGGGAGTAAGGGAGATCTTCCTTTATTCCTCTAGTGTCATTTAGGGGACTTTATTTTATGACTTAGTTGTTAATAAACCATATCTAGCTCAAAACATCTTAGATTTTGTCCTGGATGTTTTTGTTTTGTTCCTTTATGGCTGCAAAACATCCAGGTCTTAGGAACACCCAAATCCCACCCATATCACTCCCTTGACATGCTCCCTTGAGATCTGGATGCACTGCAGACAAACTGCATAGAAAAATGTTTGGAAAATGGGTTTTAAAACTACCGATTTGGACATTTTGAGTGAGAAAAAACATCCAAATGCTGCTTTATGCCAATTTTTAGAGGGTTTTCTCTTTCATAAATGAGCCCCTAAGTATGCTAAAATACTGTGTATATTAGATTAAAATGATTATATAACTAGAACTTTATTAAGTCTTAAGGATTAATGATATATGTGGATGAAAGGTATAATAATGAGAACTGATAAATGAGTAGGTGTAATTAGTTTAATTGCTCTTGAAGTAGAAGGAAAAATATCTCTGTTGAGCTGGTTCTTTTGATATTAGAAGTATGTAATGCAGCGTTTTCTAACTGTGTGCTGCAGTATCCTGGTTCACCACAGCAAACTAAAAGGGGTGCCATGGAGGGAGAGGCATAATAAGCACAGGCTGATTGGTCTCCTGCTTCTGTGTGCCGGGACCTGGGTTATCACATAATAACATGTTAGCTCAGCTCTGCCTCCGGACATGGGTCTGGTTCTTCTTCCTGTCACAGGAACTTCCAATGACAGGAAGAAGGACCCAACCCGTGGCCAGCGGCAAGCAGAGTTAATGCGTTAACACATGATAAACCAGGTCCTGGCATGCAGGAGCAGGAGACAGGTCAAGGGAAAACAGTATAGGCAGTAAAAGCTACTGGCACCTGACCACAGCAGCAGCTGAACAAGCCGGTAGCAGACAGCAGTGAGTACAAGAGAGCTCATTCTGGAATTAAAGGCACACTCCTTATGAAAACTATTTTCCCCCATAATACCTTTTTGGGGTGCAAAGACATACTTAGAGGGTGGAAGAAATGTGTACTGGGGGAGGGGAGCCGTGAAAAATTGCACAGACACTAAAGGCGCCATGAACCCAAAACGTTTAGGAACCACTGATGTAATGAATGTCGTAAATCAATAAAACCTCAATGTCATTTAGGGCTAGACATGAAACTAAAACCTACTTGGATGGAGGCTTGAAACTCTCCTAGGAGCTTGGCACCTGCTAGCTCCAAAAAGCCTACCCAGCATTTTGAGGGTTGGCTAACCCTATATGCTACTGTTAGTTAACCCCATATGCCCCATGTACCTGGCCTAATGCTAAAGTACTTGGACATAAGTACATAAGCACTGCCACGCTGGGAAAAGACCAAAGGTCCATCAAGCCCAGCACTCTATCTCCGGCAGTGGCCAATCCAGGCCCCAAGAACCTGGCAAAAACCCCAAATTCAATAACGATCAATGGACTTTTCCTTCAGGAATCTGTCCAGACCCCCTTTAAACTCAGCAAGGCCAGCTGCCGTCACTACCTTCTCCGGCAATGAGTTCCAGAGTCTAACCACACGCTGAGTAAAGAAAAACTTTCTTCAATTTGTTTTAGACCTACCACATTCTAATTTCATCTTGTGTCCCCTAGTTCTATTATTGTTAGAAAGTGTAAACAAACGCTTCACATCTGTCCGCTCTACCCCACTCATTATTTTGTAGACCTCTATCATATCACCCCTCAGCCACCTTTTCTCCAGGCTAAAGAGTTCTAGCCGTCTTAACCTCTTGGACTAGAAGGGTATACTTTGATCTGAACTACTTAACCTGCAAGTGAGAACTTCAAATTTCATTTCATTTATTGGATTTATATTCTGCTTATCCATACATTCCTAAGTAGCTCACAATAAAACATTCATAATAAAACATATAAACAATACATTATACGATTTCAGTGACAGAGAGTATAAATCATTTAACCAATAGTGCTTGTATGTGACCTGCATTCCATCCAAATTGTACTCTAGAACACACCTACACTGGAGTTACATAAAAGTGTGCGCTTCTTGTCATCACATGTAATTTTACATGTGTGATCCATCACTTAATTTTATTAGAGGCCTTTTATACATGTAAAACATGTATTAAGCATGACCTATCCTTTATAAAACTACCCCCCATCTCCCTTATTCTAAAATCTTGAATGCATATGTAACCTTAGGCACAATCCTCCAGCTCAGCTCCTCATCCCAGGGTTGCTTCATTCCTTAACCAAGAGCTGGGGTCACACAAATAGATATTAATCTTCTCTGCCACAAATACAGCTCTCACTGGCAAGTTCACCCAGGCTGTGTGCTGGCCGGGGCTGGACTTACTCCAGTAGGCCGAGGGTACTCTTTCTCTGGGCACTCACTCAATAATTAGTAACAGTCTCAGTTGCAATAAACTTCAACTTGCTTTACTAACACAACTTGAAAAGCAATTGATAAATTTGATAACTTGGTCTGTACAATGCAAGGTCTTTTAGCACAGCTCAAACAGGTTCTCCCATACAGTATTAGCAAATAAATAACAGTTCAGTTCTTTTTTCAAAGTCTCATCCATTTGCAGCCACAACAAGGTACTTGACATTCTCCTCATGATTAAATTTACAGTCCACAATAATCTCCACAAGTATTTTTGGTTTTATCTCAAAATCCTCTGGTCTACTGTTGGGGAACTAGTGTGGGGTAACCAGCCACTCTTGGTCTTCATCAGCCTTTCAGCTTCAACCAGGGGCATAGCCAGACTTCGGCGGAAGGGGGTCCAGAGCCCGAGGTGAGGGGGCACATTTTAGTCCCTTCGGCACCACTGACCCCCCCCCCCCTGCTATTGTTTCCCTCCAAAATGTCTAAATTACAACTTTTAGAAAGACAGAATTGGAACGTTTTTTTACTGAGTTTTTGGAGGCGTGTTTTGGGCAGATTTACAATCTGATCATTTTTCTACAATAAAAGAACAGAAAAAAGGGCTGGTGCAAAAAAGAAATATGTTTTTATTAGAGCTGTACCAAATAGCATATTTTACTATTTGGCTTAATACAAATAATGGAAAATATTATTTAGCAGAATACAAATAATGGACACTGAGCTTTAGCATAACAAACATTAAAAGAATCGGCATGAAATCAGAGATCAAGTGTTTATTTCAGTAGCATTTAGCACAGTAGAGCCTCACATTACTTGTATTCTAATTCAAATCACTATTCAGAATACAAGCAATGTATTTGGGGCACTATTCAGGGCTGAATCAAATACAAATATTTAGTACAGCCTTAGTTTTTATCTAGACCTGTTTCAGTCATGACTAAGTCCGAAAAGGTGCCATAACTGACCAACTGACCACTGGAGGGATGAAAGTATGACCTCACCTCAGTGGTCAGTGACCCCCTTCCCATCCCTCAAAGATGTGACAGTGACAGGATCTATGACAGCTCCAGGTATTATAGGTATTTCTAAGAAAACAACTAGCAGTGCACAGTGAACAACAGGACCCAGGTTAAATTCCAACTTTAACTCTTTTATTTCAGTACAAATATGTGAGTCCCCCCCCCCCCAACCAGACCTCCTCTAACTAAATATATAAGTGACCTGCAAGCCTAAGGGCTATTCTAGTGGAGGACCTATAGGTATAGTAGTTTATCTCTGTTCTTGAAAAGCTCACCATACAATACGAAGGGGTTTAGGTGGGATTTGTACCTGGGCCCCTTTATATAAAGTCCACTTCACTGACCACTAGGCTGCCCCTCTGCACTGCTGGGATATCTGTGTGGCCAGTTCACTAGGACAATGTTTCCCAAGTTGGTCCTGGAGTGCCCTCTTTCCAGTCAGGTTTTCAGGATGTCCACAGTTGAATATACAGGAGATTGATTTGTATACACTGCCTCCACTGTATGTAAATCTATCTCATGCATATTCTTTGTGGAAATCCTGAAAACTTGACTGACCAGGGGGTTCTCCAGGACTGACTTGGGGAAACATTGCACTAAGAATGCTGCCAGACAGATGTCCTTATGGATTGTTTTTTTGACATTTTTCTCTGGGATGTTTTTATTTTAAAAAATGTTACCTGCAGATGGATGTGTTCAGCCTGAAACACCTGGCTCAAAGCCATAATTGAACCAGAAATTTAGATGTTTTTCTGGTTTGATTATGGCTGTGAGCTAGACATTTATTTTTGGCAAAATGTCCCAATTTGGAATTCAACATCATATCAAAAATAACCCTTCCACTTTACTTGTTACTATGTAACCCACCCTCCCCAGGGCCTACCTGGGGGTCTCCATGGTGATATAGAGGTCCAGAACGGGAACATTCTCCTCTGAGGATGAAGTATTTTTGCACATAGTGCATACTCTTTCCTGATAGCACACACGTGTGATGGTTTGTTCATGTCTACTGGTTCATGCATGCATATAATATCAGAATAACGTGCACATGATGTGGAAATAGCATGAACTCTTTTCTTAAAGTGAACACTATGGGCTAGATTCTGTATATGGGGCCTGAAAAATTTGCACCGAAATATATATGCCTAGGCGTATTCTATAAAGTATGCCTAAATTTAGGTGTACTTTATAGAATACATGTAAATTTCCATGTGGATTATAGAATACACTGAGTGCTTGTCCGGGCGACTAAATTTAGTCATGGGCAGCAATGCCAAGTAAAATTTGGTGCAAATGCCAGTGTCTAAATTAGACGCAGATAGGTGTATTGTATAACAATGCGCATAGATTTTAGAAACACCCATAATCTGCCCATTCCACATTCTTGGCCACGTCCCCTTTTCAACTATGTGAGCTAGAATTTATGTGTATCACATTATTTAAGTGTATACACATTGCCACTTAATAATTGCTTATTAAGTGGCAATGATCAGCATTGATTAGCTTGTTAACTAATTACATTGTGTGTGCAAATCTAGAATATGACTGGATTTACATACAGAATTTAAATCACATTATATAGAATTTGAGGGTATGTGCACATAGTTTGTTCTCTTAACAGCATTCATTTCTAACCAAAATAAAAAAAACATACACAAAACAAAATATTTCTGGGCTTCCATCTCTAATTACAAGATATATGATTATATAAATTAGGATAAACTGAGAAATTATTCCCTTAACTGTTTATTCTGAAAAGAAGGCCCTATTTCTAAATAATTTTAAGCAGTTAATGTGGGAATTAGTGCACACTGTTAGGTGCTATTAGTTAACATGACAATGCATGTACTAATTTGTGTATTAATTGAATAGCATGGAATGGAGTGGGGAATGTATAGGAAATGGGTAGCAGATAACGCAGATCACTTAAGTGGAAGGAGACAGAGGGTACTGGTAAATGGAATTCTCTCCATGGAAAAAGGATGTTATTAGTGGTATGCTGCAGGGATCTGACCTTGGGTCAGCTTTTTCTAAACATATTTGTGTGTAATATTGTGTAAGGGCTTTCTAGTAAGTTTGCCTTTTGTGGATGATACCAAACTCTGTAATACTGTACACACCCCAGAAGATGTGGATAGTATGAGGAGGGTATCTAATGAACCTTGAAGAATGGTACAGAAATTGCAATTAAGATTCAACGCTAAAAAATGAAGGGTCTTGTACTTGGGCTGTACAATCCAAGGGAGAGGTATAGTACATGGAGTGAAGCACTTCTGTGTATGAAAGAAGAGTGGGACTTGAGGGCAATCATATCCTTCAATCTTAAGGTGGCCAAATAGTTAAATAATGCAATATCCAAAGCCAAGAAGAGTGCTCGGGAGCTTAGGGAGAGGAATAGTCAGCAGAAAAAAAGAAGTGATAGTGCACTTGTATAAGTCTCTTGTGAGGCTCCATTTAAAATACTGTGTAGAATTCTGGAGACCAACAAGATGGATTCAGTCCAGAAGATGGCCAGATAATTGGTCATGGGATACATCATGACGTGTATAGGGACAGACATGTAGACCTCAATATGTATAATATGGAAGAAAGGTGGAAGAGACACATTTAAATATCTCCATGGCATTAATGTACAGAAGGCAAGTCTATTTCAATTGAAAGAAAACTCTGGAATGAGAGGGCATAGGATGAAATTAAAAGGTTGTAGGCTCAGGCGTAATCTAAGGATTTGCTAACATACAGCATGTTCTAAAACACATGAGAAATGGATGCTTAAACATCCATTTTAGAAATTTAAACATCCAAACCATGAACTGGGCAAAACAGGGGACATGAACATTTTTGTGGCAGCATAGGTATGCCATATTACAGTTGAGAACCAGAGCAGAGATCTAGAGGTCACAGGTGCAAATCCTACTGTAGTTGTTTGAATTTCCTTATTTCTTTTATTAAATTGTAAGTCTGCCAGGGACAGAACAAAATCTACTGTGACTTCTGAGCACCTGGACATCTATCTTTTTGGACATGGAAGTCCTTTCCCCTTCTGCAATAGGAGTCCAAGTTGGACATCCATCTTTTGGCCTCTCCCTAGTCCTTCAAAAAAATGTCCAAACCACGCCCCCTTTGCCATATGGATGCACTACAGTTTTATACGTCCATTTTCTAGCTTTATAAAGTCAGAATTTGGACGTTGATATAACACGGACATCTAAATGCCAGTTTTCAGACATCTAAAACAGGACTAGAGCTGCTAAAATAATCATCTTTTTATATGAAATAGCACCTAAGTAGGCATCTACTTGCCTCTTAAATTAGGTGTCCCGTTATGAAATTAACTTTTTTGTTTATCCATATTAGTCCATGGATAGATGATGTTGAAAACACCCTGAAGAGTTAACTCAGTTTTTGCAGTTACTGCAAAGTAATTTGGTCAATTGTCTCATGGTAACTGAAAATTTGTATTGCAGTTTAGTAAAAGACTCTATGTTTGATAACAGATGTAATTTAGCTTATGTTTTTGTCACTGGATAGATGCTGCTGTCAAAACATTTCCTTGCTGCTCCCTTGCTTTTGAATCAATTTACCTTTTTTATGTCTGATTATGTTCTTTCTCTTTTTAATTTTGCTTAGGGCTTATGTCATATATCTGCAGCTCTCTGCAATGCAGGAGTAGAATTATCTCAAATAAAAATAGGCTAGAATTAGATTTGTCACTCAGAAAATCTGCCTAAACTCTCACAACAATCTAAACAACCAGGGAGAGATAGGCTAAATCACTTTCTGGAAGATATAAGATGCAGAAATTCCTCCCTCAAATTATCAACACTCAAAATGCTTTTATGACATCAGAAAGAGATGATAGTTCAGTGGGAAGACGTCAAGGCTGATAGACAGCATTTATGCAACAGTTTGAACAGTGGGCCGACAGAGGCTTAAAGAGGATGTGACAGCATTTTCTTTTCGTATTCATTTTCCATGTGAAACCAGTCAGGAAGATTGAGACCACCGACACAGGTTGTTTGCCAAAACATGGCCATATTGTGTTCAATTCTGGTCACTGCATCTCAAAAAAGATATAGTGGAATTAGAAAAGGCACAAAGAAGGGCGACAAAAATGATAAAGGGGATGGCATGGCTTCCCTATGAGGAATGGCTGAAGCAGCTAGGGCTCTTCAGCTTGGAGAAAAGATGGCTGAGGAGAGCTATGATAGAGGTCTATAAAATAATGAGTGGAGTGGAATGGGTAGACGTGAATAGCTTGTTTAGTCTTTCCAAAAATACTAGGACTAGTGGGCACACAATGAAGCTACAAAGTAGTAAATTTAAAATAAATTGGAAAAAAAATGTCTTCACTCAACGAGTGATTAAACTCTGGAATTCTTTGCCAGCGAATGTGGTAAGAGCTGTTAGCTTAGCGGGGTTTAAAAAAGGTTTGGCTAGCTTCCTACAAGAAAGTACATAAGCCATTTTTAAGATGCACTTGAGGCATCTATGGGTTAGCACCAGGCTATATGACATCACTGTTTCACTTTCCAATTAGAGATAATTATGTGTATCATTTTGACAATCAGAAATTCCTAAATTAGATCTTGAGCCCTCCGAGGACAGGGAAATATTCAATGTACCTGAATGCAACTCACCTTGAGCTACTACTAAAAAAAGGTGTGAGCAAAATCTATATACATGCATAAATAAATATTTCTATAATTAAAATGAGTTAAATTAAAAAGGCCTCATTCTCAGACTCTCTCAAGTCAGGCTGCTTTACTATGGAATTCCTGACCTTTAGATTTAAGAATTGGAAATAATTATTTGAAATGTGGGGATAAATAGAAATCTTTTTTTCCCCATAAAGGAAGCCCAATGAATTACCTGAGGGCAATATAACATAGGCATCATTCCAGCTGAAATTTATGCCAGCTGGGTAGTGCATTTATGATGTGGGATGGGGTAGGGAGAGGGGGTGAAATGACAAAAAGGAGGATTAATGGCATGAAAATTAGTTTAAAGTTTATTCATGTTGTAAGACGGAACCATTTAATTGCAGGATTGGGTTGCAGGATTGGGAGATCCAGGTAAAGTTAATTAATTAATTTATGTGGAGATGCTGGGTATAAAATTAAAATTATTAATTGGAATTAAATTAATTACAATTAAGAGAAGGTTTGGGGACCATAGGGCCCTGTTTAGTAAGGTGCTCTAGCATTTTTAGAGTGTGTTAAATGCTAGAGTCACCTACATGTTTCTATGGGTGACGTGGAGGGGCATTTTCAAAAGATATGTCCAAGTTGTAATTTGGACGTCCTTGCAAAACAGTGAAATCCAGGGGTGGGGAAACCCATATTTTCAAAAAAAGATGGACGTCCATCTTTTATTTTGAAAATACCGTCAGAGACGTCCAAATCCTTAAATTTGGGCATCCCTAGATTTGACCGTCCCAAGACATGAGCATTTCTGACTTTCGGCGATTTTTCGAAACCAAAGATGTCCTGGTCAAAACCGTTCAAATGCAAGCCATTTGGGCATGGGAGGAGCCAGCATTTGTAGTGCACTGGTCCCCCTGACATGCCAGGACACCAACCGGGCACCCTAAGGGGCACTGCAGTAGACTTCATAAAATGTTCCCAGGAACATAGCTCCCTTACCTTGGGTGCTGAGCCCCCAAAACCCCCTCAAACCCCACTACTCACAACTGTACACCACTACCATAGTCCTTACAGGTGAAGGGGGGCACCTATATATGGGTACAGTGGGTTTGTGGTGGGTTTTGGAGAGCTCGCTGTTTCCTCCAAAAATGTAACAGGTAGGGGGGGTATGGGCCTGGGTCCACCTTTCTGAAGTGCACTGCAGTATCCACTAAAACTGTTCCTGGGACTTGCATGCGCTGTCATGGACCTGAGTATGACATCTGAGGCTGGCATGACATATTTTTAAAGATGTTTTTTGAGGGTAGGAGGGGGTTAGTGACCACTGGGGGAGTAATGGGAGGTCATCCCCGATTCTCTCTGGTGGTCATCTGGTCATTTTGGGCACCTTTTTGTGCCTTAATCATAATAAAAACACGTCCGAGTGAAAACGTCCAAGTGTTCATCAGGGACGTCCTTGTTTTTTTCAATTATGAGTCAAAGACATCCAAGTGTTAAGCATGTCCAAGTCTCGCCTTCGCTACACCTATGACACGCCCCCTTGAAATTTGGCCGTCCTTGCGATGGACTGCAGTTGGAGATGGCCAAAATTGGTTTCAATTATACCGATTTGGATGTCTCTGGGAGAAGGACGTCCATCTTCCGATATATGTCGAAAGATGGACTCCTTTTCCTTCAAAAATGAGCCCGTTAGGGTTTAGTACATGTTAATCATTAGTGCACACTAGAAACACTAACTTTTTCTTAGCATGGTTTAGTAAACAGGGCCCTTAATGTGGAATTTAATTAAGGTTTGTCACTGTGTACAATACCATCATAATTTTCAGGTTTTGTGTTGTGTGATCATTGATCAAATTAAATTAAATATGAGAGTGGGGTGACATTAAGCGAAGCACTAGGCAGCATGAGCAATGGTGGATTTATTGGCTTGATACTGGGGAGCCTGGTGGTTTAAAAGTTCCTAAAGTGTGGCAGGCATTCTTTTGAAGGGCATTCTGCCTTCAAGACTTTTCTTGACTTCTGATTGGTTGGTTAGATGATGGTGTGTGTTTGAAAGGAACCCACCATTTTTTTTCTATTCAGTTCCATCTCCTGAAGCAGCTCGGCAAAACAAGCGGTCCTTGTTGGGGTTGCTTTCCTTTGACCATCTGTTTGGTGTGCTTTTGAACATTGTGGAACATGTTGCATTTCATCATCATGGATGAAGATTTGCTTTGAAATTGTCTGTTGCTACTGCATGAAGTTAAGTGCTTGAACCTTTTGCAAGATGGTCTTTTGAGGTATACGTATTTTGAACAAAAATACGTATATACAGCTGATCTTTATAAACATGTGTGCCTTTGGGTCCACTTCATCGATGATATACTTTTGTTATGGGATGGAAGTGCAGACCTCCTGCAGCATTTTGTGTTCTATTTAAATAATTGTCATCCATGTATTCATTTTGTTTTACATATGGATTTTTTAGAAATTTCTTTTTTTGGATGTACTAGTTAAAAACACTGGGAGTGGATTCAATACCATGGTTTACCATAAAAGCACTGACAGGAATACTTTTTTGAATTACTTTTTTGAATCACTCTATTGCTTTGAAAAACAGTTTGCCATTCTCACAATTTTTAAGATACCGCTGTGTGTGTTCAAATGATGAGGACTTCAAAAAGCAATCCAGGGATTTGTCAAGGAAATTACAATCACGGGGGTATCCCAAAGATGTCATTCATACTGCATATGTCCATGCAAACTTCAATCGTTGGGAACTTCTACTTATGCCCAAGACTGTCAATCTTGTTGAAAATAATGATAGCCTGACTTATGTAATACAATTTAACCCTCTTTCTCCACGGGTTGCAAGGGCCATAAGAAAGCAATGGACTTTGGTTCAAACTTTACTGCTGTTTAAGGATTTATATCTCTGTTTTTCATTCTGTAGAAGCAGGAATTTGAAAGAATATTTGAGTCCAGCAATTTTGTCAGATCCTGCTTCCGGTCTTGTCTCTCATAGTGAAATCACAGGCCAATATTTACTATGTAAGCCGCATTGAACCTGCTAATGAGTGGGAAAGTGCGGGGTATAAATGTTATAAATAAAGAAGTAAATAAATATAAATGTGGTAGTTGCACTTTTTGTACAATTATGGAAGAGACCACTGTTTTCATTAACCCACTTGATCAAAAAACCTATTTTCTAAGAGCCAGAACGACTTTTAAATCAGATCACATCATCTATTGCCTCGAATGCCCCTGTGGCAAACTGTATGTAGGGCAGACCTCCCGAAAACTAGCTATTCATTTGACTGAGCACAAAAGTGCCTTACATGCTTTTGCAAGGTTGGTTTGTCTTTAGTTTCACACTTTATAAAATATCATCATTCTTTTTTTGAATTGAAATGTGTAATTTTGCAAGCCTTATTGGGATTTTAGAGAGGAGGAGATCATCAGTGAACTTTACTTCAGCAGGAACAGAAGAGGATCTACAGAGTGCACTCCCTTGAACCTATTCGACTCAATGCACGCATTGAGTGGTGCCATTTTTTTTTAGCACCACTCGGATAGGAGGAAAGAGTGACAGCGTCTGACATCATTTTGGTAATATATTGGGGGCTATTTTGAACCTTTCAGGTGTTGGGTCAGGCATGGAGAAGCAGACGTGCTATAGATTCAAGTACAAGACTGCCTGTGTTTCATAACTGAGACTGTTGTGAAGTGAACCATTAGTGATATTTTGTTTCTTTTTCCATGTTTAGAGTGCCCCGCTACCAGGACCCTGAAGCAGCAATGCGAAACACTGGCCACCATGCCTTTCAAATAAGTGATTCAATCAATATTTAATGCTATGACACTTTTTTGTGCTTTTGCTAGTGTGATTGCATCAGTTGGCAGTGACAGCTAAGAGTTGGACTTTTTGTTAATTTGCTGTAGCTCGATACAAGATTACATCACTGAGAGGGTCTACTACTAAGACACGCTCACATTTTTGCCAATGCATTCCTATGGGCGTCTCTAACATTTAGCATGCCCATAATTTTAGCATGCATCAAAAACATGAACGCGCCTTAGTAAAAGACGCCCTGAGGTTTGTTTTGGACATTATATTCATAAAAAAATAGAAAAACGCAAAAAGATAAAATGAATTAGATGTGATGGACAACATAATTAGAGAAAATAAGAAAAAGATATGGATATAAACAAGGAAGGTTTTTTGACTGATGATGAAGAGAAGATTTTTTGATCTGTTCAACTCTAAAAAATCTGTGTGATTTATGAGCTCTTTGAGGACTTTTTCCTTCCTTTCATAAGACATTTTCAATTAGTGGATTTTGATTATTATTTAGTCTAGCGATTTTGCATTTCCACACCCTTAATTGTATATGTTTTTTTTAAGTTGCCATGTTTAATTTTTGTAGTAGACTTTAGCTGTGATTGTAAGTGGTTTAGCTGATTGTATCATTTTTGTTGGCGGGGGGGGGGGGGGGGGGGCAGTCCAGTTTTTCTCCACATTAGGTGGAGTATTTTTCCACACAGCCTTTTGTTTACCATTTTGCAATTAAGTCTATGATGAAAATGGACTCTAATGAATATCAGGCTAATGGTTGGCTCTGTTGTCTTAGTAGCCTGTTAGAGCGTTGAGGCTTTCTTTTCTTTTTTAATTTGTTTACAGCCCCTTGCAGTCCTGCCAAAACGCTATATTTGACATACTGATTTTTTTTCCTATGTTTTGTTTTGTGCAAAAACAACATAGAAAATATAGTTGACATTTCCAATGTTGTTTCAAACAAATCCACATCCCTACTGAATATATGGGATGTATTTAAGCACTGCAGCTGACATAAAAAACAAACAAGCAAACATATTGACATTTGAATACTCACCTATTTATTTTTAAGCATTTTATATAATTGCATTCCTTTTTTTATTCAGCAACTCAACAAGTAGCATGTTATTTTACAGAAAACTTTGCCTCATAAATAGTGAGTTACATATGACAAAAATAAAATTAGCAAAAAGAAATCTGTATCTGTACTGACTGAGGTGGCAGTGCTGGCTCTACTCATTGGTGATTAATGTAAACTTCAGACTGGCATCTGCAAATGCCAGATATGTGTCTAGTGAATTTCTGTTCAATAATGATTTGGGTTAAATTTGGAAAGCAACATCTCTATGATAGCGGCTAAGGCTTTGAACTAACAGGCAGACTTTTGCCTTGGATTGTTTTACCAGCAATAACGGAGTCAGGTGCCATTCAGCTGTTTCATGCCATATGTTCAATAGAGTGAAGGCTCGCTGAACTTCTTAGAGAGCATTTTCAAATGAAATTTATTTTCCTTGAAGCACATGCATGTTCAGCATGCTGTTTTCTACTCTCAGAGTAAAAGCACTGATATTGGTACTTAAAAAATCCTTAATATCCTTTTTCACTGGGTTTTATATCTGTTTTATATAAAATTGCTTAGATATCAAGAAGAAGCAGCTACATTCCCACTTGTTCCTCTCTGCAACACAGGAAACATTTCTGGGAATGGTTCATTCTTTGAAATTGCATACATCTGAGGAAAGCCTTTCTAGGGTGCAGCCCTAAATAGCTAATCATGTTAAACCTCTTGCCCCAGGCTAACCAAGGCTCCAATACTTAAGTCACCTATAATCTCATTTTTCTATTTTTCAGTCAGAGAGCTAGAATCTCATATGACTGGAAATCAATTTGTTTCCTAACCTTGTCTCCTATAATTTGGAGGTAACTATTTCAAGGTATATTTCTAGATGGACTTTGCTATGAACAGGAAGCTTGTTCTACAATTTCTTACAAATCGCAGTCTATGAATCGCATAAAAATAACATCAATATTGTACATGACATGGTATTTAGGAAAAATAATGAAGCAGAATCTGAAAATTTTATCTCTTGTCAGTTATTACAGGTTAGGATCAGATAAAATTAAATTGCTTATCTGTAATGGATGCTCCCTAATTTAAAAACAAACAAAAATAATGAACCACACATATAAGTCATAAAAAATCTCAATGCAGAACATACCAGAGCTTTTGTGGAAACATTTTTCAGGTTTGTAATATCACTAATAAATATAAGATAGAAGCTAAAGATTTGCAGAATACATTTTGTGAATATGGCTATATGAAATATATGATTAGAAGGCAAATATGTAAACTACTTTGAATGCATTTACAGAAAGGCAGTGTATCACGTGTGAATTGAACACAAACATATACGTTTACTTGCTTTTTCAGTCTTCCTTACACAAGACTTATAAATGCAGGAATCAACAGTTTACTGCATTCGGAAGTACACATGGATGTCAAGAAAGATAGCAGCTATGGTACAACTAAATTGGAATATCAAATTTTAGCAGATTTTCGATATATGATTTCTTAATCATGTAACACAAATTTGTTTGAAAAGCTATGTAAATCGAACATTTGGACTGCCTAGGACCAACATGAAGCAGGACATAGAAAATGTAGACATTTTTCTATTTGTGATATCACACAGGAGGTAATCCTTCTGGTGGATGAAGGGTAGCAGATTTATTGATATTGCATACTCCATTATGTGTAAATCTAGCAATGCTATGTATATGATGTGTTGTCCTTGTGAACTTCTTTATATAGAACAATCTAAGGAACCCTTTTACCAAGCTGCGGCAAAGGGGGCCCTGCTCTAGTGGCAGTGCATGATTTGCCGCACACTGATATTGATGCTATTGGGATGTAGGAGAAGCCAACATTTTTAATAGACTGGTCCCCCAGACATCCCAGGACAGCAATGGGGCACCCTAGAGGGCACTTCTGTGCACTTCAAAAAAAATGCCCCCAGGTACATATCTCACATTTGCTTCCTTATCCTGTCTTTAGAGCCATCCAAAACCCACTAACCCCATTGTACACCACTACAATAGCCCTTATGGGTGTAGGGGCCACCTATATTGAGTACAGTAAGGTTCTGGTGACTTTGGGAGGGGTCACAATTTCCACTACAAATGTGACATGTAGAGGGAGATAGGGACCTGGGTACCCCACTGTGCACTGCACTGACCACTACATTACTCCAGGAACCTGCTTCCTGCTCTAATAGACCTGACTTTAACGTCTGAGACTGTCATAGAGGCTGGTAAGTCATATTTTAATTCACATTTTCTGGGGGGAGGGGGGTGAGGGGGTCAGTGACCACTGGGGGGTATTGGGGGGGTCACCCCTAATTCCCTCCAGTGGTCATCTGGTCATTTAGGGAACCTTTTTGTGTCGTATTCGTTATAAAAACAGATCTAACTCAAAACGTCTTAGCTTTAGTCCTGGATGGTTTTGTTTTGTTCCATTATGGCTGAAAAATGTCCAAGCCTTAGGAACGCCCAAATCCTGTCCTTAACATACCCACGACACACCCCTTTGATATTTGGACGCACTGCAGAAGAACAGTATAGAAAAATGTCTGAAAAATAGGTTTCAAAAATACTGATTTGGACATTTTTGTGAGAAAAACATCCAAATGCTGCTTTACGCCAATGTTTAGACGTTTTTCTCTTTTAAAATGTAGCCCCATATAACATGGTAACATAGTAAATGATGGCAGATAAAGACTTGCGTGTCTATCTAATCTGCTGAACAGTCACATTGATTATCAAATTGTTATTGAACCAACAATCCAATAGTATTATTTCAACATTTTATTTGCTAAGTTCCACTTTACGATATCTTTCCCTGTCCCACTGAGATATACAGGATCTGCACTCATAGCATACAATATGAATGTGGTATAAAAATATGCATACTTGATCCTGATCTATCCTTGCAATTTTCAGGGCTCAGACCATATAAAAGTTTGCCCTGCACTGACCCTACGTTCCAACTACTGGAGTTGCCATCAAAATCTACTCCAGCCCATCCTGATCTTTCTTGTCATATACAGTATAAGACATAGACCATAAAAATCCATCTGACATTGTCGTCATGTTCCAACTACTGGAAATGTTTTGGACATTTTTGGGATCTTGCCGGGTATTTGTGACCTGGACTGGCCACTGTTGGAAACAGGATGCTGGGCTCGATGAACCTTTGGTCTTTCCCAATATGGCAATACTTATGTACTTATGTACTTATGACTTACCATAGAAGCCTTCTCTAGTCCATCCTAATTTGTCTTGCCATATATGGAACACAAACTGTTAAAGTTCGTCCATTGGTCTCACTTCCCAACTGCTGGAGTTGCCATTGAAAGCTCACTCTAGTCCATCCTGCTCTGTCTTGCCATATACACCACCTTGAGTGAATTCCTTCAAAAAGGCGGTAAATAAATTCTAATAAATAAATATGGGACATAGACTGTAGAAATCTGGCATTGGTTTCACTTCCCCACTGCTGGAACTACCATCTAAGCACTACTTCTGCCATGTGCAAATTGCTACCGCTGCTGGCGACTTCAGGAACAAGTTTGAAGTGTGTTACTATATTTTCCAATTTCAAAATGGTCTTTCTAAAGACCTCCGGTCTACCTTTTTGGTAGCTATCTAATGTTTATGCTTGTTTCAGTTGCTGTAATACTCCTGAGACAGACACTAGCCGAAACACAGTGCTTTGTCAAGTCTCTTATGAAAGAAAAGTGTTTTGTATAGTTTAAGGAATTTTTGTGTCAATAAAGCATTGTGTCATCACAAGTCCCATTGCCTGCTGAGTCTTCTTTCATTTCCCACTTCCTTGTCTCCTGCTGTTTTCTCCATAGAAATTTTATCGATGAGCCTCCTATAAGGAACCATGTCAAAGGCTTTGCTGAAATCCAGGTAGTCTACATTTAGCACATATATTTGATTCAATTCTCTGGTCATTCAGTCAAAGATTATTTGGCATGATTTTCCCTTGGTGAAGCAATGATGCCTCACATCTTGTAACCCTTTGGAATCCAGGTAGTTCACTATTCTTTCCTTCAGCAGAACCTCTATTACTTTTCCAACCACCAAAATGAGGCCTACCGGCGTTTAATTTTCAACTTCATCTCTGTTACCACTTTTGTGAAGAAGGACTACATTCCTTCTTGTCCAATCCCACAGAACCTCACCTGTCTCCAAGGATTTATTAAACAAATCTTTGAGAAGATCCACCAGTGCTTTTTAAGGGGTCCTTTTGCAAGGCGCGCTAGTGTTTTTAGCATACGCTAAAAATAATCATGTGCTAAACGCTAGAGACGTCCATATATTCCTATGGGCGTCTCTAGTGTTTAGCGCATGTTAATCATTAGCACTCACTAAAACTGCTACCGTGCCTTTCTAAAAGATCCTCTCAATATCATGGGATGGATTTCATCTGATCCTAAGACTTTGTCCATTTTTAGAGCCCTGTTTGCTAAGGTGCATTAGAGTTTTTATCGTGCCTACAATTAGCAAACACGCTAACTGTGTAGGTACCTATAAGGATATTGTAGGTGCATACACGGTTAATATGCATACATGGTTAACATGTGTTAAAGACACTAACGTGCCTATAGGGCAGCTTAGTAAACAGAGGCATTAGTTTTTCAAGTTGTTCATAAACACTTTCTTCTGTGAACAGTGTGATATCTACTTCATTCCCATATATACCTTTGTTAGTCAACTGGGGGCTTTCTCTGAATTTTCTTCCATGAACCCAGAACAGAAGTATTTGTTTAGCACATCTGCTTTTTCCGCATCACTTTCCAGATAGAGGTTCTCAGTATCTTTCAGTCTCACGATTCCATTTCTAGTCTTTGTCCTTTCTCCAATATATCTGAAAAAAGGTCTTGTCACCTCTCTTTACATCTTTAGCCATTTTTTCTTCCACCTGCACTTTCAATAATCAGAGTTCTCTCATTGCTTTTTTGCCTGGTATTCTTTTCTATGCTTCTCTTCTTGCATTCTTCAGTACTTCATGAATGCTGCTTATTTTGCATTTATTTTTTTCAGTCATCTGTTTGAAGAACTATACTGGTTTCCTTTTCCTCTTGTTTTTATTAACTTTCCTTGCATAGAGTTCCGTTGCCATTTCTTTTTTTTTTTTTTTTCTTTTTTACATTTTAAAGTTAAATAAGTTTGAAGCCTGTTCCTGAAACTTATATATTTTTTTTTCCTTTATGGTTATAGTCATGTAAATTGTTACCTCTTAATATGGACTTTATACTTTTATAACTCTGGACTATGGTATTGTGAATTGTTCCTATAGTATTTGCTTGTATTATTATTAATAATAATAATAATAATACAAATGTACTGATACGACTGGCTAATTGAAAGTAATTGGCTAGACCCATGTCAAACTGCCTTCAGACCTGGATACAGAACAGAAACAGTTCTTGTGAGCCTTCTTGATTATCTGCACATAAACTGTGACAAGGGATCAGCCTCGATACTAGTGTTACTCGATTTCTCAACAGCCTTTGACACCATGGATCATAGTATCATGCTTACAAGACTGGCAGAAATAGGAGCGGCAAATTATTTGCTTGGTTCAAATCCTATCTGTCAGATAGACAACAATCAGTTCTGTTCAGCAAAGCATATTATCACCTTGGGCACTGGACTGTGGGGTGCCACTGTCTCCCATTGTATTTAAGATCTACCTCAAGCCTCTGGCTCAGCTGCTTCAGTCGATGGACACAAAATTTATGCTGATGATGTGCAAATACTCATAACCATTGAAACAGATCTGCCCACAGCTTTGAGTAAACTGACTGTCTAACTGCAACTCAGGAATGGACAAAGAACAATAAACTCTGCCTGAAACCAAGCAAAACAGAGATTCTTTGTATTCTTTGTTGGTGACACCAGAAAGCACCTCCCACAATAGGCAGTTTGCTTCTGAGGCTCTACTTCTATCAGACCTGCTGAACTCTCACTCTCACTGTGAGCCTGTATTCCCATGAGAACTGCTAAGCTCCCACTCTCACTGTAAGCCTGACTTATAGTTGTCCAGGACTTCACTCCCAAGCATCTGACTGTGAGTAACCTATATATCCTAACACAATCAAAATACTTCTGGTAATCTACTCCCTTTCACTGATCCACCTAGCACTATCCATCCCACTCACAGAACATTACTTCATACCCACCCTACAAAATCACCAAAGACTGATCAAACATTCCACACTCCACCAAACTGACTCTCATCACAATAAAGGAAAACTATCTAAACATGGACATCACCAACAAAATGAGAGGAAAGACCACAACAAACACACATCACCCAAGGAACGACAACTAACAAAAATCCACATAACACCAAACCTAGAAGCCCCATACCAAAACATCCAGGTAGGCTACATCAATGCTAGATCCGTAATCAACAAAACAACAACAATATCAGATTGGATCACCTCAGAAAACCTCAATCTCATCTTTATCAATGAAACATGGATTCACAACCAAAACGACCCCATAATCCTTGAACTGTGCCCGCCAGGTTACAAAATCACCCACCGAACCAGATCGGAAAAGAGAGGTGCAGGCATAGCACTAATATACCGAGAAAAATTCACCACCGAAACCACAGCCGCCTCCATAACACCCCAACTAGGGATAGGGGGTAGTACTCTATTGTGGATTAAAAACTGGTTAAAAGAAAACAAAGAATAGGGTTAAATAGTCTGTATTATCAATGGAAAAGGGTAGATAGTGGGGTTCCCCAGGGGTCTGTGCTGGAAGTGCTTCTTTTGAATATATCTATAAATGATCTAGAGATGGGAGTAACTAGTGAGGTAATCAAATTTGCTGATGACACAAAGTTATTCAAAGTTGTCAAATTGCAAAAGCTTTGTGAAAAATTATAAGAGGAACTTACGAGCCTGGGAGACTGGGCATCCAATTGGCAGATGACATTTAATTTGAGCAAGTGTAAAGTGATGCATGTGGGAAAGAGGAACCTGAAGTATAGCTACATGATGTAAGGTTCTATATTAGGAGTCACAAACCAGGAAACCCTCTGCTCAGTGTGTGGTGGTGGCTAAGAAAGCAAATAGAATGTCAGATATTATTAAGAAAATAATGGAAAACAAAAATGAGAATATTATAATGCCTTTGTATTGCTCCATTGGTGTGACTGCACATCCAATATTGTACGCAATTCTGGTCACTGCATCTCAAAAAAGATATAGTGGAATTCGAAAATGTACAGAGAAGGGTGATGAAAATGATAAAGGGTATGGGACGACTTCCCTATGAGGAAAGGCTAAAGCAGTTAGGACTCTTCAGCTTGGAGAAAAGATGGCTAACGGGAGATATTATAGAGGTCTAAAAAATAAAGAGTGGAGTGGAATGGGTAGACAGGAATCGCGTGTTTACTCTTTCCAAAAATATTAGGACTAGGGGGCACACAATGAAATTACAAAGTAATAAATTTAAAACAAATTGTAGAAAATATTTCTTCACTCAATGTGTAATTAAACTCTGGAATTATTTGCCAGAGAATGAAGTAAAAACAGTTAGCTTAGTGAGGTTTAAAAAAGGTTTGGATATGTTCCTAAAAGAAAAGTCCATAAGCCATTATTAAAATGGAATTGGGGAAAATCCACTGCTTATTTCTAGAATAAGCAGCATAAAATGTTTTGTACTTTTTTGGGGATCTTGAAAAGTATTTGTGACCTGGATTGGCCACTGTTGGAAACATGATGCTGAGCTTGATGGACCTTCAGTCTGTCCCAGTATGGCAATACTTATATTCTTATAACATGTTAGGGGCCAATAGCACAAGGAAACTTTTTATTAAAATGTTCTGGAACATTCTGTGTCAATTCACAATGGATTCATATGACCTATCTCTATGGCCACACTGCTACTGCTTGTAATCAGAGAAGTTTAGTTATTTTTGCAGTCCAAATTATGCTGTAAGATTTAAGTACATAAGTACATAAGTAATGCCACACTGGGAAAAGACCAAGGGTCCATCGAGCCCAGCATCCTGTTCTGTTTGTAAATGTCCTTTAGACGTAACACTGTAAATAATAAAATGTCATAAAAAATCAACTCAAAATATAAGGTATTCTGCTCACAATTTCTTTTCTTAGTAGCTAAACAAATTACATATAACATTGAAGATTAATTAATTAGTTTCATCAATGCTTTTTTTTTATTAAAATACAATATTCAGTTTTATTCTAAGCACAGTTCATGGGATATTTCCTATATTTAATTTATTATGTGTATCATTCATCACTGTCAGACACATACCACTGGATTCTATGTAGTGTGCCTAGTATTCCACGCCAAAATCCAAGCATATTCTATAAAAGTGCACATAGCTTAATTGGCTTAACACAGTGTTGTTAACAGCACTTAACAAGCAATAATGAGTCCTTATTGGTAATAATTAGAATTTATGTGCACAACTCTCTAAGCATATTCTGTAACACACTGTGCCTAAATGTTAATGCGTGCAGGCAAAAAGGGGTGTGGTTATAGGCAGGGAAATGGGTGTTTCATGGGCATTTCAAAATGTAAATGCACTGTTATAGAATACTAGTAAAAAAGGCCCGTTTCTGACATAAATGAAATGGGCGCTAGCAAGGTTTTCCTCGGAGTGTGTCTGTTTGAGAGAGTGTATGTGAGAGTGACTGTGTGTGTGAGAGAGAGAGAGAGTGTGTGTGTGAGAATGAGAGTGTGTGCAAGTGTGTATGTGAGACACAGTGTGAGAGAGAGACAGTCCAGCTTATAATCGAACGAGAAAAACGCCCAAGTTCCGACCTAAATCGGGAGATGGGCGTTTATCTCACAAAAACGAATAACGCGGTATAATCAAAAGCCGAATTTGGGTCGCTTTCAACTGCACTCCGTCGCGGATGCGGACAAAGTGGACGGGGGCGTGTCGAAGGCGTGTCGAAGGCGGAACTGGGGCGTGGTTATCACCCGAACAGAGATGGGCGCCCTTCGCCGATAATGGATGCGTTTGTAGCTAGAATTTAGGGCACTTTTCCTGGACCCTGTTTTTTCACGAATAAGGCCCCAAAAAGTGCCCTAAATGACCAGATTACCCCCAGAGGGAATTGGGGATGACCTCCCCTGACTCCCCCAGTGGTCACTAACCCCCTCCCACCACAAAAAAATGATGTTTCACAACTTTTTATTTTCACCCTCAAATGTCATACCCTCCTCCCAGGCAGCAGTATGCAGGTCCCTGGAGCAGTTGTTAGGGGGTGCAGTGGACGTCAGGCAGGTGGACCCAGGCCCATCCCCCCTACCTGTTACAATTGTGCTGCTTAATGCTTATTAGTCGTCCAACCCCCCCAAACCCACTGTACCCACATGTAGGTGCCCCCCTTCACCCCTTAGGGCTATAGTAATGGTGTAGACTTGTGGGCAGTGGGTTTTGAGGGGGATTTGGGGGGGCTCAACACACAATGGAAGGGTGCTATGCACCTGGGAGCTCTTTTACCTGTTTTTTTGTTTTTGTAAAAGTGCCCCCTAGGGTGCCCGGTTGGTGTCCTGGCATGTGAGGGGGACCAGTGCACTACGAATCCTGGCCCCTCCCACGAACAAATGCCTTGGAGTTATTCGTTTTTGAGCTGGGCGCTTTCATTCTCCGTTATCGCTGAAAAGCAAAAACGCCCAGCTCACACATTGGCGAATAAAACATGGGCGTCTATTTTTTTCGTAAATACAGTTTGGTCCGCCCCTTCACGGACCCGTTCTCGGAGATTAACGCCCATGGAGATAGGCGTTTCTGTTCCATTATGCCCCTCAGTGTGTTTCACACAGATGCAGTGTGTGCGAGAGAGAGAGAGTGTCTGTGAGACACAGACTCTCTGTGAGACTGAGTGTATGAGACCAAGAGAGTGTGTAAGTGACTGTGTGACACATAGAGAGTGAATGTGATACAGTGTGAGACATGGAGTGTGTGAGAGACGGTGTGTGAGAGTGAGAGAGAGAAAGACATTGACTGTGAGAGAGAGAGAGAGTGTGTGTGTGTGACAGAGATACCTCCCCCCCCCCCTCTCTGGTGTCAGGCCCCCCCTCCCTCCCTCTCTCTGGTGTCAGCCCCCCCCCCCCCTCTCTCTCTGGTGTCTGAGCGTTACTGTGCAGGATGCTGAGCTCTGGCTGTGCTTCAAGGAACTGACCAATCCTATTTAATAGAATGCACCTCCAACATTCTGAAGCCGAGAAACCTCGTGTGGTTGGTCACTTCTGCTTGTGATGAACCCGGAAGTACGTGATGTCAATTCAGGAGATCGATACAGAGAGCAGGAATGCCTCAGCCATGTAGTCAGCTTCAGAATGTTGGAGGTGCATTTTATTATATAGGATGGTCCTCTGTGCCTAAATCTACATGCCAGGATTTACACCATGTTTTCATTGGTGTAAATGGAGACGCGTAGTTTTAGGTACTAGGATACCAAGCTAAGGCCCCTGTTTACAAAGTTGCATTAGTGGCTGGTAATGCAGTAATGCCAACAGCCCATTCAATACTGTTGAACTGGCCAAGAATGGGTCCTAGTTAAATAGCGTTGTCCGTGAATATGCAGCACTAGATAGCCAGTTATCTCCCACTGAATATTCACGGTCAGTGCTTAGAGAATAACTGACTATATTGTGTGATGTAGCTGGCTATCCACTGATATTCAGCGCATTGCTGGATAGGTTTGGCAGCCAAATTCAGCTGCTGAAATAGCAAGCCTATATTTGGCCAGTTTCAACTCAGCCAGCCAGTGCTGAATGTTGACTTGGCTGGTTAAGTTGGAACCGGCCAAACATAAAACAGATATTCACTGGAAATGGCCCAGCATTGAATATCTGGGCCCAGTGCCAATGGTGGAAGTCAGCCTGACTAACTCAGGTGGTCTGAATATTGGGTCCAAGGAGTCCAAAATCTAGGCGCTAAGCTTGTATTATATAACAACAGATTTGTGTACCTAATACTAAATACTAAAATAATTTTGCAATTAGGTGCCTAAAGTTAGGAGCCACCACTTATGCCTGTTCTAGGCATGTGTAAATGTGAGTGCCTACATGCAGCAGTTAAGTGCTTGCAAATATTCAAAAAGTGCACACTGAAAGTATTGGAATACCCATGACCCTCCCATGCTCCTTCTGTGTTAATGCCCCCTTTACAGTTAGTTTTTTTTTTTAATATATAAAAAAAAGTGTCTAAGTGCATTTAGATGCCTATCTACTGTCATCGGCCCCCCAATTTGTATGCTTAGCTGCCATTAATTTCTGTTTGAGCAACAAATGTTAGGCACCTAACTTTTAGCACCCTATATAAATTACCCCAATCTATAAAATGGTGCCTAGAGGTAGGAACTACTTAGGTGTAAGCTCTGTCGAGCAGGGACTGTCTCTTCATGTTCAAGTGTACAGCGTTGCGTACATCTAGTAGTGCTATAGAAATGATAAGTAGTAGTAGTAGGTGTGTCAAAAGGCACCATTAATTGACAGGTAGGCGCCTATCCTGCTTATTTTCGAAGGAGAAGGGCGGCCATCTTCCGACACAAATCGGGAGATGGCCGGCCTTCTCCTAAGGCCGGCCAAATCGGTATAATCGATAGCCGATTTTGGCCGGCTTCAACTGCTTTCCATCGCAGGGCTGGCCAAAGTTCAAGGGGGTGTGGTTAAGAGATGGCTGTCCTCGGCCGATAATGGAAAAAAGAAGGCCGGCCCGGACGAGCATTTGGCCGACTTTACTTGGTCCCTTTTTGTTCACGACGAAGCCTTGAAAAGGTGCCCGAACTGACAAGATGACCACCTGAGGGAATCAGGGATCACCTCCCCTTACTCCCCCAGTGGTCACCAACCCCCTACCACCCTTCAAAAAAAAAAAAAAAGCATTTTTTTGCCAGCCTCTATGCTAGCCTCAAATGTCATACCCAGCTCCATCACAGCACTATGCAGGTCCCTGGAGCAGTTTTTAGTGGGTACTGCAGTGCACTTCAGTCGGGCGGACCCAGGCCCACCCCCCCTACCTGTTACACTTGTGGTGGTAAATGGGAGCCCTCCAAAACCCACCTGAAACCCACTGTACCCACATCTAGGTGCCCCCGTTACCCTTTAAGGGCTATGATAGTGGTGGAGTGGGTTTGGGATTTTTTTTTGGGGGGGGTCAACACCCAAGGTAAGGGAGCTATGCACTTAGGAGCAATTTGTGAAGTCCACTGCAGTGCCCCCTAGGGTGCCTGGTTGGTGTCCTGGCATGTGAGGGGGACCAGTGTACTACAAATGTTGGCTCCTCCCATGACCAAATGGCTTGGATTTGGCTGGCTTTGAGATGGCCACCATTAGTTTCCATTATCGGCGAAAACCAATGTTGGCCATCTCTAAGGGCGGCCCAAATGTTGAGATTTGGCCAGCACCAACCGTATTATCAAAATGAAAGATGGCCGCCCTTATCGATAATATGGTCGAGTACGCCACTTTATGGGGCCGTCATTAGAGATGGGCGCCCTTATAGATGGGTGCCCCGTTTGATTGTGCCCCTCCATGTGAACTAGATGCTGTTCTGTAGCAAGCAGGTGGGATTTACTTGTATACATTGTACTACATGTTGTCTTTGAATGAATTCTTGCAACCAAAGTATGTTCAAAAGTGTGTTGCTGCTCTGAAGATAACTACAGTTTTATCTAAAATAACTATCACCAGAAATTCAATCCACAGATCTCAAGTACCGGATGAGTTGTTTCTAGTTTGCAATGAAATATTGTAGATATTATAGCTTCTAGTCATTCTCATGGTATTTCAATCTCTCAGCAGTTCCAAGAATGCTCAGTCTGACATCCACCATTATATTAGAGTGCATAAGGCTGTATCAGTTGGAAAGAAGCTGAGTTCAGAGGGAACAATAGAGAATAAGGCAAATAGACCAGGGCATTTTTTTTTTAAATCAGTAAAAGGGAAGGAAGATCAATGAAGATTGAGAGGGGAAGACAAGAAGCTAGTCTAACATACATGTATAGACAGGGTAAGAACTTGGTAAAATGTTCACAAAATCTACAGCTCAGTATGACTGTGCAATTGCACATCATTCCCCTAATTCTATATATGGTGCTTTAAATTGCATGTGCAAATTTGGGCGCACACCCAATTTGTGTGAGCAATTTAATTGAATAATAAGCCAATTAACACAGATAAATGAGAGCTAGCAATCAGTTATTGATGATAATTGGCATTAATTAAACAATAGACATGTATATTTACACAACTGGATCTGCATGTAAATATTATGCAGAACTCCCAAAAGGGGGGTGTGGCTGTGGGAGGGATATGGGCAGATCAGGGGCATCCTGCCCCATATATGATGCGTCAGTAAGTGGATGACCATGACGTGCATGGACCGTCATCACATGTGTGGGGCCTTATTTGGATTAGTATTTATTTATTTATTTATTTATTGCATTTGTATCCCACATTTTCCCACCTTTTTGCGGGCTCAGTGTGGCTTACAATAGGATATGAATAATAGAAATACATTTGTTACAATTTGGTTATGGATTACATTGTGCAAAGGTATAAGAGACATTCAAATATCAGATTTGGAATATGACAATGGGATATCAACATAGAAGTAATTGGAAGGGGGCAATGGGAAGCTAAAGGGTAGTGTTAGACAAAGACATATGGTGTCCATAGTTCCGTGGATAGGTGCGTGATAGATTGGGGTGCGGGATGAGGGATCAAAGTGGATGTAAAATGCATTGATGAATAGTGAGTGTGGACTCTATGTGAGTTGGCTCTTTCCATAAGTTTGTTCAAACAGGTGAGTCTTTAGTAGTTTACGGAAGGAAGCTTGATCGTCAATCCTTCTCAGGTTACGCGGTAGTGTATTCCATGCCTGCGTGCTCTTGTGGGAAAAGGTTGACGCGTGCAACGTCTTGTATTTCATGCCTTTGCAAGTGGGGAAGTGGAGGTTTAGGTGTGTTCGGGATGATCTTTTAGCGTTTCTGGGTGGTAGGTCTATTAGATCAGACATGTACGCTGGGGCTTCGCCGTAGATGATCTTATGGACTAGTGTACAAACTTTAAAAGTAACGCGTTCCTTGAGTGGAAGCCAATGTAATTTTTCTCGTAGTGGTTGTACCCTTTCATATCTTGGTTTTCCGAAGATGAGCCTGGCTGCTGTATTTTGGGCTGTTTGAAGTTTCCTCAGTATTTGCTCTTTGCAGCCCGCGTATAGTGAGTTGCAGTAGTCCAGGTGGCTGAGGACGAGGGATTGCACTAGGCTGCGGAAGACGTATCTTGGGAAGAATGGTCTTATTCTTTTCAATTTCCACATGCAGTAGAACATCTTCTTGGTTGTGTTGTTTGCGTGGGTTTCGAGTGTTAAGTGGCGGTCGATGGTGACTCCAAGGATTTTTAGCGTTTCTGAGACTGGAAGGTTTAGGGTTGGTGTGTTTATTGCGTTGAATTCATTTGTGTTATATTGGGAGGTGAGTATCAGGCATTGGGTTTTTTCTGCATTTAGTTTCAGGCGGAATGCATCTGCCCATGTGTTCATGATGTGTAGACTTTGATTGATTTCGTAGGAGATTTCTTTGGTATCTTGTTTGAATGGGATATATATTGTCACATCGTCGGCGTATATGTATGGGTTGAGGTTGTGGTTTGATAGGAGTTTGGCTAAAGGGATCATCATTAGGTTGAATATAGTTGGTGATAGAGGCGATCCTTGTGGGACTCCACATTCAGGTGTCCATGCTTTGGACGTGGTTGTATTTGATGTGACTTGATACGAGCGCATGGTTAAGAACCCCTTGAACCAGTTCAGGACATTTCCTCCTATGCCAAAGTATTCAAGTATGTGTAGTAGGATTCCATGATCAACCATGTCGAAGGCGCTTGACATGTCGAATTGTAAGAGGAGTATATTGTTACCAGTTGCAATTATTTGTTTGAATTTGGTCATGAGAGTGACTAATACTGTTTCTGTGCTGTGATTCGAACGGAATCCTGATTGGGCATCATGGAGTATTGAATGTTTGTCTAGATAGTTTGTGAGCTGTTTAGTTACCATACCTTCAGTTATCTTGGTTATTAGTGGTATGGATGCTATTGGCCTGTAGTTGGTTATTTCGCTCGTGTTTTTCTTTGTATCTTTAGGAATTGGGGTGAGTAAGATTTTTCCTTTTTCCTTTGGGAAGAGTCCATTTTGTAGCATGTGATTTATATGGTTTGTTAGGTCTAGTATGAATTGTTGAGGAGCAGATTTCATGAGGCTATTTGGGCATATGTCTAGTTTGCAGTTGGATTTGGCATATCTTTTGAGAGTTATCGAGATGAGGTCTTCTGACAGTAGTTCAAATTCGGTCCAGGTTCTGTCTGCTGGGTGTGTTCCTTCTTCTGGATCTAGACAGTCTAGAAGAGTGGTGTATTCTGTAGGGCTGGCGGGTATTTTGTGTCGTAGTAGTATAATTTTCTCCTTGAAGTATGTCGCAAGGTTGTCAACACTTGGTGTATCTTTGCCGTTGGTTGTAACTGGTGTGGTGTCTAACAGTTTGTTCACGAGGTTGAAGAGTTTATGTGTGTCTTTGTAGTTTGGTCCTATTAGTGTTTTGTAGTGTAGTCTTTTTGTTTGTTTTATGGTATATTTGTATTTTCTTCGGAGTAGTTTCCAGTCGTTTCGTGTTTGTTCGTCTCTTTTTTTGTTCCAAGCTCGTTCTAGTCTCCTGACTTGTGTTTTTAGTTTTTTCAGCTCTTCGGTGAACCATGGATTTGCATTTTTCCTGTGTGATGTTCTTGTTTGGACTGGGGCAATTTTGTCTAATGTTCTTGTGCTTATATCGTCCCATTCTTGGAGGAATTGGGTGGTGTCTGCGTTTGTAGTCCATTCGTTCTGGTAGATCTGTTGCCAGAATGTTGTGGGGTCTATTTTTCCTCTCGTGGTGTAGGTTGTTCGTTTGTGTTTGGTGTTTGTGTTTAGTTGTGTTTTTCGCCAGTAAAGAGTGACATTTGCTTTATGGTGGTCTGACCATAATGTGGGTGTCCATGTTACGTTAGCGAGTATGATAGATGAGTCCGGTTCGAATCTATTCGTTATGATATCTAGTGTGTGTCCTTTTTCGTGAGTTGGTTGTATGTTAGGTGTTTGCAGATCCCAGAGTTTTAGGAATTCTTTGAATTCTCGTGTATTGGGTAAGGTGTCAACTTCTAGGTGTAAGTTGATGTCGCCTAGTATGAGGATGTTTGAGGCTGATACGCAGGTATTCGAGATGAAATCCACGAGTTGTGTTTGGGCGTCTTGCCATTTTCCTGGTGGTCTGTAGAATAGGATTGTGCTGAGGTGTCCTGTTAGGCTTGGATGGTTGATTCTAGTCGATGCAATTTCAAGTTGTGGTGAGGTGGATTCGCCTGTGATTGTGATGGTGAATTCAGGTTTGTATATAATAGCTATTCCGCCTCCTCTTTTTTTTCCATTTCTTGTCCAGTGCGTGATTTTGTATTCTGGTGGGCACGTTTGTAAGATGGTAGGGTCTGTGGGACTATGGAACCAGGTTTCTGTGATGAATAGGAGGTCCAATTTGTCTGTGATGATCCAATCTAGTATGTCTACTGCGTTGCGTACTGCTGATCTTGCATTGATGTATCCTAGTTGGATTGAGTGATGTGGTTCCAGGGTGGGGTGTGACGTGTTTATTTTTATTAGTTGTCTGCTTCTTCTGTAGTTGGATTTGTTGTTGTCATTGTTTTCCTCATTTTGTCGGTGGTGTTTATGTCCGGAGGTTATTGCGATTGGTTGGTTGTTGAGTCTTTGATTTGGTAGGTTGTTTAAAGGTTGTGCATAGGATTGGTGAGATGTAAGCGGGTTGTTGTGGTTGTTGTTTTGGGCGTGCATTGTGTGTATGTGAGTGTTATGCGGTTTGTGAGTAGTAGGGTTGTTGTTGACTAGGCTGTGGGTTGTGAGTGCGTGTAGGAGTATAGTGAGACACTGGATAGTTAGGAGTGCACTGCTGGTGTTCATGTCTATGTACTAGGCGTTGTGGCAAATATGTATCAGGTGTATTTTTAGTGAGTCAAGTTTACAATTGTATTCGAGCTTGGCTACAATTCAAGTGAGGTACAGAGGTTTACAGTTGCATTCGAGCTTGGCTACAATTCAAGTGAGGTACAAAGGTATACAATTGCATTTGTGCTTGGCTACAATTTAAGCGAGTTAAAGTTTACAATTGCATTTAAGCTTGGCTACAATTCAAGCGAGGTAGTGCTGGCAATTGCTATTAGTTTAGCAACAATTAATTTAAAGCTGGTAGCAGTTCCGTACTAGGCAGGTTAGGTGGTGTTTGTATTTGTATTTACGCTTGGCAAGCTTGGCCACAATTTAATTTAATTTGAAGCTTGGCAACAGTTTATTGCAGGCCAGCTTGCACTTACTACTTGATAACAGTTCATTAGTAGGCAAACGGAGCAGAGCAAAGCAAATAAAGCAAATCAAGCGAGCATTTTTAAGTAATGCTAAGGCAGTGCATGCATGTTGCTTTCACTTTAAGGTGTGCAGAGCAAAGCAGATGTAGCGAGGGTTTTTTAAATCATGCGAAATCAGTGCATGCATGTGGTTAAGGTGAGCAGGCATTTAATTACTCTGTTCATTCACGGCGGTGCGACTTCTGTTCCTTGGTTGTGGTGCTGAGCAGGTTAGTCTTCCCGGTCAGTCTTGGGCTTCAACGGTCGGCTGGAGCTTAGCGGGTGAGGTTCTGCGGTCTTGCGGGGGGGTTCGGAGAGTCGGGTTCTGCAGGCAGGTCCGTGGCTCTTAGCCCGGTAGCGTTCCTCTCTGCGAGCCGCTTGAGTCTCCAGATTAGTTGCGGCTTACCCTTCTGTCTTCTCCGACGCCGATCGATCTCCGAATCGTGGCCCGGAAGGTCGGATCCAGCGTCTGCCTCCGGGTCAGATCAGGTCTCCCAAATCAGCAAGGCTGGGTGATTCGGAACGAGGCCCTCGGCTCCAGTGGTGTCCGAACCCTTCCGGTTCGGTCAGGGCACTTGCCTCTCCTTAAACGACCCCGCGAGTTCGGCTGCTCTGGGTCTGGTCGTTTGCAGGTAGATGGGCCGCGTGGCGCGGTTCGCTCCTCTGGAACTCGCCATGTGTTCATATGTGTGGAGCCTTCCTTATATAGATCATTATCAAGAGTGTGAACCTCTTCATATATACACAATAAAATATGTATGTTCATAGGCGCCCCGTATAAGAGGCTTGGGGAGGCTAAGCCTCCCCAGCCCGCCACTGCCCCGCCCCGCCCCCCGCCGCTGCTGCCGCCGCCCGCCGTACCTTTAAATATTATAGTTTTGCTGGAGTCGCGGGCAGCCGGCATTGAAGACATCGGCAGGCTTACGCCGGTTTCAGCAGCCTTCCCTTCCCTCGTTGCAAGTCGGATGATGGCTCCGCCCTCTTCTGACGTATTTCCTGTTTCTACGAGGGCGGAGCCATCATCCGACTTGCAACGAGGGAAGGGAAGGCTGCTGGAACCGGCGTAAGCCTGCCGATGTCTTACAGAGAAGGGCACCATCCTCATTCATTCCCACCTTAGACCTCAGGAGCACTACTCCAGTGATGATGTCATTAGATAGCAGTAAGTGCATGGATGAAGTGAGATCATGCAAGGTACACCAGCATCGTGGTGTTTCACAACTTATATATAAGTTACAACTGTATGCATACCATTTTGCAAACCTACACGTAAATATGCTACTAACTAACAACAGATGCTGAAGTTCTTTATTTTTATTTTGGAGGGACAAAATAAGCAAAAGGGGATTATAGGGAAGACATTTCAAGTTTATTATAGATTCTCTGCCCCGCCTATCAGCAAACACATCTGGAGTCATATTTTCAAAACACTTAAACTTACAAAGTCTAAGTGCTTTGAAAATGAGACTCCTGGGTGCCTAACATACTAAAAATAGGAAAATAACATTGAGGAAATGTAAAAACGGACACAAAAGGAAATAAGGGCAGAACTACAATATCGATAAGACAGCGGGGTTGGGTACAAAGATAGGGTGCGCTGCATCTCAGACTCACTATATAAATGAGGAGCTGGTGTATAAATGAATACTCTAAGCATAAGTATCATAAAAAAAGAAATGGTTTTAGTTCTGTTTTGAATGCCTGGAGATTCACTTGATCTCTCAGTGATTGCGGAAGCAAATTCTAATGTTTTGAAGCTTGAATTGAAAAAAATAACAGACCGTGTATGTTCATGAAACATTTCATGGAAAGATGGAATAATGAATAGAGACTGAGTTGCTCATCGTAGTGTATGTGTTGGAGCATATGGAATCAAATAACGAGAAAGATATTGAGGTTCACCTGACATTTTGATTTTATAAGCCAAAAGTATAGTTTTATATGTGATTCTATGTCTGATGGGAAGCCAATGTGCTTCCAGAAGAAGTGGGGTGACATGATCAAATTTCCTCGAACCGGTAATCAATTTTATAGCAACATTTTCCACAAGCTGAAGGCAATGGATACAGTAGCTTTACAATTGAGACCATTGTATAAGGCATTACAATAATCAAATTGAGGGGGGGAATAGTTTCCTTAACTAAAATGCCACATTCAAAGAGAAAAGGGACGTTGCGGGTAGTGCCCCCGCCTACCTCGACCTCCTCGCCGATTCAATCAAACCTGGAGCGCTTTTCCCCGGGATTTCTCAAACAGTGAGTGGGGTAGATCCCGCAGTGGGCGGATCCAGTGAAGCGGACCTACTGCGGGAAAATGAAACATCTTTGTCCCCCCCACTAACATCTATGAAACCTCCGTGTCCAGCGACACTAGCGATCCGAGAGGTAATCCAAACAGACACCAGAAGTGTGACTGCAGGAAAACCCAGCGGGGACCTGGGTTCGCTACAGGCGTCGCTGAGACCCAGGGATCAGGTGATTTCTGAATCCTTGGAGAGAAAACCAGAGGTGAGCCTGGAAAAGATTTGGCTGAAACTTCTTGAAATGGACACAACCTTACTTCAATATTCAGTAGAGGTAAAAGCTTTAAACTCTAAGACTGAAGAACTGAAAGATACCGTAGATTTGGTTACACAAGAACTTTCTTTAAAGGTTTCAACTTTACAAAATGAAGTAGAACAAATACAAGAGTTTAAAGCAAAAGTGGTAAAGGATAACATGGATATTCAAAGAAAGATTGAACAAATAGAAAATTACAACAGAAGATTGAATCTGCGCTTGTTAAATTTTCCTAAACTTCTGGGGACGACCCCCTTAGAATTGTTTAAGAGATTCCTGATGGAAAACTTAAAACTTCCACAAGAAGCTATACCTTCAATAAATAAAATTTATTATATACCTAACAAGACTAAAAGAGTAGAAGGAGAGAGAAAAGACGCAGAAAAAGTTGGTATTAATGTGGACAATATATCAGCAATATTAGAACAATGATTGTCTCCTTTGTTTTTGAGCAAGATCTAAACTCAATTATGATACTTTACTTTAAATCTGCTAACTTTAAATCTGCTAACTGTAAATAGCTGTCACTGCTGAAGACCTGGTCAAAGAGAGCATTTAAAGTAAGGAGCATGTATAAACAAAACTGGGAGACATGTTGCTTGCGCATTATTCGAAGTCGTGTAATAATGGGTCATGTACAAGCGGTGTTTCAGTGCAATCAAATTGGCCCTTAAATGCATGTTTTCTTTTAAATATTAGGCCCATTCTTTTCTCATATCTATTTTCCTAATCCCTTCATGACTGATTATGTTTTTCTAAAAGTGGGGACATAACCATTATATTTGGCAGATATAACCTTTTTCTCTGTTTTGAACTGTAATTCCTAGTCTAAAGGGAAAAATCCTTTGGTATGTCATGTTCATACACCAGTATTGAAATAAATGAAAACAAATCCCAATTCAATAGGGTTCTGGATTGAGTCCCAGGCCACAAATCACAAAAATTGGACCAGCCAGTTTCTGCCTGCAATACTTTATTCGGTAGAATGTGAAGTGGCTCTCAGAAGTGAAGTACACTAACAGCTAAAATATAGCTTTATTTGCTTTCTGGCTAGCTGCATAAAACCAGATTTTGACAACCTGCTCTGAACAACCATCTCCTGATTTTATAATTAAAGAAGCAAAAATATTTGAGTGCTATAGTGCAATGACAACATGAATTAACTATGGACATATCTCTGAACTTTGCATGAAGATTGCTACAATACAGTTTGGTATGAAATTAAGCAGTCTTTCTTATAGGTAATATGATATGTCATACAATACCATCTAGTGAATTGTATCAAAGGAAATCAGTGCCCACAATGTGGTTATTTTATTGAAGTGCAGAAGTGTTGTACTTACTGTGCATAAACAACAAAAATGAATGCAGGGTAAATGCAAAACCTATGCAGTAAATGCAGGGGGCACCCCCTGCTCGGGCACTGTATTTCATGCATGGACCATTAGAGCAGGCCCTTTGCCTTATCAAGTCATGCATGTAACACGGCCTGAATTCTGTCAACATGACAGCTACCAGGGAAGACATCACCTGTTCCTGGCCCTCCAATTACCCCCAATCCCAATTCTCTAATCAACCCTCCGTGCACTCCTCACCCCCAATTACAGTGAAACCTCGGTTTTCATTGACTTCGGATTTCATCGGTTTTGGTTATTCGTCGATTTCTTTCGCAAAATTTTTGTCTCAGTTTTCGTCGATCGCCTTGGATTTCGTCGGCGTGCCCACGCAGCTAATCTTGCGTTCTCACGTGTCATTCTTCTGGGGCGTTCTTCTGGGGCGTTGTTTCCGGTTCTGGGATCACACTGCTGCTGTTTTATGTCCAAAATTTTGTCGTTTTGCCACACTACTGCTACTGCTGGTTGAGTGCCTGTATAAAAGTCCCTGCTGGTTTTTGACCAAATTTTCATCATTTTGCTACATTAGTCTTTTTTATTCATTTAAAAGAAAAATTGCTTGTTGCCTCGGTTTTTGTCGGTTTCGGTTTTCGTCGATGGTTTTCAGACGAATTATCGAAGAAAACCGAGGTTTTCATTTACTTCGGATTTTGTCGGTTTCGGTTATCGTCGATTTCTTTCGCGAAATTTTCATCTCGGTTTTCATCAATCGCCTCGGATTTCATCGGCGTGCCCACGCAGCTATTCTTGTGTTCTCACGTGTCATTCTTCTGGGGCGTTGTTTCCGGTTGTGGGATCACACTGCTGCTGTTTTATGACCAAAATTTTGTTGTTTTGCCACACTACTGCTGCTGCTGGTTGAGTGCCTGTATAAAAGTTCCTGCTGGTTTTTGACCAAATTTTGTCGTTTTGCCACACTACTACTGCTGCTGGTTGAGTGCCTGTATAAAAGTCCCTGCTGGTTTTTGACCAAATTTTCGTCGTTTTGCCATATTAGTCTTTTTTATTCATTTAAAAGAAAAATTGCTTGTTGCCTCGGTTTTTGTCAGTTTCGGTTTTCGTCGATAGTTTTCGGACGAATTATCAACGAAAGCCGAGGTTTCACTGTAGATCTTTCCTCTGATTCCCCCAACCCCTAGCCATATCCCTCACATGAGGTACAGCTCCTCTTGCCTGTCCTCAACTCAACTCATCCATCTCCACAACTTACCTGGAGGTAAATCCTTGTGGTCTAGTGGCAAGGAGTGGAAGTGGTCCCCCTGTGCTCCTGCTCTCTCCAGCATGGATTGAAAATGGTATTGCCAACCTCTAACAGTAGTCTTACAGTACTACCACTAGGGAATCAGCCTTCCATATAAGAATAATATTTCCTTGCATAGCATTTAATTGTTATTTTGAAAATTTGCATTTTTCAGTTTTGGATGTACCTTTTCAAACCCCTTGGTCCAAAGATTAAAGTGTTAATTTATTAAGCCATGAACAACATTTAATTGAAAGTTTTAATATAGTGGTTCCTGCAGGACTTAACAATGAAATACATTGGTAAAGTTTTTTCTTTTAATTTCATTTATCTTTTCAGTGTATTGGCTGATTAGGCTGAAACATCATCAATGATTGTTTGGGAAACCGATATAACTTCTTTTTTTGAACAGTACGCATATCCATGTGGCATTTCTTGAAGCAGTGTGCTCAGTTTGAAAGTATACATGGAGGGGCATAATTGAACACGAACGCCCATCTCCATGGGCGTCTATGTCCAAAAACGGGTATGTGAAGAGGCGGGACAGACCGTATTATCAAAAAAGATGGGCATCCATCTTTCGTTTCGAAAATATGGTTTGGACGGACCAAATGCCATGGATTTGGTCCTTTCTGAGCTGGGCGGTTTTTTTTTTTTTTTTTGCGATAATGGAAACTAAAAATGCCCAGCTCAGAAACATCCCAATCCAAGTCATTTGGTCGTGGGAGGGACAAATGTACAACACTACCATAGCTCTTAGGGGTGAAGGGGGCAACTACATGTGGGTACAGTAGGTTTTAGAGGCCTCCCATTTACCACCACAAGTGTTATAGGTGGAGGGGATGGGTCTGGTTCTGCCTGCCTGAAGTGCACTGCAGTACCCACTAAAAGTGCTCCAGGGACAGGACTTGTTGCTGCTGTATAACCTTGGCACAGCAGTTCACACCTGAAGACTAATCTCGCTGAAAACGTCCTTTATTTGAATAAGCACGTTTACTCACAGTTAACTGCAGAATGTGCCCCACTGGCAACGAGTCTCCCTGGTACTGAGATTAGCAGTAGGTCCGAGCTGGCAGAATGGTGCACAATGCCCTCTTTCAGCAACAATCAAGGTAAGAACTAAGTGCTGTAATGTGGCTAACACATGAAAGGGACCTAAAAGTGTCTTACACAAATGGCCACTACCTCAATGACTACCGGAAACAAAACAGGGCACACTCTGACCCAGTAAGCAGAGGGAAAAGCACCATGGGAGTAGAGCCTACCAACTACCAACATCGTGAGCATTTAACACAAGCTAGTGGAATCACGGAGCCCAATACCCTACACCCACCACAATGCATTGCTGATGTGACTCTGCAGTGCCCTTAACAGAAAAGGTGTCACACTCACCCGAGACCCACAACAGAACCAGGGAAAGGCTGTCACAGGATAGAACATATTCTGCTGTCATGGAGGTGGGTACGGCATTTGTAGCTGCCATACAGGCTGGGGAAAAAAGTTTGTAAAGTGGGTTTTTTTGGTGGGAGGGGGTTAGGAACCACTGGGGGAGTCAGGGGAGGTGATCCCCAATTCCCTCCGGTGGTCATCTGGTCAGTTGGGGCATTTTTTTGGGACTTGGACCTGAAAAAGAAAGGTCCAAATAAAGCGGACCAAAATCTCGTCAAAAACGCCCTTCTTGTTTCGATTATCAGCTAAAGACGCCCATCTCTCCTCGGCCAATAACCACGCCACAGTCCCACCTTTGCCACACCTTCGACATACCCCCATGATCTTTGTTCGTCTCCGTGATGGACTGCAGTTCAGGACGCCAAAAATCGGGTTTCGATTATACCGATTTGGGCGGCCATGGGAAACGGACGTCCATCTCCCGATTTGGGTCGAAATATGGGCGTCTTTCTCTTTCTAAAATAAGCTGGTTAGGCATGCATTTTTTTCTTCTAAGCAATCCTTTTGAAATAATAATGAAGGTATACTTATTTTATTTTTGGCTTGTTTTCCAGGTTAATTTAGCTTGTTTTTTACAAGCATTCCACAGTTTTCTCTTGAGAAATTGTAGAGGCTATTACAAAGAATAAAATTACAGAGCATATACATAAGCATGGATTAATGAGACAAGGTCATCATGGATTTAGTCAAAGGAAATCTTGCCTCACCAATCTACTACATTTTTTTGAAGAGGTAAATAAACATGTTGACTAAGGTGAGCCAGTCGATATTGTGTATCTGGATTTTCAAAAGGCATTTGACAAAGTACCTCATGAAAGATTCCTGAGGAAATCAGAAAGTCATGGGATAAGAGGTAATGTCCTATTGTGGATTAAAATGGGTTAAATACAGAAATCAGAGAATAGGGTTAAATGGTCAGTATTTATAAATATTTATAAATGATTTAAAGATGGGAATAATTAGTAAGTTAATTAAGGGGCCCTTTTACCAATCTGCGGTAAAAGGGGCTCTGCGGTAGCATCAGTGTGTGGATTTGTCGCATGCCGAGGCCCCTTTTACCACAGCATTTTTTTTAAAGGAAACAGTTGTGTGGTAAGTACAAACTTGCTGCAAGGCCATTTCCTGGAGGAGTCCTTACCGCCTTCTATTTAGGAATTGGTAAGGGATCCCGCACTAACCCGGCAGTAAAGGTTAAAAAAATATTTCCAGATGCACTGAAAATGACAAGCGGTGAGGGTAGCACTACCGCTGGCTTACACGATGGGCCGGCAGTAGTGTCAGATTAGCACGTACCAATGCCATGATAGCTCTATGCGGCATTGTAAAAGAGCCCCTAAATTTGCTGATTACACAAAGTTATTCAAAGATGTAAAATCACAGGAGGATTATGAAAAATAGCAAAAGGAGCTTACCAGACTAGCAGGCTTATTATCAAAAGAGGACACCCATCTTTCGACACAAATCACAAGATGGATGTTCTCACAGGGTCGCCCAAATCGGAATAATGGAAAGCTGATTTTGGCATCCCCAACTGCTTTCCATCGCGGGGATGACCAAAGTTCCCGGGGGCGTGTCGAAGGCGTAGGAAAGGCGGGACTTGGTTGTGCCTAACATATGGGTGTCCTCGACCCATAATGGAAAAAATAGGGCATCCCTGAAGAACACTTGGACAATTTTACCTGGTCCTTATTTTCTTATGACTAAGCCACAAGAAGGTGCCCGAACTGACCAGATGACCACTGGAGGGAATCAGAGATGACCTCCACTTACTACTCCAGTGGTAACTAACCCCCTCCCACCCTCAAAAACATGTAATAAATATTTTTTGCCAGCCTCTATGCCAGCCTCAAATATCATACCCAGCTCCATGACAGCAGTATGTAGGTCCCTAGAGCAGTTTTAGTGGGTGCAGTGCACTTCAGGCAGGCAAGCCCAGGCCCATCCCCCCTACCTGTTACACTTGTGGTGGTAAATGTGAGCACTTCAAAACCCACCAAAAACCCACTGTACCCACATCCAGGTGCCCCCCTTCACCCATAAGGGCTATGGTAGGTGTGTATAGTTGTGGGGAGTGGGTTTTGGGGGGCTCAGCACATAAGGTAAGGGAGCTATGTACCTGGGAGCAATTTATGAAGTCCACTGCAGTGCCCCTTAGGGTGCCCGGTTGGTGTCCTGGCATGTGAGGGGGCCCAGTGCACTACGAATGCTGGCTCCTCCCACGACCAAAGGGCTTGCATCTGGTCATTTCTGAGATGGGCGTCCTTAGTTTCCATTATCGCCGAAAATCAGAAACGGCCAAGTCTAAGGACGACCATCTCTAGGGAAGACCTAAATGTCAAGATTTGGGCGTCCCCGACCGTATTATCAAAACGAAAGATGGACGCCCATCTTGTTTTGACAAAAAATGATGCAGGACAAGATTACATCCCTAAGAGAAAAGGCTAAAGTAGCTAGGGCTCTGCAGCTTGGAGAACAGATGGCTGAGGGGAAATATGATACAGGCCTATAATGAGGTGAATCAAGTGTTTACTCTATCCAAAAATACTAGGAAAAGGGACACACAATGAAACTACTAAGTAGTAAATTTAAAACACAAAGGAGAAAATATTTCTTCACTCAAAATGTAATTCAACTCTAGAGTTTGTTGCCAGAGAATGTGACAAAAGCAGTTAGTTTAGTAGGGTTTAAAAAAGGTTTGGATAATTTCCTAAAAGTCCATTAGCCATTATTAAGATGGTCTTGGGAACAGCCACTGCTGATTTCTATGATAAGCAGCCTAAAATCTGTTTTACTTTTCTGGTATCTTGTTAGGTACTTATGACCTGGATTGGCCACCGATAGAACCAGGATGCTGGGCTTGATAGACCTCCGGTCTGTCCCAGTATGGCAACACTAATGTTCTTTTGGTCTTATGGTTGCCAAAATGCTACCATAAAGGGTTTAATAGACCTGAAACAATAGAATCACCAGTTTTGTTGTGAATATTTGACGATGACTCAAACCAGATTTTTACTGATGTTTGTGTTTTTGAAATCTATGATTGTTTATAAGTATATTGGATTTAGACAATTTATCATGGTGTTTTTTGAGATACATAATTAGAATCTGTTAATAAATGCTACAATCTTCTGGTGAAATCATATGATACCTCTATTTGATATTTTTCAATTTCTTGATTTGTAATATTATTGAAAACATTAATGATAATATTCTTCTCTTTTTTTTAGTATAATACTTTAGATCATTTTAAAACATAGGGGCCATTTTACTGAACCATTTTAAGCACTTAACGCAAGGTTAACACACAGTAACTTCCAGTGCAGATCTGTGTTAAGAGACTTTGCGGGTATTTTTGCAGTTAACACAGGGTAAGCCATGCTTGAACTCCATTTTGTTTCAGAGGGTGTGGAGAGTGGGCTGGAAAGACATTTGGCAGTTAACACACTGCACTTACTGAATATTAAGGACTAGGTTCAAAAAATGGTGCCCAGATTTGGGTGCAGATAAAATCAGCATAGAACAATATTCTATAAATGACACCCAGTATTCCGTGCTGAAATCCAAGTGTATTCTATAACAATATGCATAACTTAATTTGCTTAACAACCTAATTATCATTGTTAACAGCGCTTAAGCAATAATGAGCACTAATCCTAAATAATAATTTGCACCTCCAACGTTCCATGTCTGGCTGCCTGGGTTTGTAACATCTCCTGACGTCAGCCAGCTCTTCATCAGCAACTCCTGATCTAAAATACTAGCACTGTCCTTATATTCTTGAGTTTGACATTTTAAATAAATCCCACTCAATATCAACTGTCTGAATTTTATCTAAATGTTTATTTACACTTTCAAAATAATGTAGCATACAGGAAAGGCAAGACTTCCCTTTGCTAAATCCATATTGACTCTTTCTCATTAAACCATGCCTATCTATATGTTCAGTAATTTTATTGTTTACAATAGTTTCTACCATTTTGCTTAGCACTGACATCAAGCTTACAAGTCTGCAGTTTCTTGTATTGCTGCTAAAATTTTTTTTTTCAAACCTGGTTTTATGTTGGCTACCCTCCAATCTTCAGGTACTATAAACAATCTTGATGATAGTTCTCCGCAATGAATGAGTTTTGCAATTTCATTTTTTATTTATTTTAGTACTCTGGGGTGTATAGCATCTGTTTCAGATGATTTGCTGCTCTTTAGCTTATTGATTTGGCCTAATACTGTATGTCTTTCAAGTTGACCGAGATTTGTTTCAGTTCCTCTGAATAATCACCTTTAAATGCCTTTTCTGGCATGGGTAATTCCCTTACATCTTTCTCAGTAAAGAATGAAGCAAAGAATTTATTTAGTCTCTACACTATGATCTTATCCTCCTTGAGTTAAGTACATAAGTACATAAGTAGTGCCATACTGGGAAAGACCAAAGGTCCATCTAGCCCAGCATCCTGTCACCGACAGTGGCCAATCCAGGTCAAGGGCACCTGGCACGCTCCCCAAACGTAAAAACATTCCAGACAAGTTATACCTAAAAATGAGGAATTTTTCCAGTCCATTTAATAGCGGTCTATGGACTTGTCCTTTAGGAATCTATCTAACCCCTTTTTAAACTCCGTCAAGCTAACCGCCCGTACCACGTTCTCCGGCAATGAATTCCAGAGTCTAATTACACGTTGGGTGAAGAAAAATTTTCTCCGATTCGTTTTAAATTTACCACACTGTAGCTTCAACTCATGCCCTCTAGTCCTAGTATTTTTGGATAGCGTGAACAGTCGCTTCACATCCACCCGATCCATTCCACTCATTATTTTATACACTTCTATCATATCTCCCCTCAGCCGTCTCTTCTCCAAGCTGAAAAGCCCTAGTCTTCTCAGCCTCTCTTCATAGGAAAGTCGTCCCATCCCCACTATCATTTTCGTCGCCCTTCGCTGTACCTTTTCCAATTCTACTATATCTTTTTTGAGATACGGAGACCAGTACTGAACACAGTTCCCCTTTTACTTTGTGATGATCTAAAAGTCAAAACTGACTCCATCACAGACTCCATGCTTCTAATTCACCTGAAAAAAAATGTTTACCTGTATTTCAAAATTCTTTTGAAATTTTCTTTTTGTCATCCTTACCAATGCTTTGTATTAACTTGCCAGTATTTATGCTACTTTCTGTTTTGTTCATTTGGATACTTTTTCCAGTTTTTGAAATATATTCCTCTGGCTAGAAGAGTGTCTTTCATCTTAACTTTTAACCATGCTGGCCTTTCTTCCACATTTATTTAATATGTGGAATACATATGATCTGGGCTTCCAAGATAGTATTTTTAACAGCATCCATGCCTGATTTAAACTCTTGTACTGGAAGCTATAGAAGGTGAAGGAACATGAACACCACTTGGAAAAGTCACAGACAATCAACAAGTTGTAAGGGTTACGATGAGACTTCCAACAAAAAGTGACCTTAAAAAGTCTTTTATTGTAAATGTTTATTTATCAAGGCATGATTCTACTTCACTCGACATGTTGCCTTGTTTCAGCATTTCTGCCTGTGTCAGGAGTCTTAGGAATATGAGCCCTGAATGTATAGGTTGTAATAACCATAAACCCTTCAAAAATGGTGTCAGGATCGCAGCCCTTGTTTAAATTCTTAATATTTGCAGCTGCTCCTTTTAACCATTTTCCTCAATTTATCATAGCTGCCATTTTATTTATTTTATTTATTCAGATTTATTTACCACCTTTTTGAAAGAATTCACTCAAGGCAGTTATTCAAAATACCATGGACAGGTTAATTTTTAGAACAATTACATTTGAGAAAGTCTCTTCTTTGTTGAAGAGTCTCCATTGGCTGCCCTCAAATTCTAAAATAGAATTTAAGATAGTTTATATGGTTTATAAATCACTGACAGACCAAAACTCGGTAGGGCTAGTAAATTATTGTATGTTTGTGAACAATCTTACTGATACTCACTCTGCTCAAAATGTGACCCTGGCTTTTCCAAATTTGAAAGGAGTCAAACTGAAAAAATATGGAACAATTTTATAGATATTTAACGTTTGGTAAGGTTCAATTTAAAAATTGTGATTTATATGAAAATGCAGGAACCATTTTTATCTGCATGGGTGTGATCTGAAAAGCAGTCATTTACTGAATAAACAATTATGTGATTATTATCATTTTTTGCATATGTTTCATTTGACACATGTGTTCCTTTGACAGAAGAATTTACATGTATAATCCACTTTCAAAGCTTTATGACAAGTAAAATTGGGCTTGTAAAATTGCCTGGGGTGTACATGCTTAAAAGTTTATTAATTTGCAAAGCAAGCATAGGTGTCTTGAGAGATGGAGGCTGTGCAGAGCTGGGAATGAAGTTGCAAGACATGCTTGTATGTTCTAAAATATGCAAATATATACACAAGTGTATGCAGAACATTCATACACTTTCAGGAGTGAGATGTGAGGGGAGGGGGCGTGGCCTTCATAAAATAGGCACAACATATGCACTTATTTAGCTTCACAGCTTACCCACCCTTCTATAAAAATGTCCTTCCATGAATACGATTTTCCCTATGTAAAGGTACTTTTATTTACATTCCATATTCTTATTGATGTACTACAGTACTAGCAGTTCTAGCTAAAATTTCTGTAATAATAGATGTTTTTTGGTTCTCTTGTATTGTATACAAGGCAGCTTTGAGACTTCAGTTACAATATTTATGGAACCTGAACTTTCTTCCTTGGATTTAGTACAACTCAATCACAGATGACTCTTTGTACATACAGGTTCTTGTATTATTGATCAAGTGGCATTCGAAGAAGACTGATTAGTTTTAGAAATATGGAGTGAAAGTAGTGTCAATATTGAGATTAAAAAAAGGAAAGAGGTTGCTTTTAAAGTGATATAGGCAGTTCATTTTAGTCACATAAATCATTAGTGGTGAAAATTTAAGGCCAGTTAATGCATAACGTTTGGCTAGTCTTCTCAACCTATGGCCAAAGGTTATGCTAATAGAAAAGGAATGCATCAAAGGTGTCCCAGGGCATGGCTTCAACTTTAAACATGGCATTTAACTACTATTCAGTTTATTCATTTAAGACCATATAAATAGCTACATTAATGTAAATACATAAATAAATGTAAGCTTAAAACTGCGTGTTTGGTAGATCTACTTAAACAGATAGTTTGACTGAAAATTGGCATAATGGTACGTGGATAAATTGGTAGATTGAAGTGTATTACAAGAAATCCAGAATAAAGAAATGCTAGCTGTGTGTTACTAATTAGTACTATCTAGTTCCTTCTAGTTCTGTTCCTTAGGTTAAATTATATTTTGTTGCTGTTCTAATCTTTCTCCATGTTCTACAGGTCCCAGGTAACAATGTATCTAGTGAAATGATGTTCTGTCTCTGTATGTTTCTGCATGCCTCATTACAATCAGAGGTCTTTTGCCTAATGCCAATGTTATGGTACTCTCAGACGTCTTTAGGGTTCATGCAGATTCCTAAACAGTGATGCAACTTTGTGAAACGCCCCCTTTCTGGCACTTCCTCGGGTCCGGGATCCAAGCGGGCAGACCCTTCCACTTCTTAGTTGACGTGCAGTGCACCCACCTGGGAAAAAGAAGTGGTCAGTGGGTTCAGAGACCCTCTTCTACTACCAGGAACTCAGTCTTGGGCTCAAACCCCCTGTGGGATGTAAGCTGGCAGTTAGTTAAACCAGCCCTAGTGAGCTATTAACCTCTAAGGTGCTGTCCAAGATTAACTGACTCCACAATCCGATAGTTTATATAGAAATAACTGGAACTTTCATTAACCTCTGCAAGCAGCAGTTCAGTTAGTTCAAACCAAAGAAATTGATAACAGTGCAATAGTGGCTTAACTAGATTCTTGATGAAGTATTTACTGGAATGCAGATATAAAATATATACACTATATACAGCACCTCTCCTTGTCCATCCCTTCAGTGGTAATCAACCTCAACGGGCTCTGCTCCTTTTCATGCAGGTCCTGGGCTCCAGTGTCCCAACCCCTCTAAGAGTTCCCATCTTCAGCTCCTGGAAGTGGTCCCCTTAACCCACTCTCCAGAGCTCCTGACAGTCTCTGTCCATGTGTACTATCTCTTTCCCCTCAGCCACAGGTTGCCAGTTCTTAATCAGAGACTCCCCTTTCTCTCTCCACTGATCTAATGGCAGGGGAATCTTGGACCACCAAAAGACCATGTAAAGCACATAACCCTTTTATCTCCTCCTAACTCCCCTCAACATGTCACTTATCATCTTTCTGCACCATTTTGCTACATTTTATTCCCCCCCCCCCCCCCCCCAGTGACATTCTGTCAGGGCTCTGTCATCTCAGTAATCTTATGCAACAGGGAGGTTACATTCTCCCCCAAGTTTCTTAATCTCTTGCCCTCAAGGGATGGACCTGGACTCTACCCCCTCCATTTTATTTCTAGGAGATAATAGCCATTCACACATCATCCTATCTCCCAACACCTTCACCCAATGAGAGAACATATCTTTCTCTGTATATTAAAACTCAAATCTCTCCCTTGTGAGAGAATCAGTACTTTATTTTCCACCAAAGAAGGCCTCTTCTTATCTCTTCCACTGTACGGGTATCAATGGAAATACTCTATAAGAGAACATTTCTTTCTCTTCACATTAAAAACCCGAATCTCTCCCCTGTGAGAGAAGCAGTACTGCCTTTTTCCCCATCACATACCAGAAGAAAGTCCTATTCCCTCCTCTCCTACCTCACTCATTGGCAAGTTATCAATGAAGAGGTTACATTTTATTTTTACACACTCATCTAGTCTCTCCCTTAAGGGAAACATTTTTCTTTCCTTCCACAATCTCCTCATACAGGGAGATAATGCTTTTCTGTGGGTCAGGTAGACTCCAACCCTTTGTACTTCAAACAGTGTTTCTCCAGCAATCCCAGAGCTGGCATCCTATTTAAGCAAATTCTGTTTATTTCCTTTCTCAACCAGCTTGAGCCATGGTAGGCACCCTGCCAGAGGAGGCACCCTGCTCAGCCATCCTCTTCTTATTCAGAATCTCTGCAATTGAAACTTTATTAAACATTAATAACTTTTACTTTAACACATCATTATTTTCTTATCCCCCCCCCCCCCGACCCAACAGTTCCTAAACATTTCCACACATAATCTATAACATTTTCCAAGGGCCTATTGTCCAACCATTTACTTTACTTAATTTCCTCCATAATTCAACATCAGTTCAGAAACTTCAACTCAGTTCTGCACATTCTGAATGAGTCCAATGAAACCCGGATACCAGTCCAACCAAGCATTATAATTCCACTCAGTGCTGTGCGCTTATCCGTCCTACTTGGGCTTTGGTTTAGCTTTCCAGTTCTCATTCCATCGGTCCCAGGATGCCCAGAAAGAGCTTTCAGTATAACTGTGGCGAGTCCCCTCCTCCATGCACTTCTGGAGAGACTTGTCTACCTGCTGATTCAAACACTGGGAAAACTCTGATCTCCAGCAGCATCCTTCCAGGTCAGGCCATACCCAGCGAGGCAAGGATGGCACACTTCACCCAGGGTTCTTTCCCCCATCCAGATTTCCCAGGCTCACTTCCTCTGGACAACTTGCCATTCATTGGCCCCTCCATCTACACAGGGAAGCAGTGGCACAAATTGTACTGCCTCTCTGACTTCACTCAACTGAATCCTGACTTTGGAGTCTGCCATTCTCTCGAGGGCTGCCTTGTAGCCAAGCTTGCTCAGTTTGGGTTTCTCCCAACTGTTGCATCCCCTGAACCAGCTCCCCTTCAGTGTTGTCCGGGACCAGTCTGAGTTCTACTCTTGGGAATTTAGTCATCTCTCTCAACTTCTCTGCACCATTGGAACTCTCTTGGTCGTCATCCTCCGGGGGCTCTGGAGACATTGGCTTAGGTTTGCACTCCCCACACAACCACGGGAGCAATGCAGGTTTTCCCTGTGCCTTGCACTGGCTATATACAAATTGCCCCACCGCTTTTCCATCCACAATGGTCACTTCCAGTTTTGCTGCACCGAAGGGCATGCCTAGCCTCAAATCTATAGCCATTTTGCCTGGGCTATCAGCTTCTCCTGTTATATGGAGAGAATGCATGTCCACTGTTCGTGCCTGTCCTCCACCTTTCCGAGAGAGGGAAGTGACATCACCTGCTCCACTGTGCAATGGCCACAGATGCCCAATGTCTCTCCAGTTTACTATCACGGGCACTATCCACACTCCTCCTCCCCGGCTGACTCAGAAATCACTGTCACAATGCCTATGCAAGATCAACTCACCCTTTTTCCAGGTACTCACAGTTTTGGCACTCTTCACTCTATCTGTTAGTGCGAGCTTCAGCTGGGAGTAGTAGTAGTAAATTTGAATTTTTACCAAGCTGGATTCCACAGTCTCTCTGGTAACGAAATTTATAAACCCAGGCCTATGTGTCAGGTCCAAATAATTTGTAATCCATGGGAAAATCAAATGTTCATGCAATTCAATAGTAAAAGCAACTTTGTAATCCACAAATAGTGCTGTTGCTGGAAACCAGTACTTCTCTCAGTCACTTTACAGTTCTCCTCGAGCCAGCTAATCCCACAAATTTTATCTTCTGCCCATTAAAATCCCAGCAGTGCCTCCATGGTGCTTCCTTGGGTCCAGGGTCTGAGAGGGCAGGGATCCTCCTCGATGGGTAGACTCCTTCGGACCCTTTCACTTCTCAATTGGTGTGCGGTGTCTCCACCTGGGAAAAAGAAGTTAGTGGGTTTGGAGACCCTCTTCTTCTACCAGGAACTTAGTCTTGGGCTCAAGCCCCCTGTGGGATGTAAGCTGGCAGCTAGTTAAACCCTCCTCAGTAAGCCATTAACCTCAACGGTCCTGTCCAAGATGAACTCACTCCACAGTCTGATAGTTTATATGAAAATAACTGGAACTTTTATTGACCTCTGCAACCAGCAGTTCAATCTGTTCTAGCCAAAGAAACTGATAACAGTATAACACAGGTTTGAATTGATTCTTGATTATATATTTACAGGAATGCAAATCAAAAATATGTACACTTTATACAGCACCTCTTCTTGTCCAACCCCTCAGTAGTAATCAACCCCAACGGGCTCTATTCGTTTTTCACGCAGGCCCCAGGCTCCAGTGTCCTGACCCCACCAATTCCCTTCTCCAGCTTCTGGCAGTGATTTCCTTGATCCACTCTCCAGAGCTCCTGATAGTCTCTGTCCATGTGGACTATGACTTCTCTCACCCCTCAGCCATGGGTTGCCAGTTCTTAATCTGGGACTTTCCTTTCTCTCTCCACTGATCTAAGGCAGGGGAATCTTGGCCCACCAAAAAAATTGTGTGCAAGCACATGATAACCCTTTTATCTCCTCCTAACTCCTCCCAACATCATCTTTCTGCACCATCTTGCAGCATTTTATTTCCTAACCCGTCCCCTTGGGCTGGGCTTACTTCCCACCCAGGGAGCTCCAGGATATTCCTCCCGGTGATCTTCTACCTATCTTCTCAGTAACCCCATACAATATGGGGGATATATTTGTAAGAATCTGATTTATTTATTGATTTTGCAAAGCAAAACATCCATTACTACTTCAGATACTATTTCTTTCTTTGAGTTCTTAGTTCAGCTACCTCAGAAGGTTGCATTGGTTGTTGTACCTCATATGTTGTTACATTTACTATGAAGCATTGCACCTTTTCCAGGTCTTTTATCTGCAAACAGCCATTACCACTTGACCTAAGGGGCTCTTTTACTAAAGTGTGGTAAGATCTGGGCTTAGTAATGCAGGCCTTTCCCATGTGCTCAGATTTTATGCAGCATTTAAAAAAACATTTTTCTTCATTAGTGAATGGTACCTGCAAAAAGCTAACATGGGAGCATTTACCGCCACTTATTTATGAAGCACTGAGTGATCCAGTGTTAACTTACAGGCTTATTTTCGAAAGAGAAGGGTGCCCATTTTTCGACACAAATCAGGAGATGGGCATCCTTCTCCCAGGGTCGCCCAAATCGGCATAATCGAAAGCCGATTTTGGGCATCCTCAACTGCTTTCCGTCGCGGGGACGACCAAAGTTCACGGGGGCGTGTTGGAAGCATAGCGAAGGCAGGACTGGGGCGTGCTTAACACACGGGTGTCCTCGGCCGATAATGGAAAAAAGAAGGGCGTCCCTGACGAGCACTTGGCCGACTTTACTTGGTCCATTTTTTCTTGCGACCAAGCCTCAAAATGTGCCCAAACTGACCAGATGACCACCGGTGGGAATCAGGGATGACCTCCCCTTACACCCACAGTGGTATCTAACCCCCTCCCACCCTAAAAAAAACTTTTAAAATATTTTTTGCCAGCCTCTATGCCAGCCTCAAATGTCATACCCAGCTCCATGACAGCAGTATGCAGGTCCCTAGAGCAGTTTTAGTGGGTACTGCAGTGCACTTCAGGCAGGCGGACTCAGGCCCACCCCTCCTACCTGTTACACTTGTGGTGGTAAATGTGAGCCCTTCAAAACCCACCACAAACCCACTGTACCCACATCTAGCTATGGTAGTGGTGTACAGTTGTGGGGAGTAGGTTTTGGGGGGCTCAGCACCCAAGGTAAGGGAGCTATGCACCTGGGATCAATTTGTGAAGTCCACTGCAGTGCCCCCTAGGGTGCCCGTTGGTGTCCTGGCATGTGAAGGGGACCAGTGCACTACAAATGCTGGCTCCTTCCTCGACCAAATGGCTTGGATTTGGTAATTTCTGAGATGGGTGTCCTCGGTTTCCATTATTGCTGAAAACCAAGGACGACCATCTCTAAGGTCGACCTAAATGTTAAGGTTTGGGCGTCCCCGACCGTATTATCAAAACAAAAGATGGATGCCCATCTTGTTTCGATAATATGGGTTTCCCCGCCCCTTCCCAAGGACGTCCTGCGAGGACGCTCTCAGGAAAACTTGGGTGCCCCATTCGATTATGCCCTTCCACGTGTTAACCAGTTACTCCACAATAATTCTAACATGCTAGCTGCTTCCATGCCCATTCTCTGCTCATCACACAGCCCCTGTAAATAGCATTTTAAAAAGACAATTAAAGTGCAAACAGGCAAAATACTACAAAATGCCTTAACCTGATTTGCATTAGCCTGTTTTTCACGTGCTAAGTGTGTTTGTTGACATTAAAATTTGGGCATAATGCATTTTAATGTGGGTGTTTCCCGCACATGAAGCCCAGATGTTATGTTGCGGTATTTAGGGCTTTCTTAATATATATTTTTTTCAGGTCTCACGCTAATTTTTCCATTAGTGTGTGGGACTTGCAAAAAAATTTTTAATGCAGGAGCACTTACCGTTTCCTATTTAGGGGGTGGTAATTGCTCCAGCATTACGTCCTTCTTATCTTGTTAGTATGCGTTAATCAAAACATACTAGCTGGATAATGTTTATATGTCCATTCCCAACCCATGCCACACCCCTTCCAAAATATTTATAAAAAATAAATAACACATGACTAACGCGTGCAAATTGTCAATTTACAACAAAACACCTTAACAGAAGTGCTCCCGCATTAAAAATGCAGCTTCTACATTTTTATCTTTATGAGGTGATTTTTAAGACCAGAGAGATAGGCACAATTGCCCCCCTTAGATCCAAATGAGCAGTTGATTCACATTTATATGTGATTCAGAGATGGTGTAAATGTCTAGGGGGATTTTTTTTTTTTTAAATATACGTAATGGCTGTCCAAACCATGCCAGAGCGTGACCCCTTGACATCCACAATCACTGCTAAAATTTATACATGTAAACTGGCTTTTCAGACATATAAATGCCACCTAACCATTCCAAAATGACCTAAATGTAGACAAATGAATAACAAGTGTTGATTAACCTTTAGGTGCTTAAAAATGGACACTACTGTTCTACCCCAAACCAAGATGCCTATGTTCAGGCCCAAAGATCTCAATATGTTTACAAGCCCAAAGATCTCAATATGTATACTTTGGAAGAAAAGCAAGAAAGCGGAGATACGATAGAGATATTTAAATACCTATACAGCATAAATGTACAGGGGCAAGTTTCTATCAATTAAAAGGAAGCTCTGAAACAAGGAGGCATAGGATGAAGGTGAAAGGGGATAGTTTCAGAAGTAACCTGAAGAAATATTTCTTCACAGAAAGGGTGATGAATTCATGGAACGGCCTCTCGGTGGAAGTGATAAAACAGTATCTGAATTAAAGACAACATGGGACAAGTACATAGGATCTCTAAAGGAGTGATAGAGAGAGTAGATGGCATGAATGGGCAGACTGGATAGGCCATATGGTCTTTATCTACCTACATTTTTCTCTGATTCTATAAATGCCAGCACCTAACTGCTAGAAATACTAGTGTAACTTTCAGTACTATATATAGTATATATCCTGCCCATGGTCTTCCTAGACTCTGCCTATGTGTATACCTACTTGTAAAATACTCGCTATGTAAGATATATGTATATTTACAGAATAGCACTTAGACAGAATTTTAATATTTACACATGTATGCCATTATTTTAATAATTTACAAGCATAATTGGAACATAAATATTCCTCTATGGGAACAATTCTATAAGTGGGTGCCTCTATTTAGGTGCCATCCAATGAGAGCCCATTCTATAAGAGAATCTGAGTGCCCAGACTCCATTATAGGATATTAGTGTAACCTGGCATTGGCATGCTTAACTACTACTGGCATTTAGGCAGTGAATTCAAGTAGAAGGAATGGTTCTGTGGCATCGTAGCAGAGATTGGGTGGCGACGCCGGTAATAGGTAAACAAAACAGGAGCTGAGCAGACTTCTATGGTCTATGCCATGATCGTGAATGAATAGATAGGGATGGACTGGAGTGTAAATTTTAAGGGGCTTCAATGTTAGCTTCAGAACTTAGTACAAGAACAGTACTGGGCAGACTTCTATGATCTGTGCCCTGAGAATGGCAAGGACAAATCAAATTCGGGTATACATATAAAGTATCACATATCATGTAAAATGAGTTTATCTTGTTGGGCAGACTGGATGGACCATACAGGTCTTTATCTGCTATCATTTACTATGTTACTATCGGGTTCATTTTCAAAAGAGAAGGGCGCCTATCTTCCGACACAAATCGGGAGATGGGAGTCCTTCTCTCAGGGCCGCCCAAATCGGCATAATGGAAAGTCGATTTTGGCCATCCCCAACTGCTTTCCGTCTTGGGGACAACCAAAGTTCAAAGGGGCGTGTCGGCAGTGTACCGAAGGCGGGACAGGGGCATGGTTAAGAGATGGCCATCCTCGGCTGATAATGGAAAAAAGAAGGGCGGCCCTGACGAGCATTTGGCCGACTTTACTTGGACTGGGAAGGCCCTGGGGTGCCTGCCTGTATGAATTGTGGACGTCCCTAAAATGTAAGCTGCAAGCACTGCAGCGGTGGCGGGGGACGGAGAAGGGTGGCAGTGATCCTCAACCTTCAGAAAAGAAGGTAGCGAGTTGCTGGATTTGGGGAAGACACAGGTGTGCTGGATTATTGGAGGAGAGGGCCTGCAGGGAATGGTGTGCTGGACTTTCTGGGAAGAGGGGGCTGCAGAGAAAAGGAGACCTATGTGGCCGTGGGGATGTGGAGACCCATGTGGCTGGGGGGGGGGGTGCCACAAAAAATTGCTCAAACACTAAGGGTGCCGTGAACTGAAAACATTTGGGAACTTCTGAGCTATGTGTTAGCTGGCTCAAAAATAACTGGATATTCAAAGCCGAAGACTGGACAGGTGCCAACTTGACGTTCTGGGAATATCTCCATTGTCAGTGAGCAAAACACTCACTACTGCTGGCTGAATATCAAGCTTGTAGTTTATAGAATATGGCGCTGATCTGTTACGTGAATAACTGCTAATTTGTGCCAATTAGTGTTTGTTGAGGACAATTAATGGATAGTTATCATCAATTAAGTTAATTAGTTCACATGTGTAACTGACCCCATTCTATAACTGTGCACCTAATTACATGCCTAAATTTGAGCACCGTTTATAGAATTTGGGGGTAAGCGCTAGTGTTCTATGAGGCCGATATTCAGCCCATGGGAGGCAATCCGCCTAAGTATCATGATCGGCGCTGATACCAGATATTCAATGCTGGGCCATTTCCGGTGACCGACACTGACTATCGAGGTTTTTCTTGGCTGGCTCAAACCTAACCAGCTATGTCAATACTCAGCACTGGACAGTTAAGTTTATAACAGCCAAAGACAGCTTTGCTATTTAGGTGGTCTGATTTGTCTGCTAAACTTAGCGGTCAGCGCTGAATATGACTAGCTATCACGCAATAGAGCCATTTCTCTTTTCGGTGCTAACCAGCAATATTTAGCGGAGATAACTGGTTATCTCACACTGAATGTTAGCGGTTATTTTTTTTTTTAATTACATTTGTTCCCCTGCGCTTTCCCACTCATAGCAGGTTCAATGCGGCTTACATGGGGCAATGGAGGGTTAAGTGACTTGCCCAGAGTCACAAGGAGCTGCCTGTGCCTGAAGTGGGAATCAAAATCAGTTCCTCAGTTCCCCAGGACCAAAGTCCACCACCCTAACCACTAGGCCACTACCAACAGAAACACTATTTAACTGGTCAGCAATTGTTTCTGGCTGGTTAATAGCACTAAATATTGAGGGTATGTATTTATGTGTGGATGCCTAGGTTATATAATTGTCCTTCACATGTCCTCAAAATATTCTTACCTGGCTTTTTGTATTTAATCATTATTAAATTGTAGCATATGGAATGACAATGCAGTCATTTCTAATACAATATTCATGAAATGTGAGTGAACAGACTCATACCCTAAATTCCATTTTTGGACAGGTTCTATTTTAGCAGGCTTTCTTGTGAATGAACAATTAATAGTGGAAATGCTTATAAAATGACAATAAGTAGGCCACTGACAAAGAAACCACATCCTACAAAGAATCTCCTGTATTTTGATTCCTGACAGGAGGAGAGAAGTCACCCATTTTTGCTCCATTCTCCCAATCATTTCTTATGTGGCAATTAGTGGAAAACCAGCAGCAGCTCAACTTTTGAGTCCTGTGAAATTATAACAGTATCTAATCTACTATAATGCTTCACCTTTGTGTGTACCGTTCAGAGATATGGACAGAAATAAAATGCCTAAGTGCCTTCTCTTTGCAATATATTCATTAGATATTAGTGCTCATTTTCCAGTTTATCATCTTCCACACAGTAGCACTTTGACATTTGGATTAAAGAAAAGATTGAATAGGTGTCCTAATGGAAGACAACGTCTGCTGTTCTCATTAGACAAAGTACACTGCCAAAGGCTTTATTAAAATCTTTACAATCCTTGAAATGTATGAGTTTTTATTAATTCCTTTTACTAAGTGTTACTAAGTGGTGGTCTTAGCACCCTCTTATGTGGGTTTTTCCCACACGCTAAGGCCATTTTTCCACAGCAGTAAAATGGCCAATTTTCCCTTTTTGTTACATTGATGGTAATGCACTAATGTCATTTGCACATGGCCATTAAAAAACATACCATATTAGCACTTACTGGCATCTGTTTTGTAGGTGGTATAAATTCATGCAGTAATCCTGCTCTAATCAGTGCATGGTAATGTAGCTGCACTAAGGGCCTCGTAGCAAGCCGACTAGTAGTTCCCTTTTGGCAACGCCAACAGAGCCCATTGAAATTGAATGGGCTTTGTCAACAATTATCGGGAGCTGCTAACGCGGCTTGATAAAAAAAAGCCCTAACAGGGGGATGATCAGAAGCAAACACCGACGCTAGAGGCTGTTAGTGCCATACTAGCGCGGGCGTTTGCTACCACCCCATGAAAAGGAGCCCTTGAGCGCATGAAACAATGTGCTTGAGGGCTCTGAATGCAACTAGCATGCAAATGCATGCTAAACATGGCTAAACATATTCCTCCCCAATGATCAGAGACCAGCGCGCCAAAGATTGGGTCACTGGCCGCGACAAACCCTATGCCAGCTCCAAGCTGGCGTTAGGGTTTGCAGATCATTGGGGAGGAATGGTGAGCCCTGTCCAGCATGCATTTGCATGCTGGCAGGCCCTCATTCCCCCCAACAAGGCAAACCTGCCAGCAACAAGCGGCTGGTGGTCCGGTGGACCTCCAGTCCTCCCCGATGATCCCCCCCCCCCAGGTTCAGGGAGGGGTGGAAATCCGGTGGGTCTCCAGCCCCCCAACTCCCCTCAACATGTGCAACCAGTCCCTAGTGGCCCAGTGGGTGACCAAGCCCCCCCCCCAGCAACAGGGGAGCTGGAGGTCCGCTGGACCGCCGGTCCCCCCCCCCCCAATGATCTCCCCTAGGTTCAGGGAGGGCTGGAGATCCGGTGGGTCGCCAGCCCCCCAACCCCCCAGCAAAGGGTCCCTGGTGGTCCAATGATCAATCTGTCCCCCCTCTCCCTGCCTACCCACCCTCCTCTCCCTACCCCCCCTACCTTGTGGGTCGGAGGAGGGAGGTAGCCTGCCTCCCTCCTCTTCCTTCGACGCCGCAAAATGGCGATGCCCAGCTCTGCCCAGTGTATCCTGGCATGCTCAGGCACAATTCTCCCGCACTTCTACCCCATGAAAAGAGATAATTGCGTGCTTAAATTTGCATGCAATTATCTGTGATCATTGGTGCGGTAAAGCCAAGCGCTGTTCCAGCACTATTTTAGAGCGCTGTTTGGAACAGCACGGGGCTTTTGATCATCTGTCTGTAAGTGATTAGTGCAGAGACTCCCACTTTCAGCTCCTTGACACACTCCCTCTGCTATAAAAATAAAAAAGTATTTTAGCACATGGTTTGCGCATGAGATCAGGAAATTACCGTAAGATGCCTGAGCGCATCCCATGGTAAGCCATTTTAAGCTGCATAAGTGCTTACCACAGCTTATTAAAAGAACCCCTTAATTATGTGCACTGTGAAAAAGAAATGCACTTTTTAAAATAGTTACAGTGGAGGTTAACATTTAACAATATTTGCTCGAAAAGCAAAATTGGTTAGTATAAATCTTCCTAGACAGAACATGGAGGCAATTCCCTTGTGTTGACCACAGCTGTAAAGTCCACAGGTTTTACCTGAAAATTTTGAATCCATTTTTGAACTAAAAGTAAGACTGTCATTGTGAGAATGGAATAAAGTAAAAGTATCTGCAGATCATTGCATCTCCTCATTCTGCAGGATTTTTTCTGAATAAAATTAATTTGAAATTTTAGAGACTCAAATGTACACACATAATCATCATCCCCAATATAACCCTGCCCCAGGAACATCTCCATTAAAGGGGAAGTTATCAAGCTGTTTTAGAATGATACCCACATTATTAGTCCCTTAACATGGCGTAAAAGGCTTAAACAGAGGTTGTCTTGCCTTAACACAGTAATATTTAGGTCACCGTGGTTACATAGTAATGAAATGCAAAACAAGGAAATGCATGTAAAGCAGCTCATTACTAAGTAAAAACCATAATGCTACCTGCAGTGAATACCGAGTGCACACTGTACGTCACACTATAGCCAGAAAATAATTGTAAGAAAAAAGCCCTAGCCAAAACCAGGGGTTATTTTACTGTGCCAGGAGCATCGGGCCTCAAAGCCTCGGTCTGATGTTCCCAGGCCAGAGCTTAAAAGGGCTGCAGTGATATCCATCCATTCCCAATCACACTCCCCCCATCACATCCCCCATTCCCTCAATCATATTCCCTCTGATCACAATCCCCCACCCTCCGATAACACTCCCCACCCCCTCAAACCCCCAAATTCACTCTCTAAAAGACCCCCATTACATCAGTCATTCCTGCCCCGCCAGCACCTTCTTCAAAAGATGCCCCTAGTGGTAGGGGGAATGCGATTTGGGAGTGGAGGGTTGTGATAGGGGGACTGTGACTGGGGATGTGTGGATGGCACCCTGGCCCTTTTAAGTTCTGGCCTAGGAGCACTCATCCAAGGTTTTGAGGCCCTATGCTCCTGGGATTCAGTAAGTTGCAGTACTGAGATACCAAAGGTTGTTGACTCCTGTGGTAAATGGGCATGGTAAAAGCACATCTTTTATCACACCTTGATAATTTCCTCCATAAATGAGTTTTAAAAAACCCAGGCATTTTATGCACATAGAGGGAAGTTCTATAACTAGACCCCCACAGTTCCATATGCCCTACACACATAAATGGCACAATAATTGACACTTAAGTATACAGGTGCATTAAGCACTATTGTATAAGGGAGCATCTTGAGTAACTAAAATTGAGGTGTGCCTGTAGGTGAGGCCTACTTCCATACGCACCTTATAGAATACTATAAGTTGTGCACGCTGTATGGTGCACATAGGTACGTCAACTTATGACAGCCATAGACCTGTCATAAGTGTGTCAATGCTGACTTAAGCTAGTATTCTATAATGGAATCTTTGCACCAAGATGCCATTGATGCTCAGATTGTGATATCAATATGCCAACCTTGAGGCGCCAAATTATAGAATTTCCCCCAGGTAGGCTGTCCAGTTTACAAAAATCTCATTTCCACATTTAAAATGTTGTTTTATCCATGGAAATGGCTTTGAAAATCACATTCTCTATTTTCAGAATGTCTTTCAAGATTGCTTCATATTTCTCTTATTTCAAACTATGATAAACTTTATGGACTTCATACTTTTTCCCCTGAAGACCAGAAAATGAAAATGAAAATTCTAAATTAATTATTCAACATGAGCAAATTAGCAAGTTAACTAATAATATCAGAACCCAAACCAGTGTGTTCTGCATTAGAATATCTAAGAGATGAATACATTAGATTTGCAAGATACCATGCAGTCCCCTAGTTGCTCATTTTTACTAAAAAGTAATTAACTAAGCACAGTATAATAGTTTGCAGCTTATTAAGATATTTCCAGGGGAATTTAAATAAATTAGATATGATTAAAACTAATGAAATCTCCTAGAGAGCTGGGTTCAATTATAAAAACAATTCTGTTGCCTGCTTTTTTCTTACCGGATGTATCTAGGGTATAAATTCAAATAATCTGTAGTGATCCCAAATGCTAATAATCCTATCCTTGAACCTTATTCTGTATGACCTTCAACTGCTTGACATTGTTTAGATCAGAATTAAAGCAGGTGAGTTTGACAACTACCTCACAAAATGAATGTGCAAAAAAAGATGCTCTGATCTATTCTAGGATATGTGAAACCCCATGTTGCTTAGGATGTCTAGGTAGGAATTGGCAACATATATCAAATATCTTTGGAAACCACAAGCACAAGACAAAAATATAAATGCAAACATAAAAAAGATAATTACAAAAATTTGAATATTAACCACAATCGATACCTGGGTATCTGTAATGGTGAAACAGCCTATCTGGGCAAAACACAGTTTACATTGGAATCTATTGGGAATGCCATTGTACAGAGTTACTGAAGATAAGACTGTAAGGTGTCTGTTTATTTATTAAGAGAAGCAAAAAAAAAAAAATTTAATTTTTGTGATTTGTGATTGTTGTATCCAACACTATTCTTATATTGTCAAATGACAATCTTTTGTTACAACTGCATGATGATAAACTATTATCATGGTATGCAGTATAAGAGAACGTTATAATAAGGGTATAAGTGCATCTTTTTTTATCCCCTACAATTGTTGATTGTAGATAGCAGAGTTAGGTAGCCCAAAATGTTTGTTTCATTTTGTTCCCTATGTCATTTGCAGAATCGTTTTGTTTTGATTTGGTCTTCATTTCTATTTCAGGGCAATGCCATTAAGAGTGTGTCCTCTTTCCAAACTGTGCAGTCTTTCGAAAAGAACATGGTAAGCCTCACATCGGTGGTCGAAAAATAATGGAGTCACTGCTGAAGGAAAAAACGGCTTTACCAAGGGAAAATCCTGCCAAACAAATTTGATTGATTTATTTGACTGGGTGACCAAAGAAAAGAATAAAGGACCTGTGCTAGATGTAATCTACTTGGATTTCAGCAAAGCCTTTGATATAGTTCCTCACAGAAGACTGTCGAGAGGGTTGAACTTAGGACCAAAATGATGAACTGGATTGGAAACTGGTTGACCAACAGACAAAAGAGGGTGATGGTAAATGGAATCCACTCAGAGGTAAGCAATGTAAGTAGGGGAGTGCCACAGAGGTCGGTACTGGGGCAAATTCTGTGTAATATATTTGTGAGAGACATTGCTTAAAGGTTAGAAGGAAACATTTGTCTTTTTGTGGATGACATGAAGATAGCCAATAGAGTGGATATCCTGGAGGGAGTAGAAACCATGAGCTCTCAAAGAATGGTTAAATATCTGGCAGTTAAAATGCAATCTCACAGCTAAACAATTCTGCAATTTCAATTTTATAATAATTTGCTCTTTAGGTAATGGATCTTCAGAGGTGAGCTTCCATTGAGAAGAATTTCTCAAGTATATGGAAGTAGATATTATACCTTATATCATAATCAGTCTGTTTAGGATTTCTAAATTTCCACTTAAATTCCACTTAATTTCCACTAAATTTCCACAGAAGAAATCATTATGAGATAAGTACTTATAATTTTGCAAATGAGTATTAATAATGTCATAAATTGGAAAAAAATGATATTTCCACAAAAATGAAATTTCCACTTAATTGAACACAATTCTCAAGATGAGGTCACAGGTCACGCCTTGGAGTGACAGAGAGGCATTTTAATATTCTTGGTATTATTTTCCATCAATTTCCTAATAATTCCTGAGGCATTCAATAGAAATAGAATAAAATAAAACATAAGACGATGCCTTTTTTATTGGACTAACAATACATTTTTTGATTAGCTTTCGAAGTTAGTCCTTCTTCGTCAGATCAGAAATAAGCATATATAAGTAAAATAAAATAAAATAACAACATATATAAGTAAAACATCAAAGTATTTCAGTTAAAGAATGAGGGAGGGGTGGGCTAGGTGAGAAACAGAGAGGACTGAGAGGATGATGGACAGGGAGATAAGCATGGTGATCAGAGGGTGACAAAGCAGTGAAATTTCATGGTTTATAATGGGCTAGAAAACCCAGATCTTTGTTAATTCCAGTCTGGTGGGTGTCAAAATATTTAATCATTTTGACTTCAAAGGTCTTGCGTTCCTGTATTGTTTTAAAGTTTCCCTTAAGTATTCTCACCAGAAAATCATTAGTACAGTGTTCTGGTTTTGTAAAGTGCTGTCCCATAGAGGTAACATCCTGTTTCGCACTGGCATTTTTCATATGATGTCTATGTAAATTAAATCTCTTCTTCAGCAACTGGCTTGTTTCTCCAATATAGCAACCTTCGTCACATTTTTTGCACTGGATGACATATATTACATTGGAAGATGAGCATGTGAAGGACTCCTTTATGTTGAATATTTTTCCTTTGTGAATGACTGTGGGGTCTTGTGAAATGGTTTTGGCATAGTTTGCAGCTGGATACATTGCAAGGATGTGTGCCATTTTCTTCTTTATGGGTCTCTGTTGAGAGCTTACTTCTCACTAGCTTGTGTTTTAAATTGGGTGGCTGTCGGAAGGCCAGCACTGGTGAAGATGGGAATATCTCTTTCAGTAATTCATCCTCCTGGAGTAGTGGCTACAGATCTCTTATGATTTTCCTCAGTTTTTCCAGCTCTGAGTTGTATGTCACTATAAGGGGGGGGGGGGGGGTTCTGTCTGTGGCTTTCTTTACTTTGTATTGTAGCAGATTTTCCCTGGGTGTTTTGAGGGAGGAGGCAATATTGTTGGAGATTATTTTGGGGTTGTAGCCTTTCTGTTTGAAGGATGCGGTCAGGATTTTGAGGTGCCTATCTCTGTCCCCTGGGTCAGAACAGATACGGTGGTATCTTGTGGCTTGGCTATGAATAATGGATTTTTTCGTATGTGAAGGGTGAAAGCTGGAGTTGTGGGGGTAGCTGCATTTGTATGTGGGTTTCCTATATATGGATGTTTGTATGTTGCCATTGATAATTGAAACTGTGGTGTCCAAAACATTGACTTTTTCTGGGGAGTAGTCAATTTTGAATCTGATTGTAGGGTGGTATGTATTGAAAGAACTGTAAAATTGTTTTAGAGTTTCTTCCCCCTCAGTCCAAATCATAAAAATGTCATCAATATACCGGTACTATTTTACGGGTGTGGTCTGATATGTACTCAGAAATGTCTCTTCCAGTTCAGCCATAAAGAGGTTGGCATATTGAGGTGCTGCCCTGGTGCCTATCGCAGTACCCAAGGTTTGTAGGTAGATATCATTGTTAAAGCTGAAGTAGTTGTGAGTTAGAATAAAATTGATTAATTTTGTAATAGTTTCTGGTGAGTATTGATGGTCCAGTGTGGCTGTTTTTAGGAGCTTCTCACATGCAGCTATGCCATCCGCATGGGGAATGTTGTTGTATAGTGACTCTACATCCATCGTGACCAGAAGAGTACCCGGTGGTAATTGCTTGATATTTTTCAATTTATTTAGAAAGTCTGTGGTATCTTGAATGAAGCTATTTGTCTTGTGCACAAGAGGTTTCAGAATCCCCTCTAAGTCCAGATATTTCCTCTGTGAGTGTGCCAATACCCGATATGATTGGTCTGCCAAGGTTTTCAGGTTTGTGGATTTTGGGTAGCATGTAGAATGTGCCCACAGAGGGCTGGTTTGGTATGAGGTTCTTCAGATGTGGCTGTACTTGTTTAGGAAATGTTCTGATAAGGCCCTTCAGCCCTTATCACTGCTTTGTCACCCTCTGATCACCATGCATATCTCCCTGTCCATCATCATCTCAGCCCTCTCTGTTTCTCACCTTGCCCACCCCTCCCCCATCCTTTCAGACTGTTACTGAAATATGTTGATGTTTCACTTATATATGCTGATACTTATCTTTTTCTTGAATGCTGACTCCTAAGTTGGACCCTAGCATCAGGTAACTATGATTCAGATTATTCTTCCCAATGTGCATCACTTTGCATTGTCCACTTTAAATTTCATCTGCCTTTTGGGTGCCCAGTCTTCCAGTTTCCTGAGGCCTTCTTGCATTTTTCACAATCTGCATGTGTTTTGACAACTCTGAATAGTTTTGTGTCATCTGCAAAATTACAAATATGTTACATAGCACCAGTCCTAGTACAGATCCCTGTGGCACTTCACTATTCTCCCTCCTCCACCAAGGCTAGACAGATTGAGCTTCAGTAGTTGGAGAACAAGGTCAGTGCTTGGCAGACATCTACAGTCTATGCCCTGAAAATGACAAGGACATATGTAGGTCACATCATACTTTATGTGATGTGGTATCTTGTTGGGTAGACTGGATGGACTGTATGGGTCTTTATCAGCCATCATCTACTATGTTACTAAGAATATTATTTCTGCTGTTTTTTTCTTAATGACACATACAATTACATGGGATATGTTGACAATATTGTATTTTACTGTAAATGACAACCCTTCCCTATTGGCTAATATTTAATTTATATTATTTATTTCATTAGGTTTTTTATTTATATTTTATAGGCAGCACTTCAGATATCCAAGTTGGGGTATTCCTAGTTCCCCAACTTAGATGTCCCAAATTCTACCTGATGTCCTGACTATCCTATACATCAACGTGTTTCTCATAACCTATCATTCCTAGTATTCATAGGCTAACTTTTTCTGCATATGTATTTTATAGTTCCAGCCCTTTTTTAAATAAGTGTAAGGATGCTAGCAAATACATATCAATTTGCCAGCCTGTATAGCAGGAGCAGTGATTTTACAAAGACTCTTTGAAGAAAACAATGATGTCACTCAGGTTCTTATGCATATAAACACTGGCAAATGTTTAATTTGCTGGCATTTACTTATGTAAGTGCAAGATTCCACAAAAGTATTATAACAGTTAATTAAGGAACTGAGGGGTTCATTTCTCAAACTGTATTAATCTCTGGGTTCTACTGCTAAGGGTTAAATTGCCAAATAAGGAAAGATTGCCCATATTTGGCAGTGTGACACCCCCCCCCCCCCCAGGAATTGTTACTAATCCACAACATCCAGGTTAGAAAACAGTAAATATTAATTTGGATAAACGTTTAGAGTAACTCCCTGATTCTTTAAAGGTCACCAAAAATTGTGCACACAAATTTAGGTGCATTTCCAATTTGTGTGCATAATTTAATTGAATAACAAGACAATTAATGCTAATAATTGACTTTTTAACAATTAGTTATTGGCACTGATTAGATTTAATTGGTACCAATGCACATAAAGTTAGGAACAGGATCTGAACCTAAAATTTATGTGCAGTCAAAAAAAGGAGGAAGGTCATGGGTGTTGTGGGGCAGAATGGGGGTGTGATGTCACGGTTATGGCCGTGCCCTTATGTTCAGACCTACTGTTTCTCTGTATCTAGCTCTGTGTCCTCTCCAGTCTGCCTTGTTCTCTATTGTTGTTCCTCCTGTAAGCCAAGCCTCGCTTTGGTCTCCCTGCTTCTGCTTCATACTTGTGACATCATCAGCCTACTCCTTTATAAGGACCCAGGGAGCTTTCCTACCTGGCCTTTGCAAGAGGTCTCTTAATCTTGTGTTATCTGTTTAGATCATTTCCCTGCTTGGCTTTGTTCCTGAGAATCTTGCTCCTGAAGGTCTGTTCTATGTTTCTTTGAGTCTTGTGTTTCAATGTTTTGCTTTGTTTCTGTGTGTTTGCTTTTGTACCTTGATCCTGAAAGTCTGGCTCTAGAGACACACCCTGCCCTTGGTGTCTGTATCTGTTTGATTCTACCCTTGGCTCCTGCTTTTAGTCTAGCCCCGCTTTTGAATCTTGCTATAGTTAATCTCTGTATTTAAGCCAATCTCTGTGTTTAGCCAAGCTCAGTTCCTGTTTTCCCTGTTCTGTTTCCTGTCTGTGTAGTTCTTGTCTGTTAATTCTGAGAGTCTGCAGAAGCCAGCATCATCCCTGATTACTTCACTGCTATGCACCTGTGGGTGCTGGTAAGCACATTGCTTCTTTGTTTGTTTGTCTTCCCCTAGTCTGCTTAATCCTTTGCCTGCTATGTTTGCTTCCTGGCTCTTGAGCTCTGTTTCTGCCAAGTTCTGTTTCTGTGTGTGTTTGAGCCAGGTTCTTCTCCTGCTCTATGTTTGAGCTAGTTCTGTCTCAGTTCCCTGCTAAACCAAGTCCCTTTTAGTATCCAGTTCCAGCCAAGCCAAGTCCCTTTCAGTATCCTGTTCCAGTCAAGCCAAGCCAAGTCTGTTCCAGTATCCTGTTCCAGTCAAGCCAAGCTGAGCCCTTTCCAGAATCCTGTTCCAGCCAAGCCAAGTCTGTTCCGGAATCCGGTTTCAGAATCCTGTTCCAGCCAAGCCTGTTTGAGAATCCTGAATCCTGTTTGAGAATCCTGAATCCTGTTCCAGCCAAGCCTGTTCGAGAATCTTGAATCCTGTTCAAGAATCCTGAATCCTGTCCCTGTCTTGCTTCTGTTATTCTTGTTGCCTAGTTCCTATCCTGTCTTGCCTATCTAGTTGTGATTTGTCTTGTCTCTTTCAGTCTAGTCCTGTCCAGATCCAGTCCTTGCCTTGTTCTTTTCTGGACCCAGTTTTAATCTACTTCCATGTTTTGCCTTGTCTTGCATTTCTGGGTCCCAGTCCCAGTCTTAATCCAGTTCTGAGTCTTGCCTTGTCCTGTCTGGGTTCCAGTTCTAGCCCTTCGCCTTCTTTTCTTTGCCTCGTCTGGATCCGGTTCTCGTGTTGTCCATTGTGTTTAGTTACCTCTGTCCTGCCTTGTTGAGTCTGTTAGTTTATCCTGGTTCAGTCTGTTCTGATTCCTGCCTGTGCCAGCCCCGGTGATTTGTCTGCCAAAGCTCTGGCTTTGGTCCAAGGGCTCACCATTCCTGACAGTTCTGACACTTGACTAAGTTACACATGTAATTACAGAATAATGGTGCTCTGTGTGTAAATTTCAGCATGAGTATTTGCACCATGTTTTTATTGGTGCAAATGGCAGTGCCTAAATTTATGCACCACTGTGCATTTAAGTATCTATTCTATAAACTACACAGAACTTTAGATGCAATTTATAAAATACCATTTAAGCAGGTGTGTTTCAGGGCCGATTTTCTAGGTATTTTTATTGTTGCAAATGGTCATGCCTAAATTCATTCATGATTGTCCATTTAAGTATGTATTCTATAAACTGACACAAGATGAAGCTAGAATATAGCAGATTTAAAACAAACAAGAGAAAGTTTTTCTTTACCCAGCGTGTAGTTAGACTCTGGAACTCGTTGCCAGAAAATGTAGTGACAGCAGCTGGTTTTACAGAGTTTAAAGGGGGTTTGGACAGATTCCTGAGGGAAAAGTCCATTGAACATTATTATAGATTAATTTTTTAATGTTTTTTGCCGGGTTCTTGAAGACTCGATTGGCCACTGTCGGAGACAGGATGCTGGGCTTGATGGACCCTTGGTCCTTTCCCAGTATGGCGGTGCTTATGTTCTTATGCGCTGAACTTTAGAAGCAACTTATAAAATATCATTTACACAGGTATGTTTCAGGGCCCATTTACCATGCCACTCTAAATGTGAACACAGTACGTGGAGACCTATGTGCTGACAACAGTGTCAGACCCTTTTTAGCGTGGCATGGTAATTAGCCCCCTAAATATGCAACTACCTTGCACAGTGCTTATTTGCAAGGAGGCAAATACATGGGTAGAGCATAGATGGGGCTCCCACTTATGCCTTTAATTTGCAGACTTCTGTAAGTTATGCTCATCATTCCTCTATCGCTATCCTAATAATTCCTAACAACCCATTTGCTTTTTTGCTACCTTGATACACTGAGCAGAAGATTTCAACCTACTGTCCACAGTGATGCCTAGATCCTTTTCCTGGGTGGTGGTTTCTAGCATGGATCCTACCATCATATAGTTATAATTGGGCTTATTCTGCTTATGCATCACATTGTACTTATACACATTGCATTTCATCTGTCATTTAGATGTCCAATCGTCCAGACTCAAAAGATCTTTGGGCAAATCCTTATATCTCTCAGCCATTTTAACAACTTTGAATATCTTTTTCATCTGTAATAATTATTTAATCACTCCACTCACAGTTGCTACCTCTAGATCATATATGAATATGTTAAACAGCACAGGTCCAAGTATAGACCCTTGGGGCACATTGCTAGTTGGCAACCTACAAAAGGGTATTGTCTTCTATCTGATGACTATTTAATTTCCTAAGGAGTCTCTCTTTTGAGGGACTTTGTCAAATATCTTATTTAAATTCAAATAGGTTATCAGTTGCCTCACTATCATCAATGTTCTCTGTTTATACCTTCCAAAAACCTTTAATATATTGGTCAGGCAGGACTTGCCTTTGCTGAACCCATGCTGGATCATTTTCATAAAGCAGTGTATCCTCCTGCTATTCAGCTGACTGGTACAGGCACTACATATTGGGGGATAATTTTTGGTGGGCTGGGTGCTGGCATTTATGTGAACCAGCTGATATTCAGCTGGGGGTTGCCTAAGAGTTAGGCGGCCCTGGCTGAATATCGGGCCGGGCCCACATAACTTTTTTTTGTGTGTGTTAAAAAAAATCCCTTGAGCCCTCTCTTGATTGCCCACCAATGTCCCCTCTTTCCTTCCCCCTCCCCTAAGCCTGCATAAAGACCCCCTGGAAGACCCCCACCCTCAACTGTGCAAGTAGGCCCTCCCCCCAGGCCTACCTGTATCCCTGGTGGTCCAGCAGGGTCATTGGGGGTGGGAGTGCAGCCCCCTCTCTCCACCCCTTGCGGTGCCTCTCTAAAATGACTGCTGTGACCTCTTGGGCCAGGTCATTGTATTTCACAAAGTGGTCATGGCAGCCATTTTAGACCAGTGCCACAAGGGGCAGGAGAGAGGAGGCTGTGCTCCTATCTTCACTGACCACTGGCTGGGGAGATGGGGGGTTTCTAGAGACTTGACAACCAGTGTTTACGCATGGGTGCTGGGTCCCACACATAGTGGCAGGCATGGCCCTGACCAACTTGTTGGGCAAACTGGATGAACCGTGTTGGTCTTTATCCTTCATCATTTAATGTGTTACTGTTTGTATCTGCATTTTTAAATATATAGCTTCAACCATTTTTCCTAACAACTAAGCCTCTAAGTTCTGGAGAAATAAAAGGAAAGCTGAGAATATAGCAGGGATTAAAGACATCACAAAATAAATTAAATTAGGGAGATGGAAAGGGATTTATTGTTCTTGTCTGCTTTTATAATCTATATTTGTATCTATGTCATAACAGTTTTATTCCATTTTCTCATCTTTCACTTCTAAATTCTCTCTCTGTCATTGTTATGCTCACATTAATATCAGTTACTAAGAGATATGGAAATAAACTACATTTTCCTAGTGTATCATTATTAGTATTATAACAACTTGATTATAGTCATTAAATGTTAGAAGCCACATAATAACACACAATTTTGTTTCACATAATATTTTTCCGTCTATAAATATCTTAAATTACTCTTCGGTCATAATACATAAGGTAAAGTACAATATTGTGGCATAGTGTTCAAAAAGATACATGGGGGTCAGGAGAAAAGGTCAACACCAGGTTGGAAAAAAGAAAAAAAAACTGTAAAGGAGAATGTGAAGAAATCAAAGCTATGGAATACAAAAGGGAATAATAATGAGTTCAAATCTAATTTGAAAAGCTGCTGTTGAATCAGCACATGGATGATAGGGTGAAGTGTTGCTTCAAGTTGTACTAGCAGACCCGTTTCCCCAATTAAAAAAGGATCTGCAGAAGTTAGAAGAATGGTCTATTGTTTTTGCAATTAAAATTCAGTGCTAAGAAGTGCAAAGCGATGCACTTAGGGAGTAGAAATCCAAAGGGAAACATATTTGTTAGGTGGTGAGAGGATGATATACGCGGACAGGGAGTGGGTTCTGGGGAGGATGGTATCTTGTAGCGCTATAGAAATGCTAAATAGTAGTAGTAGTAGTATCTGAGGATCTGAAGCAGGGGCGTAGCTACATGAGGCCAAGGGGGCATTGGCCCCCACAGATTACGTCCTGGCCCCCTCTACATTTGACCCCCCCCCCCCCCCGCTGTCATCACCGCCGCATCAGGTACCTTGTTTGCTGGCAGGGGTCCCCAATCCCCACCAGCCGAAGAGATTTCTTCAGCGCCGGTCGACTCCGGCACCTTCGTTGTGGGATAATCTGTTTCTGACGCCTTACGTCCTGCACCTTGCATGTAGCCCCGGTTGCTGCGGCGGGGGGTCCAAAGTGGCGGGGGTGTTGGCGGCGGCGAGGGGGGGTCAGCAGTGGGGGGAGGTGGCTAAACAGTGCCCCCCCACCTTGGGCTCTGCCCCCCCTCCCGCCGAAATCTGGCTACGCCCCTGATCTGAAGGCGACAAAACAGTGTGACAAGGCAGTGGCCATAGACAGAAAGATGCTAGGCTCTATAGAGAGAAGTGTAACCAGCAGAAGAAAGGAGGTGATGATGCCCTTGTACAAGTCATTGGTAAGGCCCACCTGAAGTATTGTGTTCAGTTTTGGAAGCCATATCATGCTAAAGATGAAAATTGAAACAGTTTAGAGGAAGGTAACAAGAAAGTTATGGGGCTTGCGACAAAAGACATATGAGAAGAGACTAGAAGACCTGAATATGTATACCCTAGAGGAGAGGAGGGACAAGGGAAATATGATACAGATGTTTAAATACTTGAAAGGTATTAATATAGAAACAAATATTTTCCAGAGAAGGGAAAGTGGTAAAACTAGAGGACATGATTTGAGATTGTAGGGTAGTAGACTTAGGAGTAATGTCAGAAAATTCTTTTTCACGTAGAGGGTGGTGGATGCCTGGAATGACTTCCCGAGGGAGATGGTGGAAAAAAAACTGGCATAATTCAAAAAGGCGTGGGGTGAACATAGAGAATCTCTAATTAGAAAAGGAATTGTATAAAAAACAAAACTTAAAGGGTTGCATATATGTTTGCATGTCAACTGGTGATTAAATGGTGAATCTGGCTGCAGCGATTAAGGCCAGTGATGGGCTGTCTTGTATGGTCTGAGTCCCACATATGACAATTCGGTTTAGGATGGGCTGGAGAGAGATTTGATGGAAACTCCAGTGGTTTGGAATGTGAGGATAGTGCTGAGCAGACTTTTACGGTCTTTGTCCCACAAATGACAAGATGGATTTGAAAAAGCTGGAGTGGGTTTTGACAGCAATTCCAGTACTTGGAACATAAGGACGAGCCAGGCAGACGTCTATGGTCTATGTCCCAGAAACACCAAAGAAAAACCATGATTAAGTATATAATATCACATTCATTGTTGATTTAAATCTTGAAATGATAATGAATGTGGGGCAGACTGGATGTACCATTCAGGTCTTTATCTGCTGTCACTTACTATGTTATTATGCAAAATACCACAAACATTAATAAGAAGACTTGTTTAGTTTCAGTGGAAAAAAAGAGAATGATGTGGAGGGACATTTTCAATATAACGTCAAAGACAGACTTTGGACGTCTTGCTCAAAACCCATTTTCAAAACACCAAAACATCTTGCTAGATGTTTTTGTGCTCTGTGTGTTTGTCTTTTTGGTCCATTTTTGAAAAAAAAAAAAAAAGGCCAAGTGAAAAATGCACAAAATCAAGCCATTGGGATGTAGGAGGAGCCAGCATTCTTAGTAGACTGGCCATACAGACATCCCAGGAGATCATTGGGGCACTCTAAGGGGCACTGTAGTGGACTTAACCTAAAGGCTCCCAGGTGCACATTTCATCATTGCCCCCTTACATTGTATAGTGAGCCCTCCAAAACCCACCAAACACTACAATAGCCCTTATGGCTGCAGGCGTCACCTATATGTGGGTACAGTAGGTTTTTTGTGGGTTTTGGAAGGCTCACACTTTCCACCACAAGTGTAACAGTTAGAGTGGATTATGGGCTTCGGTCTCCTTCTCTACAGTGCACTGCACTGACCACTGGGCTACTTCACGGTCCTGCTTGCTGCACTCATAGAACTGTATATAACATCTGAGGCTGTAGTAGAGGTTGGTATGTACTGTTTCTTTTATACCTTTGGGAAATGGGAGGAGGTCAGTGACCACTGGGGGATCAAGGAGTCATTCTTTTATTTCCCCAGTGGTCATTTAGAGCACTTTTTGTGGCTTAGTCATTGTTAAATCAAGTTTAGCTCATGCCATCTTAGTTAAAGTCCTGGATGTTTTTGTTTGTTTGACTGAAAAACATCCAGGTCTTAGGAATGCCCAAATCCTGTCCTTAACATGCCCCCTTGAGATCTGGACACACTGCAGACAAACTACAGAAAAAACATCTGGAAAATGGGTTTCAAAAATACCAATTTGGACGTTTTGATGAGAAAAATGTCCAAATGCTGCTTTATGTCACTTTTTAGACGTTTTTCTTTTTCGAAAATGAGTCCTATTGTAATGTGGAGGAGTGGCCTAGTGGTTGGGGAACTGAGGAACTGAGTTCAATTCCCACTTCAGGCACAGGCAGCTCCTTGTGACTCTGGGCAAGTCACTTAACCCTCCATTGCCCCATGTAAGCCGCATTGAGCCTGCCATGAGTGGGAAAGTGTGGGGTACAAATGTAATAAAAATAAAATATTATTCCCATTGAAAATGCATTTTCAAAACATTCTCTAAAACACTTTATAAAATAACAATCAATTTAATAGGAAAACTGGAGTTGATGTTCAAAGCAATTTAACAAGGCAAAAGAGGATCCTGCTAAGTTAAAATCACACTAGCCAGCCCAAGAGCCAACATTCAGTAGCACTTAACCATAAAGTGCCATTGAATATCAACCCTGACCACCTCGGCATTCATCTGTTAGTGTTGGTGTGGTCAGAGGTCAAGAAGAGCCAGGAGTTATGTGAACACCGGTGATATTCAGTGTGTGTGTCCTCATAGTTTAACAGGCATGTAGGACTGTACAAAAGGCAAAACTACTGTGGTTAAAAATTGGCTGTAGTACACTCTTACAAAGGTCTGTCCCACATAAAAAGGCCATTTTTACCATGGTAATAGAGTTAGAATATCAATGATATGCTTTGATGTCCCCATGCATACTTCCTACCCACCTCCCTCCTCCCACCCTGTCAGACTGTCATAGTAATGCTTGAATGTTTTCACTTATATACACTGTCAGCTAGCACATTTGCTTATTTCCGATCTGAGGAAGAAGGGCAACCTTCGAAAGCTAATCAAGAAATGTATTAAGCTATGTCCAATAAAAAAGGTATCATATTATTTTCTTTTCCATGTTTTATTTTGTTTGATTTCTATTGATACCATGGTAATAAAAACTAAGGTTTTCTATTTTTTTTTCCATTAATGGCCGTGCACTAATGTTGCCATTATCACGTGGCCGTTTATAAAAATTACCGCAGGAGCACTTGCTGCCACATATTATGTAAGTGGTAAGAGCTCCAAAGTTATGCAAGTTATAACCAGTTAGTACATGTTAATATAGGTATAGTGCTAACTGTCTGTGCACGAAGGCCCACTCTCTGCCCCTGACACACCCCCTAAAAAATTCCCCCAAAATATTTCCTGTGTGGTTACATGGAGGGGCATTTTTGAAAGGTCGTCCAAGTATGAATTAGGACGCCCTCGTGAAGTTGGCCAAAATCAGGTAGGTATAATCGAAAGATAGTATGGACGTCCTTAGACATTCCATTATTGCAATGTGAAACGCCCAAATCAGGGACGCCCGAAGTATTGTAAAAAAGGACGCCCCAACATTCACTCTTGGCAACATTTGTTATATGGTCCTTTGGCAGTTTTACTATGTACTTCTCTGATGTATCTGGTTGTTCCGCCAGTACAGTGCATGTAATTGCAGACATCCAGGTACGGGAAATATAAAGAATATTAATGTGCAAAATACAGTAACAAAGACATGTTTCTTGCAGTACTGCCGAAGGACAGGGATGGGGTTGTTCCTAGGGGTCCTGGGCTGCAGGAGGGGTTTGAGCTGGTCACAAAGGTGCTGAATGGCAGCCCTATCAAAGGGGTACCTAGTGAGACACTGCAGGTCAGTGAGGTCTAGGAAACTGCTACGGGGCCTGAAAACTCTGGGGTGTGAGTACCTCCTGCGATGCTTCCCCTCTTCCTCCAACATGTAACCCACCTGTGCATTTATTGCCTCCATTTCCTCATACTACAGGTGCAATGCAGTGCCACCAGTGCTCACCTCTCCCTTTCAACTTGGTAAAACACAGCAGCAACAAACCGAAGCTGACACTCACTCTCCCACCACCGACAAATAATGTGGTAACACACTGCAGAGCCACACTGCAAGCACTCTCTGACCCACTAGAAACTCTCCTGCCACAACCTCTAGCCACTCACTCTCCAAGCAGCAATGACAGTCTTCACAAACACGCTGCAGCAGTACACAGGACAAAGAGACAGAGACTACAAACAGGTAAGGGAGTGAATTATGAACTTGGGGACAGTGAATGGAGAGGGATAGGGAGAGGAGATGGAGGAAATAGAGAAAGGAGTAGTGGTGTCTGGGTTTGGGGGCTAGAATGGGTAGGGAAAGCTGAAAAGATAAAACACAAATGAGGCAGGTGAGGGTGAAAATGTTCCGATTATGGCACACAGACAAAGGTAACAGGTATTCAACAAACTCTCAGCTTTCTCTCCCAACAACGCTCTTGCCATTCTCCAACTGCATAAAATCACTAATGGCTCTAAAGACGACTTCCCCTTTACCCTGGTCGCTTTTATTTCAGGTCTAACTAAGAACGCCCATGTTCCGACCCATGCGAAACCATTTCACTAGCCGTTATACACTGGGGGCACCCATCTCGTAACACCACCCATAACACTCCCCCTGTGGGGATGATCGTAGATGGGCATCCTCGCACTGCCGCCCTTATGGCCTGCTGGTAGTTGGGAGGCGGGGTTAGTGCTGGGCAGACTTGTACGGTCTGTGCCCTGAAAATGGCAGTTACAAATCAAGGTAAGATATACACAAAAAGTAGCACATATGAGTTTGTCTTGTTGGGCAGACTGGATGGACCGTGCAGGTCTTTTTCTGCCATCATCTACTATTTTACTATGTTTTGATTATTGGATTTGGGCGACTTTCTTTCACGGGGATGCCCATGTACCTTTTGTGTCACTTTTTGGACGCCCTTTTCTTTCGAATATGAGCCTGATAGTAAACATTTCAAAACTAATGCATGGCACTGTAGTGTGTCCCATGATGGGCCATTTTTTTGCTGCATTGGGTATGTATTAGTGCCTAATACAGCTTAGAAAAAGGACCCTTATATGAGTACTATACTGAATATCAGCTATACGCGTATATCTTTTGGGCACTGCCAAAGACCCAGAAATTCATAGGTGGAGTCTGGAACTGAATAGACAGGTCTAAATTTGCTGATGGCTGTGAGTGTTTCTCACTAGCCACCACTAGCCGCATATTGACCAGAATGAAAACTGGGTATAAAAATGATATGCCAATGAAAGATAGTAGTTGAAAGTTGATAAAGAATCATAGTTGAATCGGAATGATGCCCACAACAATTTTTTAAAAGCAAGAGCAAAAACACATGAGTAGTTTGCAATATAAGAATGATTGGCTTGGATATAAGGTATTTTTCTTTCTAATAGAATGAATAATGACACATTTAAGATAAATAAGCTCTGTGTCAGAGGTTAAGGAGGAACTGATGACTTGACAACCATATCAGAGAATAAATAGGGGTTACTGCAAAACAGGGAAAATGATAGGTTAAGAAGGTGAGTAACAGAGCATGACGAATAATTCAAATGCAGAATTTCAGACTAAAAGGCAGAAAGTAGAGATTAATGTGTCATGGATTGCCTAGCCAAGGCTACTAATGTAGGGAACCCTGTGGCTTGAAAGCTGGCACATACTAGTCTTGAACTAGAAGTTTATTGTCACTTTTCCTTCAAAGTGAATCCAAAACAAACAAGTAAACAAGAAACACAGGGGTCCTTTTACTAAGGTGCACTGAAAAATGGCCTGCGGTAGTGTAGGCGTGTGTTTTGGGTGTGTGCAGATCCATTTTTCAGCCATTGACTTAGCGGTAAAGTCTCACGCGGTAACTGGGTGGTAATGACCTATGCGCATCAAATGCCACTTGGCTCGCGTAGCGGATGCACGCAAAATAATAAAAATTATTTTTCAGATGCGCATATCGGACATCTGTCAATAATAAAATTACCGTTATAGCCACGTGGTAGCTGGGCGGTAACTCCATTTTGGTGTGCATTGGGTGCGAATAGACGCTTACACGGCTTTGTAAAAGGGCCCCACAAGGTCCAATAAATGTGACTAGATCAAGAATCCTGAGGTATCATAAAGAAAACAAAGACATGAACTGATGCAGGGCCTCAGGAACAAGGCAACTGGACAAGATACTCACGATACTGAATACCTTCTCCAGAGCAACCAATGTCATCAACTCCTTGAAGTATTGTTCATAGGAAAAGGGATGGTCAGCAGACAAAAGGAGCGATACTGCCTCTGTGTAAGTCTCTGGTGAGACCTCATTTAGAGTAATGTGTAAAATTCTGGTGATCACACCTTTAAAAAGATATTATTGTTACAACCTAGTGGCAGAACATTGAATTTTACATTTCCTAAATGATAAATATGCCATGGTTGAGTTAAATCTAATTTCCTCAGTTATACATTTTACTAACAAGGAGTGCACAATAAAAAATAAATAAATGCACACATGACTTTGGAATTAGGTATATAATATCAACAATGCTTATATAAGTTGACAAGATGTAGCAAACAACTGTTAAAACACGTATTATGTTTAATTGTAAATTATGTAGAGCTAAACGATCTTTAATCATCACATTTTTATCTCACTAAATGGTGTTACTTGAACTTCAGATCCTCAATCTGCTCACCTTGTGTAGAGCAAGTTGCTTCTACATAGTTATGATGATGTTCCCATCTCCCCAGAGCTCCCTCCATAGCAACAACCTTGTCGGACATTGCTTTTTCCAAATTAACAACAGCTGCCCAAATTGCTTCCAGAGTTATAGTTGAGGACTTGATCAGTTCCGACACATTCTAGACACCTGCAGGAATACTGGTCTCAGATGGCATATACCAGTCTTCCCAGTTTCTTCATCTGCAACAGAGCAACCCATACTGATTAGGGAGCTGGTAGCATTTCCAGGGCCAGCTTGCAGACATGCTATCACAGTATCCACAGCCTTCAGGCCAGGGATGACTCTCAAACCGATCCCTTCATGTACTGCCTCACAGCTCTGCATAGGCTTGATGGAGGTTCCCAGTGGGGAAGGTGGCAATTGGTCCTCAGGACTCAAAGTATTTTCAAGTCAAGCAGATGCTCTCTTGTTTACTTTGGCAGTGAGATTAGCCCCTGACAGAGATGCCAACTTTATCACTCAAACCAACTGCAATATGGTTGATTAAGTCATGGGAGGGCTCTCTCCTTTCTCTTCACCATCTGGAACCAAAATAGAATGGAAGTTATGGAAAATTCTTGAATTTTCCTAGAACTCCAATGGTGTCACCTAAGGTACTCTAAGTTTTTTTTTTTTTTTTTAAGAAGCTCTTGGTATTAAGGAAGAAACAACTGCCCCTTTCAGAAGGCTACCATTTTCAAGTCAAAGCCACTAGGGGCAGGAGTTAGTGGCCTTCACTTCTGCCCTGTTTAGCCACTGGGCTACCAATGTAGTTTATAGTAAGTCTGGGGAGACCTACTGTGACAGGGATAGGAGTAAGGGATTTCAATTATTGCAGTGGTGGGGTCTGGGAGGGGGATCCAGTATAGTGGCACTTCTATTGTAACAGCAATGGGGTCAAGGAGGGGGGATCAAAATTGGGCAGTGGGATGAGGGTTCCTATTGCAGCAGGTTGCATACAATGCAAGTGGTATCCAGAAGGCAGGATCATGATTACTACTACTACTACTTATCACTTCTATAGCGTTACAAGGCATACGCAGTGCTGTACACCATACATGAAAAGATAGTCCCTCCTCAAAGAGCTCACAATCTAAATAGGACAGGCAAACAGACAGAACTAAGAGGTGAGGGAGTGGATCCTGGTCGATATTCAGCCGAGTCCGAGCAGTATATTTGCGAGAACCCACATAAAATCTGGTGGACAGCACATCCTGGCATGGTGCAGGATATTCAATGTTGGTGCCCAGAAATAGCATGACATTGAATATCTGTGCTTAATTCTCCCACAGTGGTCAGTGTTAAAAAAAACAACAACAAAAAAAAACAGTGCCACGAGCTGAATATTAACTTGTTAATTTTTATATTTTTCTCAATAAGTTCTTCCTATCCCACACTTCTCTCAGCTACTTACATCTCATCTCTCCACTTTCAACTGTCTGATAAAACCTTTTTTCTTCTCTTGAGCCCTTGTAGTATGGCTGATATCACTCCCTGTATGTTTGCTCCTGCATGCTATGGTTGTATAATCCAGCACTCATAGACCAATGAAGCTTTAACTGATAGGGTTTTGTGCCTGTGACAAGCATTGCAAATGAAAAGTTCTACAGTGCCCTGAAAGTCTGGGTTTATTTTTTCTTCTTCTAGTTATTTTTTTTTCCAATTGTCTGGTTAGGGCAGCCCTGGAACACTTGTACACCACCTAGCAATGGCAAATGCACATCCAGAATATAAGCAAGATAGAGTTGGTTCAGAGAGCAGCTACTAAAATGGTCAGTGGTCTTTGTCATAAAGAGTATAGAGACAGACTTAAAGATCTCAATATGTATATTTTGGAAGAAAGGTGACAAAAGGGAGATAAGATATAGGCATTTAAATACATATATGGCATAAATGCACAGGATCAAGCCTCTATTAGAAACATAGACAAAGAGAAAACTTTAGGCAGATAAAGACCATATGGCATACTGTATATTAGCTGTAGTACTAATACACAATATCCAGTGTGCCCATCCATGTCATTTACTCTTCCTATCACCCCCTTAGAGATCCTGGGTACTTCAAAGAAACCTCTGGAATGAAAGGGCATAGGATGAAGGTGAAAGAAGATAGACTAAGTAATCAAAGGAAATAGTTCTTTATGGAAAGGGTGGTGGCTGTGCGCAATGGCCTTCCAGTGGAAGTGATGGAGAAAAAGATTTTTTTTAAAATGAAGTCCCTATTAAAAAAAAAAAGACTTGCCAGCTTATTTTCGAAGGAGAAGGGCGCTCATCTTCCGACACAAATAGGGAAATGGGCGCCCTTCTCCTAAGGGCGGCCAAATCGGTTTAATTGAAAGCTGATTTTGGCCATCCTCAACTGCTTTCCGTCACGGGGACGGCCAAAGTTCAAGGGGGCGTGTCGACAGTGTACCGAAGGCGGGGCAGGGGCTTGGTTAAGAGATGGGCGCCCTCGGCCGATAATGGCAAAAAGAACGACTGCCCTGACGAGCATTTGGCCGACTTTACTTGGTCCCTTTTTGTTAACGACCAAGCCTTGAAAAGGTGCCCAAACTGACCAGATGACTACCGGAGGGAATCGGGGATCACCTCCCCTTACTCCCCCAGTGGTCACCAACCCCCTCCCACCCCAAAAAAAAATTTACATTTACATCTATGCCAGCCTCAGATGTCATACCCAGCTCCATCACAGCACTATGTAGTTCCCTGGAGCAGTTTTTAGTGGGTACTGCAGTGCACTTCAGGTAGGCGGACCCAGGCCCATCCCCCCTACCTGTTACACTTGTGGTGGTAAATGTGAGCCCTCCAAAACCCACCACAAACCCACTATACCAACATCTAGGTGCCCCCTTCACTCGTAAGGGCTATGGTAGTGGTGTACAGTTGTGGGGAGTGGGTCTTAGGGGGCTCAGCACACAAGGTAAGGGAGCTATATACCTGGGATCAATTTGTGAGGTCCACTGCAGTGCCCCCTAGGGTGCCCGGTTGGTGTCCTGGCATGTGAGGGGAACCAGTGCACTACAAATTCTGGCTTCTCCCACAACCAAATGCATTGGATTTGGCTGTGTTTGAGATGGCCACCATTAGTTTCCATTATAGGCGAAAACCAATGGCAGCCATCTCTAACACTGGCGATCTCTAAGGGCAGGTCAAATGTTGAAATTTGGCCGGCCCCGACCGTGTTATCGAAATGAAAGATGGCCGGCCATCTTGTTTCGAAAATACAGTCGGGTACGCTGCTTGACGGGGCCGGCGTTCGAGATGGTCGCCCTTATAGATGGCCGGCCCCGTTCGATTATGGCCCTCAATGTTAACAGGCCTAACTACACATTTTACTGTAAATCTAAGACTAAGCAAGCCAGTGAGCTTGCACAAACACTAAACAAATACATCCTAAATACCAAACTACAACAATCAGTAGGCTGCTTTCTTTTTATAGGTTTATTATTATTTTTGTGACAGTATTAAACCTAGTCTACTTATAGTTAATAAAAATGGGTCCTGCTACACTGCTACTCCTTGTTTATTTGACTTGGAAGCACATGGAAGCCCCTTCTAACATATGAAGCTGTATTTTGTCCTAGTAACATAATTAATTAGGGCATGACAGAAATATAAAGATAATCAAAGCCATTTCCCAGCAGGGAGAGGAGAGCACTGAGGGCAGCGGACTGCAGTGATGGGGTAGGGGGCTCTACCACCACCAGCATAACCAATCCCTTTTCTACTCAGTTCACTATTCTTCCTCACCTTCTCACTCTCCCTTACATTTCGCTCATTGCTCTTTTCTCACATTGAGCCACGGTCTCACAGGGACATGACACCACTGCTGTTTCTGGTCTCTCTCCTCCAACTGCCCACAAACCCAAGCATTGTGCCACATTATTTTTTTTTAACAAGTGCAACAAAATGAAAATTTAAGGCATCTATATGTCTACTTATAAGATATTGTACATATTTGGTGTCTTTAATGTGGTCTTCAGGTTTTTGCTTGTGCACGGCAGCATGATACATAGGAAAGAGCTTACCCCAAAGGAACTTACACAGATCAATATTCTATACAAAGAAAAGATACCAATAAGATCAATTGCAAAGAAGCTGAAAGTTGCTTATTCAACAGTCAGATGAAATGAAGAGCTGAAGTTTTCAGTCTCCAGCATGCTCAGTTCGACCAAGAGCTACAGATGTATGAATGGACAATGAAATCATAAAGGCAACTAAACATTCCCCAAGAACATTATCAAGTGTTATCAGAGCCATTGCAGAGAACTACAGGTAGTCCACTGCTAAATACCAAGCAACAGGACAATATGCAGGAGATTATTTGATGCCGGACTTGGGTCTTACAAGCCTGCTTGAAAACAGAAGTTGTCTGCCATAAATATTAAAGATTGTCTTGCTTTCTGTCACAAGTACAAGTAGTGGACAGCTGATCAATGGAAGTGAATTATGTTTTCAGATGAAAGCACATAAACTCAGTTCTACAGCTTCTGCAGACATGTAAGGAGACCTTTAAATCAGAGATATAACCCATGGTATGTTATACCCACAGTGAAACAAGCAGCAAGGGTTATAGTTTGGGGTACAGGTATCAGGATCTGGTCAAGCAAGGATGTGGATTATGCTGAAGAATACCACAATCAACAGAACTGCTTATTTGAATGTTTTGAAGCAGAAACTGTCAAACGTTATGCTAATTCACAACATAATCCATTTCCAACAGGATGCCCTTCTTTTATACAGTGTGCTGCCAGAGGTGCTGTTAATTTCTTGATGTTAATATTACTCTTATGCTCACCTAATCTTACTCTCAATTGTCTTGTGGCATGACTTTGAATCACTTCAGGTGGTCGTCCTGCAAAAGATTGAGTTTACCACTAGGGGTGGTAATAAGAAATTGATATTACTACAACAGGAGCAAAAATGGATTTATCATTTACAAACCATGCATCCAAAAGGACTGAACACAAGAAATGAATGTGTCCATTTTTTCTAAACAATAGGGTATCGAAGGAGCAGGCACGGATATGACGTCATGATGGTTAAAAGAACGGATGAGAGTAAAAGCACGGTATGTTGAGTGTAAATGATGTGTGAGAAACCTGTAAAACAGAGGATTGATTGTATGTATTACAGTTGTGAGAGAGTACGCCAGTACCACGGACGCTGAAGCAGGAAGTTGGAAAAATACAGAAACCTGGACCAGAGTCAGGCCTGGCAAGAAAAGACTGAGCGTCACAAGAGCAGCATCTAGTCAAAGCTAAGATAAATACAAGTTTTGACTTTCAATAAAGAACTTAAAACAGGGAGAGGAGGTTTTTTTAAGCCGGTGATGATAGATAGAACTCCAGTGAACACTGTTAAGCCTTGAGCTGAGGTTCAGGAGTCTGTTGAGGCTTTTTCCTCCTTCACAATAACACACTGTATAGTACAGCTTAGGAGATACGGCATAGATATACTAAGTAACTGATCCTGGGCAACGCTACAATTTTGAATCTATAGGTGTTCCACATCTTAAAGGGGCCGGGCACAGTTACTTCAAATATAAATTTATTTTTGATATACCTCAAAATTGTATGAAAACACATTTAAGCAGTTAAATCTAAAATGGGGAGGAAGGGGGGTTGCATGAGGACAATTAAAATCACAGACTGGGATATAAACAGAAAAATGATAAATATAAAAGGAAACATGTGAAGCAGAATAATTTAATTACAATGTAGCAAAAACATACAAAGGTAAGTGGAAGGCGAAAGAGCATATATGGATAATGGTGATTGTTGTATATCTACAGCTAACTATCACTTGATGGTAATTAAAGATGAAAGGGCTATATTAGTGGAAAGGCCAGTTCAAAGAACAGATTTCAGGGCACTTTGGGGAGTTCTGCACTAAGGGAAATCAAAAGTGAGTTTCAAAGGGATAAGGCAACCATGCTGAAGCAGGAATCATGTCAAGCCAAATATAGTGATGGGAAGGCACTGTATGAAGATGCTGAATAGAGGATCTAAGGGTACAAGAAGGAACATATAAGATCAGGAACATATAAGACTACAGAAGAAAGATGGGATTCCACTGTGCATAACCTGATGAGTAATGATTACACAGTAGTACAGTAAATGACCTGCATGGTCCATCCAGCATGCCAAACAAGGTGGCTAGAGCCATGCCCACTACTCTAGTGCAGGCGCCAATCACTCATGCTTTAACACTGGTTGTGAAGTCTCCACCATGCAAACCATATAGGCAGCCAAAAATGATGGAGTCTTGGTTATAACCATATCTCATTCCCAAGTATTGCTGACATTACTCAACTTACCATTCAAGATGTCTTCCTCTCCCCCTCTGAGCTGCACAGCATCATCACTCATAGTGCATGACAATAAAGTGATCTACAACACTGGAGTTGTGATCTACAACACTGACTGTATAAGTCTGTCCAGCACTGGCCTCAGTTCTCCTTATGCTGGAGTTGCCGAATCTTCTTCAGTCTTTTACCATTTGCGGGACACAGACCATAGAAGTCTGTCTAGTATTGGCCTTAGTTTCCCCATGCTGGATTTGATGAATCTTCTTCAGTTAGGTATTTATAAGCAATGCAAGAGGAAACTGGAAACCAGTGTTCAGAGATCAGCCAAGAGATAATGTGATCAATTATTTTTTTCTTACCAAGAAGCAGTTTTATGGCAGTCTTCTGGATGATCTGAAGTCTCCTAAGTTGAGTAGATAGTAGGCTTTGAAACAATGAATTGTAGTAAGCAATTTTTGATATGATCAATGATAGTAGCAGAATCCTCAGGGACAATAAATCCAGGAGGAGGTGGATTGTCCAAATTTGTCACAGGGTAAAGAAACTTTTCTTAGCCACATTAGAGACTTGTTTAAAGAAAGTTAATGAAGTGTCTAGAGTGGCACCTAGGAGCTTTCTTTAGTTGTGCCTGATCTTGCCAACACCAACTCTAAGGGTCCCTTTTACAAAGCAGCAGTAAGCGCAATGCGGGCTTTCTGCCTGCTGACCTGGAAGTACTGCCGGCCCAACGCGGTCGCTGGTGGTAGTTCCACCCCAGTGAGTGCCATTTGCCGCACTATGGAAAATTAGCCATGATTTTGTAGTTCATCAATAACCAAGCAGTAATTGGGCAGCACCGCATGCTACCTGGCTACTGCTGGGTTAGCGCGGGAGCCTTTACCACCACCTCAATGGGTGGCAATAAGTTCTCTCCCTCACAAGGCCATGCAGTAAGAGCAACCTTACCACATGACCATGCCTATGTTCTGGCATTTTTACCTGCTGTGGCAAAAGGGCCACAGTGCACAGCCAAAGCATACCCTGTTGCTATTGCAGGGCCCTTTTTACCACAGCATGGTAAAAGAACCCCTAAAATAACACCTGTAACCCCTAGCAGAAGTCTCTCAGTACTACTGCTAGTGGTCAGGTTCTATAAGCTGTGTTACAGAATTGCATAGTAATGAGCTCCTTAACATTGTATTTCATTACTGTTTAGCCCATGGTGACCTAAAAAATATATTATGGCACCACAACCTGTATTAGTGCTCTCTAACATGCATGAAGAGGCAAATAATGTAGGTTAGAGCTGTAACTCATTAACTTCTGTCCTTATTTAACCAGACAGTTAACCAGATGTTTTGAATATTTACCCCCAAATTTACATTTGTTAATTTTTTAAAACTATATATAACTAAATAAAGTTTTACCAGCTGATATTCAGCCGGCAGCAATCTGCATTTTTTTTAAAAGTGCTGATCATTGTCAGCTAGATTATCCCCCAATTTTTAGTGCTGCACCAACACTGAATATTGGAGGCTAAATGTGATGGAGAGAGCCAACAGAGCCTATGTGAGTCCTGGCCAATATTCTGCCGTGGCCCACATAAGACAGTTGAGAAAGATCAGGACTGGAGTTAGAGGGAACCTGTACCCATCTCCCAGGATCCTCTCTTTCTTAATCATGAGTCCTATACCCCATGTAACCCTCAACCTCAGATCCTCTGTTTCTCCACCATTTTATTATCTTAAATCTTCCCCACTGCTGATTGTTTCTTCTTTCCCTCTCCCTCTCCTCATCTCGATCCTCCCTTTTTATCTTTTTACTTACTCCAATTGTCCTATCCACATTGGTGAAATCACCTTTCTCTCTTCTCCCTATCCCCCCCTCCAAATCTTTTGTTTTTTTGTCTCTGAACTCCATTCCTCTCCTTTCTAGCCCCAAAGTTGCTTTCTTGTGCCAGTTTACCCTTTCATTCCTCTTCCACACAAATCCTTCCTGCACTCCCTAAAAGTTAAATTATCCAGTTTCAAAAAACTACTTTATATTTATCATGTAAGAATGCACATCATTTAATAAATCAGAATATTACACATATATGCAAATGTGTCAGAAATGATTATAAATTATCCAGATACAAAAGTATGGCTGCAAACGACTTTATATTTATAATATAAAAAGGTAAATTATTTATTAAGCAAAATAATACATGTATGCAAATGTGCTAGAAATTTGGCACTGAACTTCTCACACTTGGCAGTAACAACTTTAAAGTCTTGACACTGAATTTACTTCTGAACTACTCATATTACAGTAAAATGGAGGCTATGGCTAGAGGGACCAACTAAGGTGCCCTTTCACAGAGCAGCGGTAAGCCCAACGCAGGCTTAACACTCGCTCTTTCAGGACTGCCACCGGCCCAACGTGACCGCCGGCGGTAGTCCCACCCCAAGTTCACGCCATTTCCAGGGGAAAAAGAAAACCTTCTGTGGTGGTACTCTGGTGGTAATCGGGCATCGCTGCATGCTGTCCCGTTACCGCTGGGTTAGCAAGGGAGCTCTTATCGCCACCTAAATGGATGGAGGAAAGAGCTCCCCATCGCATGGCCATGCAGTAAGAGGTCTCTTATTGCATGGCCATGTGTGCTGGGGGGCTTTTTTTTTACCTGCTGCAGTAAAAAGGGCCCCTAACCAATGTAATTTTCTTCTTTTCTTGGTTAAAAAAAAAAGTTCTGTTTAGGAGATATTCAGGATTTACAAAAACTTCACCATATCTTGAATGAAGATATTCAAGCAAGCAGGATGGGCCCACCATTAACACACAGTTCTTTTCTTTACTTCATCATGGCTAGGGTATTTTTTTTAAAATTTCACTTATTTAATGAATATTGAAAAGATGATATTATTAGTCTATTTGTTTCTATTTCTTCTTCCAAGATTGTAGTTTTAAATTAAGGAAAGCATGTAAGGAAGTCACCCTCCCTTTCAAATGGATATAGTATTTGGGCCAGCGTCCTGACCCTTAAAAAGCAAGAGTGACCCTGTAGTAACAGAGTGCCTAAACCTTATTAATAGCCACTATCCAGCCACAACAAGTACAACGTCCACTATCTCTTTTATCTGTGGAGAAACAGACTTCTATGGTCTATGTCCCATAAATGGCAAAAGACAGGTGACGCTTCAGCAATTCCAGTGTTGTAGATCATTTTATTGTTATGTGCTGCAAATAAGGGTGTTGTGCAGCTCAGGGGGAGGGGAAGACATCTTGACTGGTAAGTTGAATACTGTTAGCAATACTTGGGGGTGATAAATGGTTATAAACCAAGACTCCATCATGTTTGGCTGCCTATAGGGTTGGCACGGTGGAGACTTGACAACCAGTGTAAAAGCATGGGTGGATGGGGCACATACAGGGTGGTGGGCTTGGCTCTGGCTACCTTGTTGGGCAGACAGAACTGTGTGGGTTTTTATCTGCCATCATTTAATGTGTTACTGTATTACTGTGTAAAGTGGTATAGAAACTGATAAAAACTTCATCCTTGTTACCTCTCACAAGTATAACTCTAATTTGTCAGCTTTGATAACCTATACTGTGTACTTAATTTGTATCTGTCAAGATTGAGGAATCACTAGAGCCACCACAAAAATTACAACTGCAGGCTTTATTCTACTGGTTCCAGGATGTATTTTCGTCATTGCTGGGTCATACTCATGTAGAAACCTATTGTATAATAACTGAACCCAGTAGGATAATAAGGTAAAAGCCATAACATCTACCTCAGACTAAAAAAGAAAAGGTGGGGCGGGAAGTGGCTGAGATGTTAAAGTTAGAAATAATCGAATAAACCACCAGTGAATGGCTAGTTCCATTGTGTTAGTTCGTAAACCAGATGGGAGTACTAATTTCTGTGTTGACTTTAGAGGGGTCAACAGTGTGTCTATTTTGACACTTACCCTGTACCTTGGGTGGATGACCTGTTAGAACAGTTAGGGGGTCCACTATTTATCTACAATTGATCTCACTAAAGGTTGTTGGCAAATTCCATTGGAGGAGGATTCATGGGAAAAGACCACGTTTATCACCCATCAGGGCTTGTATCACTTCACTGTACTTACTTTCTGACTCCATGGAGCTCCAGCTACATTTTAAAGGGTGATGAACCAAATTCTTTAGCCATACAAGGACTACTCCCAGGCCTATATAGACAATGTGGTTGTCTTCTCCGCTGTATGGGAGGAGCATTTAACACAATTAGGAGCAGTCTGCAAGTCTTTTAGGCAGGCTGGACTTTCAGCTAACCCAAAAAAGTATGCCCTGGGTCACAAGGAGATACAGTATCTGGGTCATTGTGTGTGTGTGTGGGGGGGGGAAGGATAAAATCCATGCCCTCGCAGGTACAGGCCATTTAAAAGGTATAAGTGCCTACAACTAAGATGCAGCTGAAGACTTTCTTGGGTTTAGTAAGGTAGTTTAGGAAATTCATAACCAGATTTGCAGAGTTAGCGGCTGATTTAACAGTTCTGTTGTGAAATTCCCAGCCAAATAGGCTAAAGTGAGATAGAGTGGAGGATCGGGCTTTAGCCCATCTAAAGGAAGCCTTATATAAATACTCACTACTATAGAATGTAGATTTTAGTTAGGAGTTTACTTTACAAATCAACACCTCGGGGTTTGGCTTAGTCAGAAGTTCTATATCTTAGCAGGAAATTAACTGAGACAGAACAATACTATGCCACTACAGAAAAGGAATGCTTGGCAGTGAAGTAGACAGTGGAGTCCCTCAGGTATTATCTGTTTGGGAAGTGTTTTGTTCTGGTCAGTGACCATGCTCTTTTAAAATGGCTAGTGCAGATGAAGAATCACAATGCCTGTCTGCTCCTAGGTATACAATTTTTCTGTAGAGCATTGAGCAGAGAAATGACATATCAATGCTGACTTTCTGTCTCAGGAGGGAGAAGATATTGACCTGGGAACTAGACTATGGAGGGGGGACATACTAGCCTAAAAAGGAGGAGGTTTGCAACAGGATATATTTTATTTAGTTATTTTCAAAAATATATACCCGCTTTAAACTCAAAGTGGGTTACATAAAAAACATACACAATATCAGAGAGAAACATGAAAAAATAAAATGTCATTAATACATCATTGACTTCTGGAAAGAGATGTCAAGACAAACTAATCCCTATCCATCCATATATGCTTCCACAAAATAAAAAGTCTTCAATAATTTTTTAAATTTCTGAAAATAGGTACAAAGTCTTAAGTAGCCTGGCAGGTTCCACAAATATAAAACACATAATTTCTTGTTTCAGTTCAGAATGCGTAGAGAGGTGTGGTAGCCGTGTTAGTCCACTTTTAAAGGTAATCAATAGAAATAAAACAAAATAAAACATGAAAAAGAAAATAAGATGATACCTTTTTTATTGGACATGACTTAGTACATTTCTTGATTAGCTTTCGAAGGTTGCCCTTCTTCGTCAATGCCAAAGCTCTGCCATCAAAATAAATATAGTGGCACTGCTGTCCTCCTCCTTGCGCTGCTTCCTTAAGGCAGAAGTAGGCGGTGTGCCTTCAGCCCCTGATGCCGGGACTTCTCGCAGGCATACCCATGCAAATGCAGGAACAGTCACGTTCTGTCTTATTCTAAAATCTTGCATGAACGATTTTGTGCTTAGCTTGCAGAATTGCATGTGCAGGCTACAAAATAATGCCATTTATGCACGTAATTTAATTAACAAATTAGACATTAACCCTCAGATTCTATAAAGCACAACTTAAGTTGCTTGTGCATATACAGTTGTATTCTGGATTTCCACATGCAACTTAATCAGTTAGAAGCCAATCAGCACTGATAATTGCCACTTATGAATTATAAGTAGCCTATTGGTTACTGCAGCGGGATTTGATTGTGGTGACCTGGGTTCAATTCCCACTGCGGCTCCGTGTGACCTTGGGCAAGTTAATTAACCCTCTATTGCCCCAGGTACAAACATTTAGGAGTCCTTTCACAAAGGTGTGCTGAAAAATGGCTTGCGGTAGTGTAGGTGTGGGTTTTGGGCATACACCGTTCCATTTTATAGCACGCCTGTAAAAAAGGTCTCTTTTTTGCCGAAAATGGATGTGCGACAAAATCAAAATTGCCACACGTCCATTTTGGGTCTGAGAACTTACCGCCAGCCATTGACCTAATGGTAAAAATCTGGGTGGTAATGACCTGCGCTCGTCCGTTATGTGCGCCAGAAAATAAAAAATATTTTTCAGATGCGCATAGCGGACGTGTGACAAAATTGAAATTACTGCAAGGGCCACATTGTAACTAGGCAGTAACTCCAATTTGGCGTGCAATCGGCACGCGTAGGCGCCTACCCAGCTTAGTAAAAGGACCCCTTAGATTGTGAGACCTCTAGAGACAGAGAAAGTACCTGCATAAAATGTGTATAGTGCTATACAGTGGGGGAAATAAGTATTTGATCCCTTGCTGATTTTGTAAGTTTGCCCACTGACAAAGACATGAGCAGCCCATAATTGAAGGGTAGGTTATTGGTAACAGTGAGAGATAGCACATCACAAATTAAATCCGGAAAATCACATTGTGGAAAGTATATGAATTTATTTGCATTCTGCAGAGGGAAATAAGTATTTGATCCCCCACCAACCAGTAAGAGATCTGGCCCCTACAGACCAGGTAGATGCTCCAAATCAACTCGTTACCTGCATGACAGACAGCTGTCGGCAATGGTCACCTGTATGAAAGACACCTGTCCACAGACTCAGTGAATCAGTCAGACTCTAACCTCTACAAAATGGCCAAGAGCAAGGAGCTGTCTAAGGATGTCAGGGACAAGATCATACACCTGCACAAGGCTGGAATGGGCTACAAAACCATCAGTAAGACGCTGGGCGAGAAGGAGACAACTGTTGGTGCCATAGTAAGAAAATGGAAGAAGTACAAAATGACTGTCAATCGACAAAGATCTGGGGCTCCACGCAAAATCTCACCTCGTGGGGTATCCTTGATCATGAGGAAGGTTAGAAATCAGCCTACAACTACAAGGGGGGAACTTGTCAATGATCTCAAGGCAGCTGGGACCACTGTCACCACGAAAACCATTGGTAACACATTACGACATAACGGATTGCAATCCTGCAGTGCCCGCAAGGTCCCCCTGCTCCGGAAGGCACATGTGACGGCCCGTCTGAAGTTTGCCAGTGAACACCTGGATGATGCCGAGAGTGATTGGGAGAAGGTGCTGTGGTCAGATGAGACAAAAATTGAGCTCTTTGGCATGAACTCAACTCGCCGTGTTTGGAGGAAGAGAAATGCTGCCTATGACCCAAAGAACACCGTCCCCACTGTCAAGCATGGAGGTGGAAATGTTATGTTTTGGGGGTGTTTCTCTGCTAAGGGCACAGGACTACTTCACCGCATCAATGGGAGAATGGATGGGGCCATGTACCGTACAATTCTGAGTGACAACCTCCTTCCCTCCGCCAGGGCCTTAAAAATGGGTCGTGGCTGGGTCTTCCAGCACGACAATGACCCAAAACATATAGCCAAGGCAACAAAGGAGTGGCTCAGGAAGAAGCACATTAGGGTCATGGAGTGGCCTAGCCAGTCACCAGACCTTAATCCCATTGAAAACTTATGGAGGGAGCTGAAGATGCGAGTTGCCAAGCGACAGCCCAGAACTCTTAATGATTTAGAGATGATCTGCAAAGAGGAGTGGACCAAAATTCCTCCTGACATGTGTGCAAACCTCATCATCAACTACAGAAGACGTCTGACCGCTGTGCTTGCCAACAAGGGTTTTGCCACCAAGTATTAGGTCTTGTTTGCCAGAGGGATTAAATACTTATTTCCCTCTGCAGAATGCAAATAAATTCATATACTTTCCACAATGTGATTTTCCGGATTTAATTTGTGATGTGCTATCTCTCACTGTTACCAATAACCTACCCTTCAATTATGGGCTGCTCATGTCTTTGTCAGTGGGCAAACTTACAAAATCAGCAAGGGATCAAATACTTATTTCCCCCACTGTATATGTCTAGTAGTGCTATAGAAATGATTAGTAGTAGTAATTAGAATTTACGCACAGAACGTTCTAAGCGTATTCTATAATGCGATGCTTGCAAATTCTAAGTTGCATAGTTGAAAATGGTGCATGGTCATGAGCATGGAATAGATGTGTTATGGGTTTTTCTAAAAGTTATGCATGTGGTTATTAAATACACCTGGTCTGCACATAATTTAGGTGTCGGCATTTATACCAAGTTTTATCTGGCGTAGCTGCTCAGAACTAAATTTAGTCATGCGGACAGGCACTCAGCATTTAGGTTTATTCTATAAAATACACCTAAATATAGGCGTACTTTACAGAATAAATCTAGGCATATTTCATTTCAGTGCTGATTTTTTAGGCATGATTATGTAGAATATGCGGGTATTTCAATCCTCCTTTTTCATCATGCATCATGCTTAATGGACTCCTGCATGTTTGGCGAAGATTACCAAGAAGTCCGCCTCCTCAATCTGTTGGTCATGTCATGATAATAATGATAACCTATCGCATATGATTTTTTACTGTATAAAATGTAAGAGCACATTGGAATCTAATTTGGTCCTGTATTCTTATTATTTACCTTCCTATGAATCTGATCATTACTTATAAAATTATAATCCTGCACTCCTCCCATCCTGACACTGTGCTTCCAATCTCTGAACAGGAGTTATTTAATACAATGATTGCTGCAGCCACACATCTTATAATTTGTAACTGGAAAAACAATTCTAAACTATGCTTTAATGAATGGTGGAGTTATATATGTTTGATCTGAAAATATGAAACCCTGCTGGCCTACAAATACCTTCAGGCCAAATTGGTTTCTAAAAACTGGGCCCTTCTAGATTCTTTCTGTCTTAAAACTCAAGCTAAGTACCACAGTTGAGCATCTCATATCCTCAGGTTTAATCTGCAAACACATTATATATTGTAATGCATCTATACATTCTTGTTGTACACTGAAGCCATTGTTAATTTGCTTTAAATTTCTGTTCTTCTTTCTTTGTAATTGAAGAATTCTATCAATAAAAATATTTAAGAAAGAAAAAAGAATCAAGTCCTAATTGGCACTACATACCAAACATCATCTATTTTTGGAATTAATCAGTGCTAAATTGGCATTAATTTGCAGTTATATGCATAACCGCTCTTAGTCGCAAACCACACCCTCTCCAAAAGACATTACACAATGTGACACCCACAAGCGAGCCTTCTCCGGAGTAGCCCTCACACTTTGGAATGCACTGCCTGAAAGGCTTCGCTTAATACAAGACTATCTCTACTTCAGGAAGCAGGTGAAAGTTTGGCTCTTCAACCAGACCTTCAGTGGAAGAAGTAACTAACTTGTTAGTCTCACTTAAACAAAGAGTGACACAGCCTGCACATACTACAGCAGGACATGTTTATCTACTCCTACTCTAGCTGAGATAGTATTTAACCATCTCTCTGACCATATGTGCATCTTTCTTTAAATTAGTCACCTTACTTTCTAACTCCTCTTAATCTCTTACCTATCTATATGTTCCATCTTTGCTTATACCCTTCACTGTCAATTAAAATGTTCTATTAAGTATTGTGTTGACATTGTAGGTAGTATACTATCCAGCTTATAATTGAAAAAGAAAAATGCCTATATTGCGACCCAAATCGGGAGATAGACGTTTATCTCCCAAAAACGATTAAATCAGTATAATGGAAACAAAATTTTCAGTACGTCCGGGTCGCTCGTACGCTCAGAGAGAAACGCCCAAATAAGGGGCGTGTCGGGGGCGTGTTAGGGGCGGTGATACTACCTGATCGTGTACAACGTATAACGGATAGCGAAATGAATCTGGTTGGGCGGGAGCATGGGCGTCATTTGTTGGACCCCAAATAAAAGCGACCAGAGCAAGGGGGAAACGTCTTTAGACTCAATAGCGCTTGTGTGGAGTTGGAGAGTGGTGAGATCGGTGTTGGGAGAGCTGATTTGTTGGTTGCAGAGAGAAAGTTGAGTGTGTTGAGTACCTGGTACGTTCATCTGTGTGGCCTGCCTCTTTTGTGACTGACCGTTTGACCTTTCCCTACTCCTACTCCTTGCTGTATCAGTACCTTCCCCTTCCCCTCCCCCTATCCCTCTCCAATCACTGTTCCCACGTGTATATTGTATTCCCTGAGGGAGAGAGGCTGGCTGGCCATTTGTGGTCATGAACACTAATATCCATCCAGCCTCCCCGCCCCCCCCCCCCCCGCACATGTGGCCATGCAGGTTGGAATGAACAGGTGGCCTTCTGTATGGCCAACATTCTCAGACATACGTCAACTTTCTCATTCACACTGCACATTTCATGCTATGAATATTGCTGCCTCCTTCCTCTCAACTCAACACCACCATTTGCTTATATGTAATGCACAAGGGAGAGAAACACACAGACACCCTGATAGTTAAAGTGTAACAAAAACATTTATTCCCCCCCACCCCAGCCCTACAAAACAACCCCCAACAATGCCCTCCTCCCCCCCACAACTCCCCACAACCCCAACAGTTCCTCCCCCCTCCACACAGAACCCCAACAATTCTCTCCCCCCACACACAGAACCCCAACAATTCCCTCCCCCCCAACTCCCCACACCCCCAACAACCCCCCCCCAATGTACGTCAAGGGCGGGCACGCCCTCTGAGTAAGGCCCTCTGTGGCAGGGCAATGAGCAGCCCCAGCAGTACCCTTAGTGGGCCCTGGAGCTGCTCATTGCTCTGCCGTAGGGCTCGGACCTCCTGCAGCAGCTGGTGCTGGCCATCTACCAGCTGGTGCTGGCCATCTACCAGCTGCTGCAGGAGGGCCATAATAGCACCTGCACCAAGCGCTGGAGCTGGACCAGGGGATGGCGCAGGGCCAGGGGATGGGGCACGGCCAGGGGATGGCGCAGGCCCAGGGGATGGAGCTAGCCCAGGGGCTGCAGCAGGGCCAGGGGAAGGCCTTGGGGCAGGTGATGGAGGTCCTGCCTCAGGGGATGAGGGTGGCCGAGGGGAGGAAGAGGGCTGTGATGGTGGTAGAGGTGGGGAGGGGTCCTCCATATCCTCATCAATAATGAGGACCCCCTCCTCCGAGGCCGACTCCTCCTCCTCCTGCTGGGCCTCCTGTGCTGCCGCAGCCTCCTCCTCCTCCTCCTGCTGGGCCTCCTGTGCTGCCGCAGCCTCCTCCTCCTCCTGCTCCTCCTCCTCCTCCAGGTCACCCTCCTGGCCTGGCTCCTCCTCCTCCTCCTGCAGGTGGTGGCCCTCCTCGTCCGCCTGCTCATCTTGCTGGTGCTGGAGGCCTGTGTATGTAAAAGGAGTGTGATAGAGATCAGCACATGCAACATGGCTTGCATAGTGCAGTAGCTGGGTGGCCTGAGATGGGGGATGGGCCAAGGTGTGGTGAGGCGTGGCCTATGCCCATGGGGAATGAGATGCATCAGATGACATGACAAGGAACCCTGGAACCTCCTCTGACACACACCACACAGGACATGTTGGCATACCACACTCATTGCTGACCAACATGTTTGCATTGTGAGATGCGACGAGGGGTTGATGGCCAGTTGTTGTTGCTTTTATTGGGGGGGGGGGCAGTGGGAAAGGGTGTTGACACATAATTTGTATGTGAGTGAGGCCATGACATCCACTAAAAGTAGGGCTTCAGGCAGGTCTACCAGGAACCACTATCCACCCACCCCAGAAAGGGGGATAGTAAAGAGAGGCATGTCATCTCATTCATCTCAGGGGGATGGTCGGTGGAAGTTGCAAGCACAGTAATGGGAGGGCACCTGCAACCTGTGTCCTTGCTGTGGGACAGATCTGTTATTACTTACTACTTGGCTATTTGCCACATGGAAATTGATATTGTACAGGACATTAGCATTACTCAATAAATACATAGACAAATCAGTACAGGTGCCCTGTATTGAAAACGTACGTCGAGCCCTGAGGTGCCGTCGCACTGTCCTGATGACATCGGGCCTCTCCCGGCGCATGCGGCGGAATCTCCTCCGCAGGGACTCGAGATCCCTGTGTACTCCGAACCGTCTGTAAGATATAAGTTTGTAGAGCAGAAGTCAGGGGATGGTCCTTCTTGCCTTCTACACACACATTCATTTGTCAATCAAATAGCAGAGAGGGTCAACACTGTGGGGGGGGGGGGGGGAACCATTTCTATTGATAATGATTCATAGGAGCCATCTTTTTTGATTATTGGAGGTGCTAGCCCCAGTGGAGCTAAGCCCTCCCTGGACACATACAAGGAATTTAATGAATATTGGGGGTGCTGAAGCACCCACAGCAGCCTCCGAGTTGGCTCCTATGCAGATGATGGCATACAGGTGGCCATGAGGCCATTAAGTACCGTTGGTATGCATTATAATTAATGGTTGTTAAACTACTTTATATGTGTTCTCATGACCATGTTATCAAGTATGCAATATATTTATTTTTGTTACATGTTTCCACTATTCATGATATATTGTAAGCCACATAGAGCCTGCAAAGAGGGGTGGGGAAATGTGGCCTACAAAAGCAACAAAGACTTATAGACGGAAATACATTATTGTAGAGATATGGGAATGGTTGTGGCTTCAAATACATACTTTTAATTACTGATTGTGCATGTACCCATATTACTCATTATCCTTGCATGCACACTCCAGTTACTGGTTACATAGATGATGGAGCTATTATATGTGTAGGTACGGGGGGGGGGGAGGGGGACAAACACATACCTCTCAAGGCGCTCCCGGATGCGGGACCAGGCTCTCATGGCCTGGATCCTGGGGGGCAGGTGGTGGTGGCTGATGAAGAGCCTGTGCCGGTGCCTCATGCACAGCCGCACCAGCAGCAGGCTCTCCCACTCACTATAATTTGGCTCACGTCGCATGTGTGCCATATTTCGGAGTGAGCAATAGGGGTTGGAAAACAAGCGCCTTATATGGACGCCCTTGCGTGACGGACGTCTTTTCGTGCACAGCTCCATATATGGATTCCCAACCCATATATGGGCCTCTCAGCACGTGGACGCCGTCGTTATCATAGACGTGCGTGACGTGCATGAATGGTTGTTCTGCGTGTGGGCCCTTCTTGCGTGCAGAACTTGCCTTATATAGATCATTATGAAGCATGCTACCCTTTTCCCATATACAAAATAATATAGGTGCATCTTCAGTAGGTACAGTGCGTGCAGTTCCGGACATGCAGATAGGGCACATATGAGGAATATTGGGTGGAGCAGCAGGATGTTCCTGTATTTGATGTGTATGAACGTCCCTCATATTTGCTGTACCTGGATGAGCGGAACAGCATGCACTATACTTGCGGTACAAGTAATGTATATTGTTATACACGCTTTCTGATTTGGTCATTTTAACCAGCGATAATCGAACGTGTTAGGGCGCCCAATTTAGTCAAGCTTATGCGCTCCTCGTTTGATTGTTTTGCTACAGGGATAATCGATTATCGAAAAACGCCCATACTATTTTCTGATTATACATGCCTATTTTGGACGTTTTCGTAAGAATGTCCTAATTCGTACTTGGACGATCTTTCAATTATGCCCCTCCATGTCATACTCTGTATTGTTATTTGAATATTTTTACTGCTGTAATTGTCTATTGCTCATGTTTGATTTATTCTTACTGTACACCCCCTTAAGTAAATTCCTTCAAAAAAGCAATAAATAAATAAATAAATAGTTGGCTTTCTATAAACTTAGCATGCAAATTCTCTAGCATATAACTACAAGGAAGTGTAGACACAGGATAAGCATAGGTGGGTCAGCGGTGTACTCAGCACTTACATGCTAAGGCTGTAGAATACCGACAGTTACACACACATGTAACATTTAGGCACAGACATTTACAGTAGCCATTGACATGGTGCAAGCAGCCACACCTAGATGTTGGAACATTAATGGCAACTTACGCTAGCTTAAATAGAATTCATGATTAGAGGTGAATTCTAAATATGAAGCCCAAAAACTCGGTGCCAAAAAAGCGCTATTCTATAAACTGTGTTTAATGTTAGACGTGGTTTATAGAATACCACTTATGCTCAGGAATCATGCCTAACTTATGCCCAGTCATTTGCACAAACTGAAGCGCAGTGCAAAACTTTGTGCCTAAATTAGGCACGTTTTCCCATTATTCTATAATTACCCATATAAATTGCTCAAATTCTGCCCATGACTCTCCCATTTCCACACCCCCTTCTTGAACTCACACGTAAAATCTAGGCGTGGATCTGTGTTCACAGTTTGGATATATAATGCCAGTAATTGAAACAAATAGCTGCAATGCCTTAATTTTTCCCCTAAATGGGAGCAGTTGCTATGTAAGATAAATATTTAAAACTGTATTTGCATTTGGTTAAATATATAAATATAGAGCTGTAAAATAATAACTGAAAGATACATATTAGTGTGTTCTAACCTTCACATTTATAAGTGTTTTTAGTCTCCTACATATAAACTTTATAAAATTATCCTTCCAAAACCCTTAATCCAAATGGTTAATTTGAAATATTGCAAAGAGTGTTCCAAATTTACTGGATGTGCCTTTTTGTCTTTAAAGACTGATCTGCCTAAGAGCTCATTACAATATAATTTTTTAGATTAATAATGATATATAATTTGATCTACATGTTTTACAATATTTTACTTGCAGAATATGTATGCAATTGCCTCTCTAGTGGGCTGAAACATATTTTTTGGAATTTACCAATAATCTAAAGAGTGTGAGAAAGATGAAATATGTTATTTTACTACCCTTTACTGCTGGATAAATTCAGAAACAATTATATTGACTTGCATAAAGTTTCACAGTCATGTGGTTGATGTCATTTGGAACTCACATTCCAGGAGAAATCCTTAGATGTAATTCAGGGCTCCTTTTACTAAGGTGCACTGAAAAATGGCCTGCAGTAATATAGAAGCGTGTTTTGGGCACGTGCAAAATTATTTGTTTTAGCACACCTACAAAAAATGCCTTTTCAAATTTTTTGCCGAAAATGGACATGCAGCAAAATGAAAATTGCAGCATGTCCATTTTAGGTCTGAGACCTTACGGCAAGCCATTGGCCTAGCATTAAGGCCTTACACGGTAACCAGGTGGTAATGGTCTATGTGCAATCAAATTCCACTTGATGCATGCATGCATCAAAAAATCAAAAATATTTTTCAGACGTGCATAGTGGACGTGCGCCAAAATTGAAATTACCGCAAGAAACACGTGGTAACCGGGTGATAACTCCAATTTGGCATATGTTTGGCACACTTAGGTGCCTACGCAGCTTAATAAAAGGGCCCCTTAATGTCTTACTCACCAGACACTGTCTCCCGAGATCTACAGTTATAGTTGCAGTTAATGTTAGTTCATTTATAGCTTGCTAATACCATTTATATAGTTCATAGCAGATTACAACTAAGATACTAGATCACAATAAGTCTAGGTTGTAACAATATTGATCCAAGGTTGTCATAAGTATTAATATCACAATCATCAATATACTTCACACAAATACATGCTTAATAAAATAACTGCGGTATATTACTTCACAATTACATGTTTAGAAAACATCTTCAATCCTTTCTTTAAAGTATCATAACTAAAAATATGCCTTAGTTTAAATGGCAGAGAGTTCCATAAGCCAGCAACTTGATATGCAAGTAAACAGGCAAACAGTTTCCTCAAGGTAATCCCCCAAGGGCTAGGAAAGGAAAATGACAATGAACTTCGAGTATTATAATATTGTCCTACATTTGAATAATATTTACCCAGAGCAATTAGAAATTGTCTAGGGGTTTTAATCCTGCTCACTGCATTGAAAGTAGCAATGTTCCTAGTCAAGTCTCTACAATCAACACTAAAAACTAGCTATTTTGGGGGGTACTTCAGGGGGTGGAGTTGGCACTTTTGCAGTTCAGTGCTGATATTCACCAGTTAATCACCAAAATTATGTGGACAAATCAAACCACATAAAACTCGGTCCTATATTTATCGCACTTAAACATATAAGAGATAGCAGGCTGCACAAACCTGGATATTCACTGCCAGTGCCTGGATATAACTCTGCATTGAATATCAGGGCATAAAGCTGGTGGCAGCTAAAAAAAATAACCAAAACAAAACACTGAAAGCAGCTGGCTGAATATTTCCCCCTTTTTTAAGCAGTTGGAGGGTAAAACAATTTTCAGAAGTCATAGCTGTGCCACATAACATTAACATCTGCTCCTCAAATCAGCATTTACTAGTCATCACAACTCACCTGCAGATATGTTCTCATTCTGCTAGAATTACTTGTTTCAAAATAGCTGTGCCTATATTAAGGAACTCAAAATTATAAGGGAATAAACAAGAAAATGAGAGAATCAATTAAGTCTATGACATAGAAGGAAGGTAGGATGTGCATAGAAATATATAGTTAAAGGTGAGGATGCCATAGTGGGGCAGTCATGGGCATAATCCCCTTATAAATATTAGGTATTAAATTTCCTGCCTCATTGATGGAAAAGCTTGGGTGACGTGATGGGTTTTAAGCAATGTTTTAATTTTCTTAAATGAAAGCCCCACAGTAAAATCTAGAGGTCTGCCTGGCCCTGTCCTCACATTCCAAATTATTGGAGTTTCCGTTGAAGACCCCTGTAGCCCATGCTAAATCAGTTTGCCCTATACAGGACCCAGACCATACAAGCTTGCCCAGCACTGGCCTTAGTTCTTCACAGTCAGAGTTGCCATCTAAGTGCGACTTGACATGCAAACACACATACAACCATTTAAGTTTTGTTTTTTTATACCATTCATTTTTCTAATTAGAGATCCTCTGTGTTCATCCCATACCTTTTTAAATTCTGTCACTTTTTTTTCTACCACCTCCCTTGGGAGGGCATTCCAGACATCAACCACCCTCTCATTGAAAAAGAATTTTCTGACATTACCCCTAAGTCTATTACCCTGTAACCCCAATTAATGTCCTTTGGTTTACTGTTTTCCCTTCTCTGGAAAATATCTATGTCTATATTAATGCCTTTCAAGCATTTAAATGTTTGTATCATATTTCCCCTGTCCCTCATTTCTTAGAGTATACATATTCAGGTCTTCCAGTCTCTTCTCATGTGTCTTTTGGCACAAGTCCATACCAGTTTGTCACTTTCCTCTGGACCATTTCAAGCCTTTCTACATCCTTAGTAAGATATGGCCTCCAAAATTGAACACAATACTCCAAGTGATGTAGAGGGGTATCAACACCTCCTCTCTTCTGCTGGTTATGCCTCTCTCTATACAGCCTAGCATCCTTCTGACCAGGGGCATAGCCAGAACTCACAGTGGAAGGAGGCCAGAGTCTGAGGTGTAGGGGGGCACATTTTGATCTGCCACCCCTCCGCTGTCACCCCCGCCACCATGCTGCTCCCACACCCAGTGCCGCAGCAAAAACCTCCTTTTAGTGAAATTGAGCACGCTCAGTTTCACTAAAAGGAGCATGCCAGATGTGAGGGGAAGACAGAGCAGGGCAGACAACATGGTGACGCCGGAGACCAGTGCTGGACAACGCTTCAGCCCCCACCAGCAAAACCAGGGGCCCAGAGGAAATTTGGGGGGCCCGGGCCCCCGTGGGCCCCCGTAGCTATGCCACTGCTTCTGGCTACAGCCACTGCCTTGTCACACTGTTTTTTCACCTTCAGATCCTCAGTTACTATCACCCCAAGGTACCTCTCCCTGTCTATGCATATCAGCCTCTCACTTCCTAGCATATACCGCTCCCTTGGATTTCTACTCTCTAAATGCATCACTCTGCACTTCTTTGCATTGAATTTTAATTGCCAAGCATTAAACTATTCATCTAACTTTTGCAGATCCTTTTTCATATTTCCCATTCCTTCTGGGGTATCCACTCTTTTACAAATCTTGGTATCATCTGCAAAAAGCAAACCTTACCTTACCTTATAACCCTTTGGCATTGTCACAAATATATTGAACAGAATCGGGCCCAACATAGATCAGTGAGGCATTCCACCTTTCCTTCCTCCGAGTGAATTCCATTAACTAAAACCCTCTGGCGTCTGTCCGCCAACCAGTTCCTAATCCAGTTTACCACTTTGAGTATTAACTTCAGCCTGTCAACTTAATTCAAGAGCTTTCTATGAGGAACTGTGTCAAAGGCTTTGCTGCACTCTAAGTAGATTACCAGTTCTCTGGTCACCCACTCAAAGAATTCAATCAGATTCATTTGGAATGATTTACCTTGGTAAAACCATGTTGTCTTGAATCTTGTGTCTTATCAGATTCTAGGAAATTTATTATCCTTTCATTACTTTTCCAATAACTGAGCTGAGGCTTACTGGCCTATAATTTCCAACTTCTTCTCTGTCACCACTTTTGTGATGAGAGACCTTCTCCAATCCCATGGAACCTCTTCTATCTCCAAGGATTTATTAAACAAATATTAAGAGGACCCACCAGAACTTCTCTGATCTCCCTCAATATCCTAGGATGGATCCCGTCCGGCCCATGCCTTTGTTCATCTTCAAATTTTTAAAGTTGCTCATAAACACTTTCTTCCATAAATGGTGCTATATCTAGTCCATTCTCATATATACCTTTGCCAGCCAATCATGGCAAATCTTCAAGATTTTCTTCCCTGAACATAGAACATAAGTATTTGTTTAGCATGTTTATTTTTACTTCATAATTCTCTACATGGTGGTTCACAACATCTTTCATTCTCACAATTCCATTTTTAGCCATCCTCTTTTCACTAATATACCTGAAAAATTCTTGTCTCCCCGCTTTACATTTCTAGTCATTTGTTCTTCCACTTGCGCTTTCGCCAGACATATAGCTCTCTTGGTTTCTTTCAGTTTCATCCAATATTCCTCTCTTTGTTCCTTTTCTTCACTTTTACAGTTTTTCTTTAATTCATGAATGCTAACTCTTTTGCTTTTATTTTCTCAGCCACTTGCTTGGAGAATCATATTGGTTTCCTTTTTCTCTTGCTTTTATTTACTCTCCTCACATAAATGTCAATAGTCATATTTATATCTCCTTTCAGCCTGGACCACTGTCTTTCCACTTCTTGTATGTCCTCCCAGCCCATCAGCTCTGTCTTCAAGAATTCCCTCATTTTGTGAAAGTCCGCATGTATGAAATCCAGGACTTTGAGTTTTGAGTGGTTGCCCTCCACTTTAGCTGTTATATCAAACCAAACCATTTGATGATCACTACTTCCAGGTGGGCACCTACTCAGACATTAGACACATTTTCCCCATTTGTGACCACCAGATCCAGCATTGCTCCTTCTCTCATGGGTTTCATCACCATTTGTCTGAGCAGAGCACTTTGAAAGGCATCCATGATCTCTCTACTTCTTTCTGATTCCACAGATGGAACTTTCTAATCTGCATCCAGCAGGTTGAAATCTCCGAACAACAGCACCCCCCTTCCTTTCCCAACATTTTGATATTGTAACAAGATCTTTATCTAGTTACTCTGATTTTGTTGAAGGTCTATAGACATCACCCATAATGTCAGAAGTTCCATTTTCCCTTTTCAATGGGATCCATAACATTTCTTCCTTTCCCCAGGCCTTCTGCTTTTCAATCACTTTGATACTGTTTCTCACAAACTATGGAACTGTGCATGAAATATGGACTGTGATCATTATTCTAGAAGGTTTCTTCACAAATCTCATGTGGAAATTCCGGCATTTACACATGTAAACCACATCCATGTACAGTATAAATGATTTTGGAAAATCTGCAATTTACATGTGGATGTGCTGGCTATGTTTAGCTATCCCTGTGTAGAAAAAAGGTGTGTCAGGGTACGGTGTGTGAGACACAGATATTTACACTTCTAGAAACAATTTCACAAAGCACGCTGACATTTAGGGGAGGGGAAGTTTAGTGATCAGTGTGGGCTACTGTTAAGATGGGTAATTTTATTGTTAACCCCAGATATTACTAGCTAGGCCTTGTTGCATAAAATGAGACCTCTGCTAAATTAGTTAATGGTTAAATAACTTGACTTAAGGATAGCCCACATTGGTAACTTTTCTCTCCCATCTCCCACCCCTCACCCCCCACTCCCATTAATGGTAAGATAATTAATCTTATCCATAACCCCTTTCAGCTGCTATAAATCACTGTACAAACTCTTACATTAGTGGTGAATGGAGGAGTTCTAATTGTAAATTGTTCACCTGGTTCCCGTCTCTGTCCATCAACAGTACATGTGCCTTTGGCTATCCTTTATTCCCTTGCACTGTTTCATCTCTGTCATTTATCTCTCTGCCACTCCCTTACAAACCCCTTGTCCACATCATTCTCCAACCCTCTCTCTCCCTACCTGTGCTACCTTCAACATCCATCTGTGAGTTTTCACTGTGGGCTAGAGTGGTAATAGTGCTTTTTTAACTTCATGGAGATCAATAAAGAAAGGAAGGGAGGAAGGAAAAACACATAGTAAATATTTTATTTCTGTGCTTCAACTTTCCTTAAGATGTTTAGCACTCAGCATGTAAGAACTACCCATATCCACCTTTGAACTGTATATATGTATGTATTTGGTGCATCCCTGTAAATATACCTGAGAGGAGAAGTGGTATAGAAGTTTCCCTGAGGAACACCAGAAGGATTGAATCTAAGTTGGAGTTTATAAGCTGTTTAGACTGCTTAATAAAGGCTTAAAGTACTGCCTGTTGCAGAGTTGGAAGAAATAAACAGTTTGAGTTTGCATAAGTTGTGTCTACAGTGTATCTTTGAGCATGAGGGTACAAGTGCCTGCCAAATCACCGGATCACTATTCCAGACCATAGATCCACTCCCAAGCTCGGCTTCAGATGAACTGGAGTGGATGAGTGAGGTAAGAGTGGCCCTGAATGTGAAACTGAACTAAACTGACTGATCTGCTTTGCGGCCTGGGGCCGGAGCTAGCACATGGGCGAGACCTGGGTTATACATGATTAGAACAAATCTCCCCACCCTGTCAGTCACTAACTGATTCTAAGTGACAGCATGATACGGCCAATGATAATTGTGGTATTTTATCAGAGGTATGTTAAATACACAGGGAAGCAGAGACCAAAGCCGGCATATTTATAACACCTGCCAGCGTGTTCCAAATCATCACTACATTGATGTTCCTGCTGGCTATACTATATCCTGTGCTTGCTTATGATGGTGGCACTGCAACACACACTTCATCTTACAGAATCATGCAAGGGTCACCTTTGGTGTAGCAGCAGCATGAGGCAAACAGGACACATCAGTAATTGCTACCAGCATGATCACCGCCATAACTGCCAGCACTACTCATGACTAATGTTAGGACCTAAGCAACAATTCTGCACAATGACTGGGGAAAGAGAATATCCTCAAGTACTGACAGATGCAATCAGAGGCCAAGAAAGTATGGCAGAAAGATTCAGAAAAATGTTAGTTATATTAGGTGCCATTTCCTTGATTAAAAGAATGCCCATGCGCATCTTAATATATTTCCTTTATATATTACACCCTGTGAGATCCAGAAATATGCTCTCTTTTACAGAATGCAAGTATTAAGGGGAGTATTAGGAGTACATTTGAGATACTGAGATCATAGCCAAATACCCTGGCTTACAAGTGGGGTTCATTAGAGTTAAAGCCTGTAGAGTGGAGGAGTAGTCTAGTGGTTAGAGCACCCATCTTGCCATCCAGAGGTGGTTGGTTCTGTTGGAATAATGTATTGTATTTTACATGCATTGTCTGTCAGCAATGTTTCTCAATGATTACTCTGTGACCTCTGATGTGAATTACCTAGAGAGGTCACACCCATGCAACTTCCTGTGGGGGTGGTTAGGCACAGCACATGGAGCTCATGATCTCTCCTAACCTGAGGATCTATGGTGTGAGCATCCATTACCATCTAAGCACATGGAAAGAGCTGATAATCAAAATGTATTGTATTATGTTATATAAGCCTGCCTGAATATCAATCTAACTAAAACTGTAAGTAAACAGATGTTTTGTTAATTCAACTTTAAAGTGACTCAGCAGTGAATTATTCTGGGGTGTATGTGAGAGAGATGAAGAAAAGAAATTAACATTTCTAAAGCTGAAGCTGTGTGTATAAAATCTGCTAATTATTTACTACAAATAATCCAACAGGTTCAAATCTCAGTGCTGGTTCTTGTGATCTTGGGCAAGTCACTTAACCCTCCATTGTCTCAGGTACAAACTTAGATTGTGAGTCCTCTAGAGAAATACCCAGTGTACCTGAATGCAGCTCACCTTGAGCCACTAGTGAAAAAGATGTGAGCAAAATCTGAATAAATAAAACACTAACTCAAACTATATCTGATTTGTGTTTTACTCAACTTGTTTGTACATGTAATTTATAAGCACATTCCATTAAACCATTCACACACTGCCAAAGCCAAGGATGCATGAAGTTCCTGGTCGTGGCAATATGTGAATAATTCTTTTTGAAACATAGCTAAGCATGCATTCATTTACATTTTCTAGCTATACTTTGCAGAAATGGGTTCTAACCCATTCCCTTGGTCAGTTAGGGGCCCTTTTACAAAGGCACTGTAAGGCTACTGTGTGAATAGCATGCACCAAAATGACCCTACAGGCAGGGTAGCCCAGCAGTAATTCTGAAGTTGGTGCACAGAATTTCCTGCGGTAGAAAATAATTTTCTTTTTTCTGCCACGGGGGGGGGGCGTTTCTGATGGTAATCAGCAGTGTGGCCACATTGTTGCTCACTGCACAATTACCACAGAGTTAGTGCATGAGCCCTTACCACCTTCTAAATATGTGATGGTAAGGGCTCATGCAGTAAATAACCATGCACTATTATTAATATTAGTGCATGACCATTTACTGCCCCATTTTAAAAAATACCTTTTTCCCGCCACAGTAAATAGTGGCATCATGGCTTAGTAAAAAGGCCCCTTTGTGTTGTGGCAATGAAAAGGAATTGCAGAAATAAAATATATCTTATGTCTATTTAAAAAAAAATCCATCTGGTACAGAATTCAAAAAGGATAAATATCAATTACCTAAACATGATTTAATATAAATTATGGGGCTCATTTTAAATGTGAAAAATATCTAAAAAATAATATAAAATGGCATTTGGATGTTTTTTCTCTGAAAAATGTCCAAATTGCAATTTTCAAAACTTGGATTTGAGACATTTTTATCTGTAGTTCATCCAAACTACAAGAGGGCATGTTGGGGCGGGATTTGGGCATTCCTAAAACCTAGACAATTTTCTGCCAAAATGGAACAAAGCAAAAATGTCCAGGGCTAAAAGTTAGACATTTTGGTCTATACCTGTTTCAATCATGCCTAAGTCACAAAATGGTGCCCTAAATGATGAGATGACCACTGGAGGAATTAAGGCATGACCACTTTACTCCCCCAGTTCTCACTGACTATCTCTTACCCTTCAAAGATATGAAAGAGGCAGTACATACCAGTCACTATGACAGCTTCAGATGATATGGCCAGTCCTATTAAAGCAACAAGCAGGTCCTTGAAATAGCCTAGTAGTTGGTGCAGTGGACTGTAGAGAAGGGGACCCAAGTTCACATCCCACTCTAACTGGTACACTTGTGTTGGAAAGTGTGAGCCTTCCAAAACCCATTAAAAAAAATCTACTGTACATACATATAGGTGACACCTGAAGGCAAAAGGGCTATTGTAATTGTATACAGTTGGATATAGTGGGTTTTGGAGGGCTCACCATACAATATAAGGGGGTAACAGTGAGATGTGTACCTGGGACCTTTTAGGTGAAGTCCTCTGCAGTGCCCCTTAGGTTGCTCCACTGCTCTGCTGGGACTTCTGTGTGGCTAGTCTACTAAGGATGATAACCCCCCCCCCCCCCCCCCCCATAATCCCAATGGCTCTTTTTATTAATGGTACTAAAAGATAGATGCTCTGAACACAAAATCATCTAGCAAATGGTCATTTTTAAAACAAAAGTTAGACATTTTTCTGGTTTCAAAATGGCCATGTTCACTACTGGATTTTTGGACTTTTTCACAAAACATGCAAAAGCGGATTTAGAAGTCATATCAAAAATGCCCCCTCCAAATCTCCTAAGCTTGCTAAACTTGACTCATTTTACCTCTAAACATCTGTATAAAAGGGTTTTTTTTTTTTTGATCAGTCACTCCCTATCTACCCTCATGTCTTTGATGCTCAATGCATTAATATCTATTATAAACTGTTTGGTTCTCGAGTGTAAAGATTTATGATGTTCTTACTAATAATATTACCAATCATTTTTCATTGTCAAAGCAACAATGAAAGTCAACTGAAGTTCTGCTTTGACTCACTGTCCATTTATTTGCTCTGCACATTCTTTTCCTGGATTCTCGTTCAAATTTACTAGTTTATGGAATCATATAGTTTTGTTTGAGAATCCTGCTGTCAGGACTTCCAGAACAAAGCAAATCTTCATTGGTAAGTTATTTGCTGTGAAATTGCTTTTAAACTTGGGAAATATAGTTTTAAAGTTAAATAGGTTAACTGTGTCTTTATTTTTAAGTTACTCTACGTCTTTAGCAAAGGAGGTTTAAGAAATAATGTTTCTTTGATTGATTAGCATTTGAAGTCTCTATTATAGTTCCATAGTCTAGCAGTTAAGACTATTCTAGTGTTTACCATAGCATCAGTGTAGAGCAGAGCTGATAGTCACAGGAAAACTCCAGTTTACAGTTTTAAATTTAGTTTGAAGCACAGCTTTTTTTTTTCCATAGTATAAAACAATTTCCTCTATAGTTTTAAAACTTTGACTTTCTGCCACAGCCTACAACATTGACAGATAGCCTCTAGAAGGTACAAAAAGGTATAATTCAGTATTCCTTCTACACCCATCCTCCCAAAATCCCAGCACCTCTAGCACGTCTTTATTTATAGTTTTAGTTTATAGTTGGTTGTTCTTATTAGGATAACAAGACAGGAGTCCTCTTACAAAATTTCAATTACATTCCATTACTCTCTAAGAAATGCCATGTGAGACGGGAAGGAGTATTCTTGTAGGGTTGTACTACCGTCTGCAAGGACAGAACAAAAAGACAAATGATTAAATGTTTACAGAAATTAGGAAAGCTGGGAAATTGGGAAACAACATATTAATAGGTGATTTCAATTACCCAAATCTCATCAAAGATCTGGCTTGAAATGACAGTTACTCCCACTGTTTCAACAAACATTATTATTATTCACTTTTATAACTGCTTAAATTTATTTAAATTTTGATAGGGGAAAGGATCTCAGACAATGGTAGTGCAAAACGTTCCGTTTCAAAAAGTGCACAATTTTCCAGCCCCAGTTTCATTCATCGCCTAGAAAACCCCTTATTTTTCAATATTTTTAATATGATATAAAACAGGAAGACATGCACTTATCTTTTATAACAAGAAACCAACGGCTCCTGTTACACCAATTAATACTGGCTTCTTCAAAGATTAATGATTTTGTGCATATCCCGCATATCCCTAGTTCCCGGCTGCACTGCAAAATGACAATGAGCACTGCAGTGGTATATACAGGATATGAACAGAATCATTCATTCCTGGAGAAGCCCATATTAATGGGTGAAACGGGACCCATTGGTTTCATATTATAAAAGATAAATGCATGTTTGTTTGTTTCATATCATATTAAAAATATTGAAAAATAAAGAATTTTCTGGACCGATGAATGAAACTGGGACCAGGCTGTGCAATTTTTGAAACTGAAATTTTTGAACTACAGGTGTCTGAGGTCCTTTCCCCTATCAAAATGTAAGTAAAATTAAAGCAGTTATAGAAATACCTAATATGAAGAACATAATCCCTCTGTTTGCTAGGCCACGCTAGTGGCTGCCATGCACTAATGCACGCATAGCCCATTCGTTTTGAATGGGTTATGTCAGCATTGCCACACAGCAGCTGCTAGTGTGGCTTAGTACACAGAGGGTTAAGTTTGTTGAAACAGTAGAATGACTGGCATTTCAAGCCAGACCTTTGATGAGGTTTGAGTATTGATTTTACAGTTGGGGCAATGTCTTTGGTGTGTTTGAACAGCGATTTCAATTACCCCAATATTGATTGGATAAATGTTACATCAGAAAGTGCCAGGAAGATAAAATTTCTAGTTGTAATAAATGACAGCTTCTTGGAGCAACTGGAACTGACAGGATGGGAAGACATTTTATATCTAGACCTTGGTGGCGTGCAGGTAACAAGAGGTAACAAAGTTGGGTCCACTGGGAGACAGTGATAATAGCATGATCAAGTCTGAGCTGCTATCTGGAATGAAGCCACAATGGAAACCTAGTTTAGGATCATTTGATTTTCAAAAGGGTGACTATCATAAAATGAGGAAAATGGTTAAAAAGAAGCTAAAATGATCTGTTGCAAAGGTTAGGACATTACATCAGGCATGGACATCATTTAAAAATACCATCTTGGAAGTCCAACCCAGATTCATTCCACATATTTTAAAAAGGTGGAAAGAAGAGAAAACAACAGTTAGCATGTTCACAGCCAGTATGGTTAAAAGGTGAAATGAAAGAGGCTATTAGAGCTGAAAGAATGGGAAAAGGACCCAAATGAAGAAAAAAAGAAACAACATAAGCACAGGCAAGTTAGATGCAAAACATTTATAAAGAAGGCTAAAGAGAATATAAAGAGAAACTTGCTACATTGGCAAAAACTCATAATAACAACTTTTTTAGGTATATGAGAAGCAGAAAGCCTGCAAGGGACTTTATGTAACTATTAGATCATGAAGGAGCAAAAGAGGACAAGGCCAAAGCAGACACTGAATGAATTCCTTGCTTCAGTCTTTATGGAAGAAGAAGATGTAAGACATCCATCTGTTCCAGAAATGTTTTTCAAGGGTAATGATGGGGAAGAACTGAAAGAAATCTCAGTGAACCTGAAAGACGTATTGAGTCAAATCAACAAATTAAAGAGTAGTAAATCACCTGGACCAGATGGCATGCATCCAAACATACTGAAAGAACTCAAACATGAAACTGCTGATTAGTAATCTGTAACCTGTCATTAAAGTCATCTGTAGTACCTGAAGATTGGAGGGTGACCATTGTAAAGGGTTACATAAGTACATAATTGTTGACATATTGGGTCAGACCGAAGGCCTATCAAGCCCAGTATTCTGTTTCTAATAGTGGCCAATCCAGGTCACAAGTACCTGGCAAGATCCCAAAACAGTACAATACATTTTATGCTGCTCAACCCAGAAATAAGCAGTGGATTTCCCCAAGTCCATTTTAATAATGGCTTATGGACTTTTCTTTTAGGAAGGTATCCAAACCTTTTTGATACCCCGCTAAGCTAACTGCTTTTACCACATTCTCTGGCAATGAATTCCCGCGTTTAATTACACGATGAGTGAAGAAATATTTTCTCCAATATTTTTTAAATTTACTACTTTATAGCTTCATTGTGTGTCCCCTAGTCCTAGTATTTTTAGAGAGAGTAAACAAGCAATTCACTTCTACCCATTCCACTCTACTCATTATTTTATATACCTTTATCGTATCTCCCCTCAGCCGTGTTTTCTCCAAACTGAAGAGCCCAAGCCATTTCAGCCTTTCCTCATAGGGAAGTTGCCCCATCCCCTTTATCATTTTCATCACTCTTCTCTGTACCCTTTCTAATTCCACTATATCTTTTTTGAGAAGCGGCGACCAGAATTTACACACAGTATTCAAGGTGCAGTCACACCATGGAGCAATACAAAGGCATTATAACATCCTTATTTTTATTTTCCATTCCTTTCCTAATAATACCTAATATTCTATTTGCTTTCTTTGCTGCCATAGCACACTGAGCAGAAGGTTTCAAAGAATCGTCAATGCTGACTCCTAATGTGGAACCTTGCAACACGTAGCTATAGTTCGGGTTCCTCTTTCCCATATGCATCACTTTCCACTTGCATACATTAAACATTATCTGCCATTTGGATGCCCAGACTTCCATTCTTGTAAGGGCATCTTGCAATTTTTCACAACTCTCTTGCGATTTAACAACTTTGAATAACTTTGTTTCATCAGTAAATTTAATTATATCACTAATTATTTCCATTTCCAGATTATTTATAAATATGTTAAAAAGTACCAGTCCCAACACAGACCCCTGCAGAATCCCACTATCTACCCTTCTTCATTGAGAATGCTGACCATTTAACCCTACTCTCTGGTAGGGTTCTCCATTTCTTCATTGACTCTTAAGTATCTTGTAGTCACAGTTATTTGATTCTAGGTGTCATTGTGGACAATACACTGACGTCTTCTGCTCAGTGTGTGGCGGAGGCCAAAGAAGCAAACAGAATGCTAAGAATTATTAGGAAAGGGATAGAAAATAAAACACAGATTTATTATAATGTCTGTATTGATCCTTGGTGCAATCACACCTTGAGTATTGTGTGCAATTCTGGTCGTCGTATTTTTATAAAGATATAGAAGAATCAGAAAAGATTCTTATGGGGGATATGAAATCAGGGTAGGGCCCTAACTGGTGAATGGAGCTGTCATCAGGGGTTGAAATCAGGGGTGGTTGTTATTGTGGGGTTGTGAGTAGGGAGGAGTTTTTGATTATGGGTTATAATCAGGGTTTGGGTTTCATCAGGGGATTTTGATTGGGGGTATCAGGGCATGTATGTTTTTTTTTTTTAGACCACAGTCATAATAATTGTTGCTAGTAGTGACAGTGCACTTAATGCCACCTCTAGAGTGCCACACTATCGGCAGCCTTGACGGTAGCATCATGCAATAATGTACCATGTTTTTTCTCTGTGTTTGCGTTCATTCTCTACCCACACCCTACCCAGATTGGATTGGATTGGGTTTATTGACTTGATATACTGCTTAATACCAAGGTGTTAAAGTGGTGTACAATAAAATAACATATAACAAAATCAAAATATAAATACAACACAGCTTAAATTTACAATTTATTACAGTAAAGCTATGTCAATCATTGACAGAGAGAAAGAAAAATAAAACAGCCTTACTAAAAATTAGTTTCAAAAATCCAGGTTTTCAAAACTTTATGAAAGCCTAGGTAACTTGTCATAATGGTCACATTAACAAGTAGTAAGTTCCATAAGGAAGGTCCAGTATATCTAAAAGCTCTTCTCCCTGTAGAAGTTAGTTTTATCATTTGTAATAAAGGCAGTTGTAATAAACAATGTTGAGAAAAAACACAGAAAAAATAAACTCTGATGTTCTTGTTTAACCAAAATCTCTGAAAGATACGTCTTGAAAAACAAACATAGGGGTCCTTTTACATAGGCGCGCTGAAAAGTGGCTTGCGGTAGTGTAGGCGCAGGTTTTGGTTGTGTGCAGAATCATTTTTCAGTGCACCTGTAAAAAAGGCCTCTTTTTTCCCTGAAAATGGACACGTGGCAAAATCAAAATTGCCACATGCCCATTTTGGTTCTTTGATCTTACCGCCAGCCATAGACCTAGCGGTAAAGTATTTTGGCGGTAATGACCTACGTGTGTCAGATGCCACTTGGCATGCATCTGCTATGCACGCCAGAAAAAAAATTCAGATGCGCGTACTGGACACGCACCAAAAATAAAATTACCTCATGAGCCACGTGGTAGTCGGGCAGTAAGTCCATTTTGGCGCATGTTGGGTCTCATAGGTGTCTACGCGGCTTAGTAAAAGAGGCCCACAAGACCTTAACAACAATTCTGGCAGAAACAGGTGGCCAATGTAACTCTTTCAGTATAGTTCTCTTTTCATTAACTACCAAACATGCCACAGTGTTTTGAACTAGCTGAAGCTTCTGACTGGTTATAGTAAGCCCTTGATACATAGAATTACAATAATCAATTTTACTTGTATCAAATGCATGTACTAGATTGATCAAATTAGACCAAGTCCAAAGAGGCTTAAGCACATAGCACTTGGTTCTTAACATGGGGTCTTTTAAGCGTGATGTGATAATAGTTACTACATGTTAAAAGACACTGTCTTGTGCACTTTCATATTAAAAAGAAGGTGAACCCATAAACCAAAAGCAAACTTTATGGAAGGAGAAAAAAGGACCTCATATATAGCAAAGAAACTTGTCTATGTGCTGCTTGAACAAATACAGACATAAAACGTTTTGCCACTGCTGTAATAATAGGTCCTAAAAAAAACTCCACTTCCTGTGCAAGTCTCTTTCATCGAAACAATATTAGACTTATTTTTATATGCTTTTTCAATTGGATTTTTTAAAAATGAGTATCAAAACAACAACTGTGCTGAATAAATGTGCTAAAGACTGTTAAACTCTTTATCTTCAACCAAGTTACAGCTTTGAATGCATTGTTTAAAGAGAATAAGGGAAGGACTTTTTATCAGACTGAATACTCCACTTCCTGTCAGTTTAGTTGTTGAATGCCTTTTTAGATGTGCTGGTTCAATAATGACTCACATGCACACTAGAGACAGGTCTTGCCAAACTAACCTGATTGATTTTTTTTTTTTTTGACTGAGTGACCAAACAATTGGATATAGGAGGGGCTCTAGATGTGGTGTACTTGGATTTTAGAAAAGCCTTTGACATGGTTCCTAATAAATGACTGATAAACTGAGTGCCTTTGGGATGGGTCCTAAAGTGACTACCTGGGTTAAAAACTGGTTAAGTGGAAGGATACGGAGGGTAGTGGTAAATGGAGCTTGCTCTGAGGAAAGAGATGCTATCAGTGGTGTGCCACAGGGATCAGTCCTTGGGCCGGCTCTTTTTAACATCTTTGTGAGTTATATTGCAGAAGGACTGTCTGGTAAGGTTTGTTTTTTCACGGATGATAAAAAACTCTGTAATAGAGTTGACACTTCAGAGGGTGTGGCTAGCATGTGGAGGGATCTGTAAAACTGGAAGAATGTTCCATTGATTGGCAACTTAGATTCAATGCTAAAAAATGCTGGGTCATGCACTTAGGTTGCAAAAATCCAAGGGAACGGCATAGTGCAGGAAGTGAAATACTTCTGTGTACAAACGAGGAGTGAGACTTGGGGGGGGGGGGGGTGTCAGATGATCTCAAGGTGGCCAAACAGAAAAGGCAATGGTGAAAGCAAGAAGGATGCTTGGGTGCATAGGCAGATGAATGGCCAGCAGAAGAAAAGAGGTTATAGTGACCTTGTATAAGTCTCTGGTGAGGCTCCATTTAGAATAATTTGTGCAATTCTGGAGACCACATCTACAAAAAGATATAAACAGGATGGAGTCAGTCCAGAGGGTAGCTGCAAAATTGTTCAGTGGTCTCTGTCGCAAAGTGTCTGGGGACAGACATAAGGCTCTCAATATGTATACTTTAGAAGAAAGGAGGGAGAGAGGAGATATGATAGAGACATTTAAATATCTCTGTGGCATTAATGTACAGGAGGTGAGCCTCTTTCAAATGAAGGAAAACTCAGGAATGAGTGGGAATAGGATGAAGTTAATAGGTTATAGGCTCAAGAGTAATCTAAGGAAGTACTTTTTCAAGGCAAGGATGGTAGATACATGGAATTGCCTCCCAGTGGAAGTGGTGGAGTTGAGGACTGTGTCTGAATTTAAGAAACCATGGGACAGGCAAGTGAGATCTCTTAGAGAGAGAAGGTGATAGTGGTTGCCCTGGATGGGCAGACTGGATGAGCCATTTGGTTCTTATATGCAGTCATGTTTCTATTTTTCTAACATTTTATTTAGTAAACAGCATTCTAAATTAGAAGAAATGAAATGGCATTAAGCCCATACTGTAGCTCAAATTTAAATCTGGTACATTGTGAGGCAGCAATATAAAGTACTTAAAAAACACAGTTAGTTTAATTGAAATTATTATAATATAATATATTATTTATTATTTATTGGCACACTAGCTGAAACATATTTAAAAATTATCTTCATCAAAGCTTGGATCTGAATCTTAAAGGATATGAGAATGGAGAAATGAGATGCACAGCTTTGCTCTCAATTTAACAGATTAGTAATCAGTGTAAATTTCATTGTATGTTAAGTGCTTTGGATGAAAGTACTATGCAAACATATTAACACTATTAAAAATCTAAATTGTACAATGCAAATTAATTTTTCTTCTTGAAACCCTAGCTACATATTATCCTAGTTAGAGTATGTCACACTAAGGTGTATTATACCCCTCAGCAGTAAAACACTGAAAGGTATGCACAAATATACACAATCAGCAGAATACTTTTGGTTGGGAGAGCCAAACTCCAGCTATTACCCCCATTTCTGACTTTACATTTTTGCATTAAGATCCATTTTAGATTGATCATTGGGAGTGGGGAGACTGAGATGTCCAGGTTAGGACATGTTCAATTGTTCAATTATTCCTATTGCAAAACTATTGCTAGGGGTTGTCAGTGCCATTTTGAACCCAGAGCTGCCAGGATCAGGAGCAACTGGGGATTGTTCTTGTCCCTTACCCCCTAGCCAATGGAATTAGGCTTGGGAGGGGGCCATGGGGTATACAAACAGAGGAGCTATTGTGAGGTGGGAGTCTTTAGTATTTATTTATTTATTTGTAATGCTTATACCCCTCACTTTCCCATTCACTAGCGGGTTCAGTGCGGCTTACACTGGTTAATAAAGTAACATAGATTGGATGCAGCTGTAATATAATAAGTAATGAGGTGGTCGTTTAGATGTGGATAGATAAGATGGGCAGGAAGAAGGATGGTAAAGGTAGGGGAATGGGAGGAGGGTGTATATTGGAATTAGCATGTTGTTAAGAATGGTAGAATGTATAGGGAGGGTAGGAAGAGGGATGTATTGGAAATGGTTAAATAGGGAGCATATACCAGGTTCAGTCTTCATAATCTGATCCGGGTAGCGTAGATGAACTCATAGTCTAAGTCAGGTCATTTGTGTAGGCTTGCTTGAAGAGGTAAATTTTTAGCAGCTTCCGGAAAGGTAGATGGTCATTGACTGTTTGAATGGATCTTGGTAAGGTATTCCATAGTTGGCTGCCTATGACGGAGAAGTTGGATGTGTAGTAAGTTTTGTACTTAAGTCCTTTGCAATTGGGGAGATGTAAGTTGAGATAAGTTCGAGAAGATTTTGAGTTGTTTCTGGCTGGAAGGTCAATCAGATTGTACATGCAACCTGGGGCTTCTCCGTAGATAATCTTGTGAATCAGGGTATGAACCTTGAAGTAAATTTGTTGAGTAATAGGGAGTCAATGAAGTTTTTCACGGAGAGGTGTTGCGCTTTCAAAACGTGATTTACCAAAAATAAGTCTGGCTGCCATTTTTTCAGGATTTGGGCCTTGGATCCAATGAAGATACTATTGCAGTAGTCAACATGGGTAAGTACAGTGGATTGAACCAGGCTGCGGAAGGTTTTTAGGGGAAGATATAATTTTACTCGTTTTAGCATCCACAACATATTGAACATTTTCTTTGTTGTAGTTTTTGCTTGATTCGCCAGGGTTAGATGGTTGTTTAATAGTACTCCTAAAATTTTTAGGTTGTCAGATATTGGAATATTAATGTCTGGGGTAATGAGTGTGGTTGGAATGAGTGTAGAGTATTGGGATGAGAGGATTAGACATTGTGTTTTTTTCCTTATTCAGTTTCATCTTAAAAGCCTTGGCCCATGAGGATGATATGTTCATTCCATTGATTATTTTATCAGATATTTCTGCTAAGTTAGATTTGAAGGGGATGAATATAGTGACATCATCAGCATAAATGAAGGGATTGAGGCCAAATTTAGATAGGAACTTGGCCAGAGGGAGTATCATAAGGTTAAAGAGAATCGGGGATAGAGGCGATCCTTGGGGTACCCTGCATTTTGATGACCAAGGTGATGAGGTTGATGAGGATGATTTGACTCGATAGGATCTAGAAGTGATGAAACCTTTTATCCATTTAATAATGTTTCCGCCAACCCCTAGTTTATCTAGTAATTTTGTAAGAATATCATGATTCACCATGTCTGTGCTAGACAAGTCAAATTGCAGAAGGAGGATGTTGTTTCCAAATGATAGTTCATGTTTGAATTTGGATATTAAGGTAAGTAGTACCATTTCTGTGCTGTGGGCAGGTCGAAAGCCCGATTGCGACTCATGTAGGATGGAGAATTTTTGAATGAATTCATTGAGCTGGGAGGTTACTCTGTTTTCCATCAGTTAGGTCAGTAGGGGGATGGAGGCCACAGGTCGGTAATTGGTGATGTCGTCCACTGATTTTTTGAAGTTTTATGGTATTGGTGTAAGTATTATGTCTTTTATTTTTTTAAATAATCTATTTATTGATTTTTCATTACATTTATATCATAAACATAAATGGCATTACAAAAGTCTAATTTTCATAGACATATATCAGAAGAGGAAAAGAAAAAGAAAAGGAACAAACAATATATTATATTAGACCACAAATTATTGATCCAAGATATAGGTACATATTTAAACACCAAAACGAAGTGATAACCCACCTAAATCTACCAAAATACAAATAAATCTTAATCAGGAAAGGGCAAGGACTCAAGTCAGGGCAGCCGATAAATACAATTCAAGTTAACGCCAGATTACTCCTTACTAGCTATAAATATTTTAAGTTTTTCAGGTTCGAAAAAAATATAATTAGTGGATTGTAAGGAAATATAACATTTACATGGAAACTTGAGATTAAAGGTCCCACCTAATTGTAGGACTCTTGCTTTTAATAATAAGAAATCTTTCCTTTTTCTTTGTGTCTCTCGAGAGAGATCAGGAAAAACCTGAATTTTCAAACCCAGAAAAGGTGTGGAAATATGGCGGAAAAACAACCTAAATATATTATTGCGGTCCAGTTCCAGAGCAAAAACTGCCAGCAGTGTCGTCCTCTCTGTGATAACCTCCATTGAGTTTTCAAGGAATTGAGTTAAATTTAGCTGAGGAGATGGTATAGTCCCCTTTCCTGCCCCAGAGATGTAAAGAACTCGAGTCAATGGAGGAAAAGCTTCTGAGGGAATCCCCAGAATTTCAATGAAATACTTTTTCAACATCTCTTTGGCAGGGATTAAAGGGGACTTAGGGAAATTCAAAAACCGAAGGTTATTTCTCCTCTGTTGGTTCTCCATATATTCATTTTTTTTTCTTTGAACATTATTATCCTTCATTATAGCTTGAACAAAGTTCTTATTGGAGTTTACCTCAGTTTCAATGGAGTCCACCCTTGATGTTTGCTCAGTCACCTTTCCGGATATCTCTAACTGAGCCTGTGACAGCTTCTCCAAAGAACCTGCTACCTGGAGTAGCGTGGCGTTTAGCCCTTGAATTGCCTCCCAAATGGAGTCCATGGTGATAACCGCTGGTTTCACTATCTCCCGATTTCCCATAGAGGATTCGTCCCGATTCCATACAGGCTGAGTGGCCTTCGGCATCAAGCCTGCCTGCAATGATGTTCCGATCGGAGATGAAGTAGCAACGGGGTCTCCACTGCTAGCCGCAGGGGTCACACTTCCGGACACCACCATCGGCTGGTTCTCCGTCGCCAACAAAGTTCCTCCGGGCCTCAGGGGGGTTATCCTCAGAGGGGGGGCTCAATGTCACTCCCTCTGCACTAAGGTCCAAGATCTCCGTTGGACTGCTCGAAGCGCCGGCTTGAATCCTCTGAACAACTAGCCCCGACTGCTCTAGCGTCGTCTGATGAGCGGCAGGGGGATTCGCCTGACCCGTGGAGCAGGGTGTTCCAAGCTTCCCCTTTCTCTTACCCATTATAAAATAGGTAAGTTATCCGCTTGCAATTTCGCGAAGGGCAGCAGGAGCTGGTGTTCATGCGACCTTCCCAAACGCCATCTTGGATCCCCACCACCATTAACCGTATTATGTCTTTTATAACAAAGAAACAGTATGGGCTGTTAATCCTGATCAGGTAAGCTAATACTTGGTGTCTATTAGTGGTTCAGGGGACCATTGTACTAACCTCTGTGGTTTCTAACATCATCTGGAAGAGTCATTAAAATGACTTATTTCACTAGGCTTCTTAATTGGCACTTCCTGTACAAGTAGCTTTATACAATCCAGCACATACTGAACATATGTAAACATTGGCAAGTATACCTGCACATTGTACAATTGGTGACTACAAATGCAGATGCCAGCACGTATACATTTGAAATTTGTAAGTAATGCCATTCTTTCTCTGTATGCTTTGGCTATGGCTGTCTTTGTAAAATGCTGGAGAATGTGTGCTGAACTGGACATTCTAAGTCTTACCTCAACATGTTATGCAAAATAGGGCATATAGCTAAGTAGTATGTAATTGGAAAATCCTAAGGAGTAGTGTATGTCTCATGTAAAAAAAGTAACCCCTTTTTGCAATGTTCCTCTAACCAGAATCATTTGGATTTGAAATCTGTGTTATATTGAAATCAAAATACAAAAAAGTGTGATAATATTACAAACATAAGGATTTGTTAAATTTAAATTTATTCTGTTTGAAAGTGATAGAGGCAAAACTGAAGTATAATTTAAGAAAGGATTGGCTAAACCAGAAGATCTTTAGTTACAAAGTATTGAAGATAGAGCTGAATGTAGGATGGGGAAGGTCAATAAGACTGATTAGTCTTAGTCTTCATCTGCCATAATTTTCTGCATTTCTTTGTTTTTGTTGTGTCTCTAGAAACTGATGGTGCTTGAGAAATGAAATGCTGGAAGCTCAGTAACTCGAGTTGTCAGCATGATGCAAGGAGTCATTGGAACTATTTTAGTGTATACTGAAATTAAATGAAATGTACAGCCTCAGGTAGATATGCTTCATAAAGAAGCACTGGCATGAAGGGAAAATATGTTTCATACCCCCTTGGATTGTTTTGATGGTGAGAAGTTATATCAAAAATATGGGAATGATTGTTTTCAGAACAGTTCAGCAAAGCTGATGATAGCTTTTGGGCAAAGATATTTGAAGAAGGACAATGGTCATGATGGGGAGGTCCTCATACACCTTGTGCTGCTATGATTAGTGAAAAGGGATGGCTTTCAAACTGCCAGAAATGTTGAAATCTAAAATATCATCTGTACATTTTGTTTCTTTATCATAGCCATCATTTTGGTTAGCAACTGGGTAGATTTGATAATAAATGTTATCGTTAATGTGAGGGAATGCGGTGACAGAAATGTTAGAGGGATGTGCTTGAAACTTTATAATATCTAAAAACTTTTAATAAGGTTCAGGAAAGTGAAATTTTCCACAGAAAATGAATTTCAAGGGTAAGGGGTTAATGAACTAGCAGGCATGATGGTGCAAAGGCAAGATGAGAAAATATATCTTTGCTGAGAGTGAACTCGATGCTTGGAATGGCCTACCAGCAGAGGTACTATTAATTGTAACTGTGATACAATTTTAAAAACGTTTGGGACAAACAGGCACATTACACAATGGGAGTGGTAGTAAAAATCTTAACAGCAGTGGCACTGTTGCATTTGACTTCCAAGCTGGCTGGGGTAATCTGGAAAGAAAGCCATGGTAAAAACCCTTAAACATGCTACCTGCACATTAGCCCTAACGCTGTATAGTAAAAGGGCCACTTAGTTAATATTCAGACTTAACCAGCCATGGGTTAGCACATAAAGATGGAACAGCTATTTATGTGGTCCTGTTTATCCAATGAGGGCCTCTTTTACCAAGCTGAGGCAAAAGAGGGCCTGCGCTGGCATTGCCATGTGTTTTTGAAATGTGCTGAGGTCCTTTTTTACAACAGCCAGATAAAAGGTAGGTCACTCTTTTCTGCAGGAAATGGCTGTGTGGCAAGTAAAGCACTTGCCGTGTGGCCATTTTGAGGGAGGGAGCCCTTACCGCCACCCATTGAGGTGGCGGTAAGGGCTCCCGCACTAACCTGGTGGTAACCAGGCAGCGCACTGCACTGCCTGATATCGTTGGGTACACACCAGCACTACAAAATTAAATATATTTTTGTAGCGCCCTAAATGATATCACGCTGTGGATGAGAAGTACCACCAGGCTGCTGTGGTAGCCCAATGGTAGTTCCTTTTTAGCGAGCTGTAGGCCTGCATTAGGCTTACTGCCACTTTGTAAAAGGGGCCCTAAACATGGCTAGCTATGAATATGTGGACCTAACTGGACTTCGCCCACAGAATGCCCCCATCATAGTCGGCTTTAAGTTTGGTGCTAACTGGTCATTTTCAGCAAGGATGACTTGTTAAGTGCCACTGAAAATGATTGGATAGCCAAGACCAAGTTTCCGCCACTGAAAATGATTGGATAGCCAAGACCAAGTTTCCGGCTAGTTAAATCACTTTGAATATCAGCCGGAAAGTTTTTACCCGTTTCTAAAAGACAACTATATTCTCTGCATGCAAATCTTTTGATAGTGAACTCCACTACTTGATAATCATTGAGAAAAAGGCCTTAGCATTCCACTTGGCCTTTTTAATCACTCTCAGTGATAACATACATTGGAGCCCTTTTACAAATCGTCGGTAAGCCCAACATGGGGTTACCGCATGTTAAATGGGAACTACCACTGTCTCAACATGGCCGCCGGTTGTAGTTCTACCTTGAGCACGCACCATTTATGGTGTGCCAGAAAAAACATTTCTAGCGCTAATCTGGTGATAAAAAGGACCCTGGTGTGTGGAAAAATGGCCCCCGCTGCTACTGCAGGGCCCTTTTTCCTGCAGCTTACTACTACTACTACTACTACAACTACTACTACTTATCATTTCTATAGTGCTACAAGACATACGCAGCACTGTGCACTTGAACATGAAGAGACAGTCCCTGCTTGAAAGAGCTTACAATCTAATTAGGACAAACAGGATAAATAAGGGATAATGGAATTACTAAGGTGGGAATGATAAAATACGGGTACTGAACAAGTGAGTAAGGGTTAGGAGTTAAAAGCAGCATCAAAAAGGTGGATTTTTAGCCTAATAAAAAGACCCCATAATACATCATTTTGGGAGTACTGACTTGAGGAGTACTACTATAAACATTCTTTCAGACATTTGGGCTTCTGATTATGTAGATGGTTGCACTCTTTCTCTCCTTTTAGCTCTAGTCAATATTTAGGGGTGGGGAAAATATTAACATGGGCTCCCATTAAGATGGATTATTTTACCACAAGTTATGATATTTTGCATAAAATGGACCCTGTGCTTAAATAGCACAATTTGTGGTAAAATAATCTATTTTAATGGTAGTCCACATTGACAACTTCCTTTCTCATATGGCAGTGTCCTGGATTATCTACATTCTCTATAACATGATAGCTGCAACATATAATAATACACTGCAGTAATCCAGAATACCTAACATCAACTCCTGCATTACTGAACTGGGAACCTTTCTATCACAAAATACTAATCCACTTTTCTTTCTTTTTTTAAATTAAACCTACAGAGGGGTATTTAAAAAAAAAGTCTAAGTAAAAAAAAAAAAAACCCTGCTCATAACATCCAATAAAAACATCCATCTCACAGGAAAACATCTAGATTTTCTGTTCAATTATGGCTATGAGGTGGACTAAAAATGTTCAAAATGAATAGCCATTTTCCAAATGGACATGTCCAATTTTTGAACTGTGAGAAAACATGGACATGAACGTCTCTGTGGCATCATTTTCAAAAAGATTGCCATACAGATGTCTCTGCAGAACAGAGGAGTACAGCACAGTTGACTGTAAAGCAAGGGACACAGGTTCACCAGACTTCTTTATAACTCTTTTTTTTGTCGCAAATGTGATCCCTCCAGGACCTGAAAAATATCTAAAGTACTTCACTTCAATAGTCTTCAGGCTTACAGGTGTCATATATTTAGGTACAGTAGGTTGTTGTCTGTTTATGGAAGGTTCAGAATTATAAAAACAAGAAAGTTAAAGTGGGACTTGGTTAAGGATCCATTGCCCTTACCCCTAATCTCTTCCTCTGATAACAAAACCACCCTTTTTAGACAAGAATGTTTCCTCCTATTTGAAAATCCCTGTTGGATGTCCTACATTTGTGCCCCTCTTAGTCCCACCCAAATCACACCCCCTTGCTATTTGGACAAACGGCAGTGTGAAACATCCAAATTCTGACTTTCCAAAATCAGAATTTGGACATTTTTAGCAGATGGATTTTTTAAAGGCATTTTAATACGTCCATCTGGTCTGAAAATGAACACCATTGTATGTTTTTTTTGCAAGACTAACAATTTGCTCCTGCCCTGCCCAGTCCATGAAAACTCCTAAAAATCGAAGGGCTCCTTTTACTAACAAACGCTAACGATTAGCAAGTGCTAAAAGCTATGAAGCCCATAGGAATAAAAGGAGACCTAAGTGAATCTTTCCGGAATTAATCAGATTGTCAATCATTGGCCCGGATCTCAAATTCCTTCATTCCACCGTTTGACAACATAAGCATTTTGTTTTATGTAGAATAAGCACCATTACATTTATTCTAATCCAATCTTATACTCATATTAAAGTTATTACAATGCTTAATCATTTCTTCTGGGTTATTTCCCAGAAGAATCAATAATTTGTATATCTTCCATGTAAGCAAAAAAACCTGAATATCAAGTATTCCCCCAATGGCTGTAACAAAATATTAAATAATAATGGGACAGTATGAGATCCCAAGGAACACCCTAGGTCAACATTCTAATAGTTAAGCGTTCTCCCTTAAACAGTACACAGACTTTCCAGTCATCTAAGAATGAGACAATCCAAAATAACACTTTACTAGATAAGCCCAACTGAGCACTTCGGGAAATCAAAAGGATTACATCCACGAGTTCAAATGCAGAGATTAACTCAAGTGAGATCCATTAAGATGATACTCTATATTGATAATTAACAGAGATTATATGCAACAGCTGGTCTTAAAACTTCCCCTTTTTTAAAAATCAAGTAAATCATAGTCCACTTCAGAAATGTCCGTCTTATGCAACTACATCTTTCTCACTCAGTTTGAGAATTGGGGTTAATTGAAAACATGACTAAAGTCGATACATCCTGCTCTGGGGCTGTCCCCTTTTTCAGAATGAGGGTCCCAACTGAGTCCTTCAGTGAATTAGACAATACTCCTGTTCTTTGAATGCATTTACATATCCATTTACTGTAGGGTTATCTCTTTTTTACATGATTTCATAATTGTTGCTGGGGCTAAGTCACAAATAATGAGTACATCAACATTTTGTCTTATCCAAAGAAACCTTTATTAGAAGTCCTCCACATGGACTCTTGCATCTCCACTTAGGACTATTCTTCTGACCTCTAATGATTTTCACCAATAGACCTATTAGGAATGTGCATTCTTTTTTATATCATTTTATAAATGAAACAATAGGAAAACACCAGAAATGTCTACTATTGAACCTATTGAATCTTGTTACCATTTATTATCACTAAGAGGTCAGCTTTCTAAAACATTTCTGCAAGTAAAGAAGTGTTTTTACACACAGAAACAGGCTTTTATAAAATTAAGCCATTGCTATCTCCAAGATTCTATATATTGTGCCTAGATTTCTGTGCGGAAATCCAAGTGGATCCCATAACAATGTGCATAACTTAATTGGTTAACAAGCCAATCAACACTGTTAAATAGATATTAACAAGTAATTAGGAGCACTAATTGGTATTCAATAGAATTTACGTGCAGAACTTACAAAGTGTATTCTATAACATGGTGTGCATAAATTGTAATGTGTTGCCAAAAAGGACGTGTGGCCAGGGGTGTGGAATTGGCAGGTCATGGGCATTCTGACAATTTATTTGCAGTTTTATACAATATATCTGCTCTGAGCCTAATTTAGGTTTTGGGATTTACACCAGGTTCTACTTGGCGTAGTTCCTCATGACTAAATATAGTTGCGTGGATCAACATGAGTGTATTCTATAATCTGTGCAGAAATGTTGTAGCATATGCTTATGTGAAAATGAATTCAATGCAGATTTCCCAGGCGCCATATATTGAATCTGGCCCTATATGAGCAAACCTATATGCATGCAATCTATACACGTAAACTTTATCCATCATATGCTTAGGTGGAAATCCTAATGCCTAAAACAATGTGCATCTGTTTAGGCCAATGAAACCCTGCATGTAGATGTATGTGCATTGGGCCATATTCTATAACTGCGCACATAAATTTTGAAATGCCCACAAAATGCCCAGTTCCCTGCCCAGAGCCATGCCCCTTTTGAACTGCATGCATTACAATTTAGGCACAGTTCATTACAGAATATGCTTAGCAAGTTGTGTGCATAAATTCTAATAATTACCAATTAGTGCTCATTATTGCTTGCTAAGTGCTATTATCAATGCTAAATAGCTTGTTAAGCCAATTAATTTGTGCGTGTTGTTACAGAATACGTCTAGATTTCGGTGCAGATCTCTAGGCACACTATCCAGCTTATAATCAAAAGAGAAAAACGCCTATATTTCGACCCAAATCGGGAGATGGGCGTTTTTCTCGCAAAGGCGCCCAAATTGGTATAATCGAAATCCAATTTGGGGCATATCAGGGGGGCCAGTGTACTACCAATCCTGGCCCCTCCCACGACCAAATGGCTCGGATTAGGACGTTTTTGAGCTGGGCGTTTTTAGTTTCCATTATCGCTAAAAAAAACAAACGCCCAGCTCAAAAACATCCATTTTTTTGAAAATACGGTTCGGCCTGCCCCTTCACGGACCCGTTCTCAGAGATAAACGCCCATGGAGATAGGCGTCTGCGTTCGATTATGCCCCTCTATATAGAATACAGGAGCTAATTTTGAAAATAAATGGATGCTGAGGAAGAAGTGCAAATGAAAGGGCATAAATTCTTGGTGGAATAGGATATGGGTAGAAGATGAGTGGCACCCGCACTTCCCCACATCTTGCATTCCTGGAGCAGGGTGCACTTGTGCAGTCAACCCAGTCCTGCAGCCTCAGAAACGAAAAGCACTCATATACATTCCTTACCTTATGTCATCAACTATGGAAATCACCAACACACATCTTGCCCTGCAGCCCTGGATAAGGAAGACAGACTGAAATCCCAGCCCTGCATCACCAACAACATAAACAGGTGAAGGTGAGTCAGGTTTTAAGTAATGTTTAGCAACCAGATCCAACCTGTGGAATGTAAAGTATGGCAGGCCAGAAACACGTGTTCCTAGGGCTCCATCTGACCTGTGAAGTCTAAGAACCTTTGAATTAGAAAACTATTGCTCTGGAATTTTTTTTTTTTTTTAAGAATATTATTTTATGTTGGATTATTTGATTCTGGAATTAGGGACATACATTTCTTAAAATGCATTTGATTCATTTTGTTGCCTTAAAAATTTTAGGGAATCTTTTACAAAGGCGCAGTAGCATTTTTAGAGTGTGTTAATCATTAGTGCACGTTAAACGCTAGAAACACCCATAGGAATGTATAGGCACCTCTAGGGTTTACCGCTTGCTTATTTTTAGCACATGCTAAAAACGCTAGCGTGCCTTTCTAAAAGGCCCACTTAGTGCACACGTATACCTACAAATTAATATATGTAGGATTGATTTATGTGTTAGAAAGCTTTAATGCATGTACAAAAAGTTACTAAAACAAAATGTGTGAAATAAAGCAAAACACACTTGAAAATCAAGAAAAAATACAAAATCAAGCTAAACGTTTTATTTATTTATTGCATTTGTATCCCACATTTTCCCACCTCTTTGCAGGCTCAATGTGGCTTACAATACATCATGAATGGTGGAAATACATTAGAAAATAGACATTTTGTGTTATAGAAGGATCTTGGGCAATATGATAAGGATAAAACATGATATGATAAGGTATAACAAGCAGAATATTATAAGACAGTTCTGATTATATGTGAAGGAGTTGTGTATATTCACATTGGTTGATCTTTGTGGTATGCCTTGTTAAAGAGATGGGTCTTCAGTAGTTTGCGAAAGTATGGCAACATACATCCCTATTTGCCATTATCTTCATTAATCTTAAAATTTGAAATATAATTAAGGTGTGCTAACAGATTTAGAATCTCTTTTATGAAACCGCATTAGCAGCTCCCATTGCGATAATGCTGACAAAGCCCTTTCACTTCACTTGATGAAAGAGGCCCTTAGTGTGCACTAAATTATAGGATGCCCATTTTATTCATATGCCCATTATATTCCTATCTTAGCACATCTTAGTAAAAGGACACTTAAAAGTGTTTTTACATTACAATGTACTTTCTAAAAGGTAATCATGACTATAATCTCATTGAATGTTACATTGGATTTCAGCAAGTTCTCATCAAGTTAGTTTCAGTCTTGAGAAGAAATAGTGTTAGCTGTGATCCATACCAAAAATCAAACCTAGGTCATTCTGTACTGCATCTGTATAAACCTATTCATGATTCTTTACTTTGATTTATCAAGCTATTAACATGCATGGAGAGTCTACTACAGAACCTGATTACCTTGTATATCAAAATGACAGATCTACAGCCATTGTGACAGTATTACAGCTTACAAGTACTGAAGGCCAATTAATATCTCATAAATCATACCAAACTCACCAAATCCTGGCATATTTTGGAAGCCTGTCAGAACATCTTGAATAAGGCTATTATGATATCACAATGAATAAGGGTATGCATTTTAAAGTGCTCAAGAACGCATGTCAGTTATGGTTTCAAGGCAAGTAATGAAGAACAGAAGCATATATCACAGTGATAAATCAGAAAATAAGGGATAACTTAAGGCCACAAAAGAATATGTAATCTATCTTAGCATCAGCCCATAGCCAAAAATGAACTTTAAATATAAATTGTGTAACATGATTCAAACAGGACTTTGCTAGTACTGTCTTTTGTAACCATAATTAAATTATTTAGGATATTGAAACATTGCTGTTAATTAGAATAATGTCAGAACCGTGATAACATAAAGGAAGCATTTTAATAGTATAGGTATGTATGTCATACTTATGATGTTCTCCAATACAACAAACTACAGATCCTGGCTATACACAAATAGTCGTCATAAAAATACACAAAAGGCTTCCACAAAAATTAGTCAAGTAATATTTAGGTTTTGGGGATGCATTCAATAGCAAAGAAATCATAAGTTGAAAAGTATTAAATATTTATTCATTTGGCATCATGTCACTAATTCAGAGGCCCTTTTACTAAGTCGCGGAAAAAAGTTGCCTGTGACAGTTTAAGCGCATCTTTTGGGTGCACGCTGGGCCAGTTTTTGCTGTATCCTGGGAAAAGGGCCTATTTAAGGGGCCGGAAAATGGACTTATGGCGAAATAAAAATCAGGGCACATCCATTTTCACCTGAGATCTTACCACCACTCATTGACTTAGCGGTAAGGTCTCACATACTACCCATAACTGGGCAGTAATGCTGATTTGGCACGTGCTGGATGCACTTAGGCTCTTACACACCTTTCTAAAAGGGCTCCCCAGGATACTACTGGATATAACCAGGGCAGTTGGGACTCCAGTCCCCATCTCTCCAATACTTTTACACTATAAATGAAGACAGACCAAGTTTGAGTAGAATAATAACAGGCTTGAGCTTTATTTCTAATATCCTAATAACCTATGTACCAGATCCTGAACAAGTAATTTATTTCTGCCAATGTATGCTCCTTTGGCAGGGTCCAAATTCAAAATGGTGCCTTTTGACCCCTAGCAATAGCATCACAATACCACCTGTAGGGATTGAGAGACTAAGAGGCATCATCTGGATAGAGTATGAACCACTGGGGATCACTTCTGCTCCTCACTATAACAACAGAGAAAACCTCTGTAAGGTCTGGGTGCATTTAGGCATGGGGATCTTTTAGTTAGTTTGTTTGTTTGTTTTACTTGTTTACACCAAGGGTATGGGGGGACCTGGGGAGCTTTATGCCCATCAGGGAAGTGCCTGTGGGGTTCATGGGGTTGCTTTATATCTGTTGTGGAGGTATCTGGAGGGTTCCATTGACTTTTGCACCTGTCCTTTCAAGCTGGTATTTGTGCCTCAGGGCAGGCATAAAAGTGGATGTAAAACATATTTGCTATCCACATATATATTCCCCTTCTATATGGAGAATTTGCATTGATATTTCAGGCCAACCCACACCAGGTCCTATCCACACCCCCTTGAAATCTGTTTGTGGTATGGATATCCACATTGCTGTTTGCATGTGTAGCTGATCTAATTGTGTAAATGCTACTATTAACATATGGAAATGCTTTAAAACAACTTCTCTAATTGATTAGAATGCTGTATATATAGCTGTCAGGCACAGGAAAGATGAGACAGTATCGGGCTCCAAAGTACTTTTGAGTGACATGTTCCTTGCTGAAAAAATGACACAAATGGAATGATGTCCTTTTATGGATGGAGACGTTCCTGATGGTTTTCTGTGGGAAGGTTACTTTTAGAATAATAATTTGTTTCATTATAATTTAATGATTACTTTCAAATGAGGGATCTGCGGTAAGAAATTAATAGCACATCATTAAAGAGAGTTATAAATTACTGATTTAAAACAAACAGTTGAAAGAGGTTTTAAAGAAGTCACAGATTGAAACCCATGAAGCAGAAACCAATCCATCATCCTAACTGGAAGTCACTTATAAACTCAGGCCAGTCTAACAGAAATCTTTGATCAATGATTCCCTCATCAACTCCAAACTGTCATCCAAAATTCAGTTTCATCTCTCCATAATAAGTTAAGTGTGTATTTTTGCTGATGAATGAAGAATTCCATTAGTACAGTGATATCACTAGCAATATTGTGGTATTTAACAGCCTATGATTATGCAAATTTGGGCACAATCATATTTCCTTATAATAAATATAGTTTATACTACAGTCTAATATACACCTTATCCCTTTAATTCTATAAAAGTTGCTAAACATTACGCACACAAATGTGGACACTTATCTAATTTGCACATGCAATTTAATTGAATAATGAGCTAATTAACATTGAAAATTGGCTTGCTAACAAGCAATTATTGACATTAATTAGATTTAATTGAAATATACACATGTAAATTTAGGCACATCTAAATTTTACTTGTGAGTTCAAAAAGGGGAGGATCATGGGCAGAATTGGGGTATTCCAAAAATTAGCGTGCAATTATAGAATAATGGGGAAACACACCTAATTTTGGTGCAAAGATTTGCACCACATTTCAGTTGATGCAAATGGCCATGCCTAAAGTTAGACAAGATTCCTGGGTGTAAGTGCTATTCTAAATAAACTGTGCCTAACTTTAAGCACAGCTTACAGAATAGCACTTTTTTCAGTGTTGATTTTTAAAGTACCATATATAGAATTCACCCCATCTGGCCCTTTTACTAAATCTTTTCATGTGCTGCTACGAAGCCTATAGGTACAGAATGGGCTTCTTGGCATTTAGCATGCACTAAGCTATAGTAAAAGGGACGCTATCAGGCTTATTTTCAAATAAGAAGGACGTCCATCTTTCAACACAAATCAGAAGATGGGCGTCCTTCTCCCAGGGTCGGGCAAATTGGCATAATCAAAAGCCGATTTTGGGCATCCCCAACTATTTTGTGTCGCGGGGACGATCAAAGTTACTGGGGGCATGTCAGAGGCGTAGCGAAGGCGGGAATTGGACATGCCTAACACATGGGCATCCTTGACCCATAATCGAAAAAAGAAGGGCATCCCTGATGAGCACTTGGACGACTTTACTTGGTACTTTTTTTTTGTTATAACCAAGCCATGAAAAGGTGCCCCAACTGACCAAATGACCACCGGAGGGAATCAGGGATGACCTCGCCTTACTTTCCCAATGGTCACTAACCCCCTCCCACCCTCAAAAAACTCTTTAAATATATATTTTTGCCAGGCTCTATGCCAGCCTCAAATGTCATACTCAGGTCCATTACAGCAGTATGAAGGTCCCTGGAGCAGTTTTAGTGGGTGCAGTGCACTTCAGACAGGCAGACCCAGGCCCATCCCTTCCACGGCCGAATCCCAACCCCTAAAGATGTGCATACAGATTTCAATTAATGCCAATTAGTGCAGATAATTGATTATTAGTGCCCAATTATCGGTGCTAATTGGCTCATTTATTTGCATGTGCAATTTTGAGCCCCTTTATTTGTTAGCTTTAAATGTTTTAAGGTAGACTATAACTATTAATTTATGTATCTATTTAGTCAATCATGACTAAATGAATCAAAAGAAATAGAAAGGAACAAAATAATTATAGGAAAGGTAAAAGTTATTCATACAAATTGCTATTTGGGGGAAAGCCTGGATCAGAAGCAAGTGAAGTGTTGCTGTCTTTGTCTATGGCACTGAGTTCTAGCCTAATAGAGTAACACAGCAGTATGTTTCAGACCAAATCAAGGTCAAATGTGAAATTGTTTTCCCACATGCTAGCAGTGGTATGAATAATGTCTAATACCAGGGGCAGTCCCCCTCTTGTAAGAAGGGAGCACAATGCCAAATGATCAGCTGTGCCAACCTCAGACTTGGATGGAATGGAGAGGCTGAACGCATCAAGAAAGGGACTCAACAGTGAGAAAGGGAATATGCTTTTATAGCAACCCCTGATCGAATAGACTGCACCTAGGCATTTCTATGGTATATGCCCCAGTCAGAGCAGTAAATAGACTTTGTGAGTAAGGCAGAAGTTGATGAAGCTATGTGATTCAAAGGGCTAGACACCCTATCCTAAAATGCTCTAGATAGGAGATTGAGTCATAAATTAATTGCTTGATTGTAAGCTGTATACATGAATGTAATTGCACGATACTGTAAATGTTTTTACATGTGTAAGTTGTAGAATGCTGCAGCCTTAACAAATTCCTCTCTTCTCCTTAGATAATTTGTCAAGTATTGTTATATGCGGTGTATGGTGTGGGATAAAAGGAGAGTGCCAAGGTACTGCCTGCCCAGTTTGATGCTCTATGTCAGCAGTTCTTTTTCAAAATTACTATCAGAACTGAGCATTTTCCAACTGGATATTTCAATTCCCATCTTTCTGTCCTGTGGAAAATGGGGTCCCATGTGTTATTTGCTTCAGGATATATTTCTTTCTTTTGATAGAAAGTTGCAGAACTAGGGTCATAAAGCTGAATTGTATATTTGAGAAGAACATCAAAAGAACAGTTTTCACAGAAGTAACATATCTGGCAAGATGGCCACAGAAAGGGAGCTCCTATAGTGTGCTCCCGGGTGACCAAGTGGACCCAAACCCAAACTGGGTGCAATCCCAAGGGGGAAAACTTGGAGAAGAGAGAGGAGATGTGGGGATCACACTGAAAAAAATGGGAGGAGGCAGCGGTCCAGCCGCAGAGCATCAGCAGCTGCAATTCCGCTGACCCCAGAGAGACCGGATGGGCAGGGTCTGATGCTAGCTAAACAGGTGCCCAAAATCCAATTAGGGAAAGGGCATCGCTGACCCATGCTGGTGGTTGGAACACCAACCGCTGGTACCACATCTACACCGCTAATGCTTGAGGGTCTCACCTCATGGCCGATGAAGCCACAAATTTCTCTGGGTCATGCTTCATAACAAGTACACACTAGAAAATACAGAAACAGTTAACCGATAGCCGGATTCAGGCAAAAATGAACAACGATTGCTCGAATGCACTACATGGGTCCTAACACACTTGAAATGACAAATATAATGATATGATTATTTAACATATGCCAACATCATGGATAACTGACAACAGGCTCCAGGTCCAACGAATAACCAGTACTTAATACTATAAATATCAGAACATGTTAATACTATAGATAACTGGGCTGCTTTACTTAATGAATGGAACAAAATTCCTGTAACCATAACATCTAGATGACGTTCCCAATATCAACTGGAAGGGACAAACTGGAAGGGATGCTCCCACCATCAACTGGAAGGGATGAACCGCAAAACTCACAACAAAACAGAGAGTAATATATTAACCAATAACAAAAAGATAAGCATGAATAACAATTACACTGACCACAATTTCAAAAAAGATAAAATGAACAGACAATTACAAATTATTCAGCATATCACAATTAAAAATGATACATATGTTCCAATTCCCATAGGCTACATAAATGCAAGATCAGCTGTCTATAAGTCAACTATAATAAAAGACTGAATCGAAACGGAAAAACTAGGATTACTGTTTATAACAGAAATGTGGCTGCACCTTAAAGATGACCCAGTATTGCTTGACCTATGCCCACTGGGCTATAAAATAACATATATTAACAGAACCAAAAAGAAAGGAGGTGGGATTGCCTTAATATATAAATCCTCTTTCACAGTAGAGCCAATAACCAAACACATATCCTCAACAATTGAAATTTTAGCATGCAAAATCATAAATACAACATTAGATGGACAACTATGTTGTTGTATACTTTTCTAGCATCCTATAGGAAACTGGGCTAATGCTCAAAATGACTTTACTGACTTAATATCAAATATTTGCAGTAATTACTCTGATGTCCTTCTGCTAGGAGACATCAATCTGCACCTAGAAAAACATCATGACACCAACACTAAGACCTTAATAAATTTCCTGAACCAATGGAACCTTAAAATAGCACAAGCCACTTCTCACACAAAAGGCCATCTACTAGGCATACTAGCTTACAGGTTCTCAGCCAACAGCAACCATATACTAGAAAATCGTAACTGCGAAGAGGTCATATGGTCTGATCACAGCAAACTCACATTCACACTTCAATTGGAAAGAGAATGGTAATAATAGGGAATCAAGAACATCACACACAACTATAACAAGAGGAAAGGTGGATGTTCAGAGCTTCTGGCTAACAACAATGAAGGATCAAACAAACATATCACCCAACAACAAAAACTTCATAAAAAAACTGGGACAAATAAAGCAAAAACACACTAAACAAAATAGCACCAATTAAAATGAAAATAAGAAGTAAACACAACCATGACCATGGTTTAACAATGAGCTACTAGAGATTAAATAACTTTGCAGAAAACTGGAAAGAAAATGGTTCAAAAACAAAACAGACTTGAACAAAATTACATGGAGGAAAGCTTTATTTTCCGAGACAATCATTTCAGCTATTAGTACAAATGCTGATATTGTCCCAACTGGATTACTGCAATGCAGCATACATATTGTGCAAAGAAAACACTCTTAAAACCACTTCGGACTGTTCAAAACATAGTGGCAAGACTGATATTCAAAAAGTCAAAATATGAAAAAGTAATCCCATTACTCACAAAGCTACACTGGCTACCAATCAAGGAAAGCCTATTTTTCAAAGCAAGCACGTTTATTTTCAAAAAACTGTTTGGCATGTCTCCTGATTACATGCTAGACCTCACTGAACTATCATCAAGAAATGCAAGCCCAGGAACCAGAAGCTACTTACTGCTTCACCTACCCAACTGCAGAAACTTAATCTACAAAACCATCTATAAAACTGGATTTAGCTATTTGGGTTCCAAGTGGTGGAACTCAATCCACAAGGCCATAAGAAGCACCACAAACTACCTTCAATTCAGAAAAGAACTAAAAATATACCTGTTTAAGAAATGGTAAGACTAATCACACAAATTACTGGTATCAACACTACTCTACAAATGTAATGTTTATTCGCTATCTCTTCTAATTTCAATATGTAAGCCACATTGAACCGAAACTTGTTTTTGGATAACTGTGGGATACAAGAACAAATAAATAAGTAAAATAAATAAATATGGGAGATATATGCAATGCTCAGCTGAAAGGGATGGTAAGGAAGAAATGGAGCTTTAAAAGGATAAATATGGAGGATCCTTGAACCTAAGAGGATGAAAAGGAAACCCTGGAGCAGCAGTTATAATCGTAAAATGCAGTAGATCGACATTTTAAATTCTAAGAAGGCATGGGACAACATGCATGAAGCACAGATTATAATGCCTTAAAATACTGATAAAACAGCACTGTTCTGTTATGACTGTGGTCATGACCCCACCTTCAGTCTCACCCGGTGGTCAGCTTCAGAGGTGGCTCCAGTTTATATTTTCCTTGCATTGTTGCCACTGCTACCACTCCTTCTGTGTTTCAAGCCTAACTCTGGTATTCTGTGGGCTTCAAGCCTCACTCTGGTGTTCTGTGGGCTTCAAGCCTATTTTCTGAAGCTGTGACATCATCAATGAAGGCCTTCATAAGGAAAGTGAAGACATTCATTCAGGGTCTTTGCAATGCCAAAGGTCTCCAGGTTTGTCGGTGTGCTTATGTAGCTCTTCTGCCTAGTTTCCTAGCCTGTGTGCCACTGTGAGTACTTCTGCCTAGTTTCTTTTGTTAGTTAGTGTGCCTGTGTGGCACTTCTGCCTTGGTTCTTATCTGTCTGTCTGTGTGCTAGGGTTAGCACGTCTGTCTTGGTTTTTGCCTGTTTGTTCTGTTCTTTGTATCTGAGTGTATGGGGGGATAACTAAAGTACTGAGTCAGAAGCAAAGATGAAAATGGCATGACCTGTAATATTTTGCTAGCAAAGGTGATGGGCATGCCTAGATATGACACTTAAATGCATACATTAAAGTATTCTGTAAGTTAGGTGCATGGCTATCAGCCACACCTATGGCATGTACATATCCCTCCCATGTGAATGCTCAATAACTAAAACATTTCAGTTCAAAATTAAAAAAATGGTTGTTAGGCATAAGTGTAGACTTATGCACATAAATTACAATATTCTATATGGCACTTAAATGTAGTTGACTTATAGAATAAGGAGAATAACAGTGATATTCAACTATTATACATATAGTTGAGTGGTTTATTTTAGGACATCAAACTGTTTACTAGGGATGTGACCAAGACTTCTGTCCCAGTTTTTTTTTATTCCTTTCACATATTCATTATTGAAACTTTCTAACATATGTTAATTCATAGGTAAACATTTATTAAATTTAGTATTAATTGAAATTTTTAAGACACACTAATGAATCAAATGTGTACTTTTAAATGAAGAGGCCCTTTTACAAAGGCACGCTGAAAAATGGCCTGTGGTAGTGTGGACATGTGTTTTGGGTGCACGCAGAACCATATTTCAGCGCACCTGTAAAACATGCATTATTATTATTAACAATTGTATAGCGCTACCAGACGCACGCAAAATGTTTGCCAAAAATGGAGGTGCAGCAAAATGAAAATTTGCTGCGTATCCATTTTGGATCTGACACCTTACCACCAGCCATCGACCTACTGGCAAAGTCTCACGCGGTAACTAGATGGTAATGACCTACAGGCGTCAAATTCCACTTGGCGCACGGCCGATATACACATCTGAAAATAAAAATTATTTTTTGGATGCGCGTATCAGACACAAGCCAAAAATGAAATTACCGTAAAAGCCACGCAGTAGCCGGGTGGAAATTCCATTTTGACCACATTGGTTCCACGTAGACGCTTATGCGGCTTAGTAAAAGGGCCTCAAAATCTCTACTGCTTAGCTGTGCATATCACAGCTGAATATTGCTGGTTTACACAGAGATGTGCTGACTATGCATATTTTAAAAAATATATATTGTAGCTGGTGTTTAAGAAAACATGCTTGCCACTATGATTAAATACTGACCTGTAAATAGATATTGCCATATACAGTGAGGGATATGAGATATTCAACTAGGTAGAAAATGTTTTTTCCTTAAATATCTATCCCTGTGATGAATTACCTTTGCCCACTGGTACCAGAACCAGACAAATTGTGGCAGGCAGGAAGTACTTTTAATGGTCGGGGTACATGAGAAGATTCAGTGGTGCATTAATGGAAAAAGAATCATTTGGTTTTTTAGTTCAGAACTTGTGAGTTCTTTATTAGTTATAATGTAGATAATAACCTATCTGGGGCTCAGCTGTGACCTTCTCAAACCCAAGGCCCAGCAGGTTCAGAGAACATAGCAGTCTATGAAGTTAAGAAGCTTGTGATTGTGCTGTGAATTGTATTTCAATCCAGTGTCTGGCTAACAATAGCTAGAATGCACATAACATAAGAAACATTGTATCGGGCTCTGTTCTTAAGATCTTAACCTCCCTGCCCCACTCCTTGAACAAAGCCATTGAATGCCAGATTTTGAACAATTCCTCTACTAATAAACAAACTCCCTCTCACATAAATTTTTAACAATTAAATAGTATGAAAACAATAAAGCATTAAACATTTTTAAAATTTGTGCTCATAATGGGTGAAGGTGACAGCCTCACAAGGAGCCAGCAACGTCATCACAGATTTTTAATTACTGCACAATTATTTTCAAATACATTTTACCATAACTCGAAAAATGTGAGAATGTGAATAACACAAAAATACTGGTTCACAAAAGATACAAACAAATACTTATCTTGAAGGTAAACAAATTTCTGTGAGCGAGATAAATATCTGTGGCCAATATATCATGTATAATCAAGGCTTCTCTTAAGGATAATGGGCTCCTTTTACTAAGGTGTGCTGATAGATTTACTGTGCGCTAAATGCTAAGAAATCCATTTTATTCCGATAGGCATATTAGCATTTAGAGGCCCTTGTAACAAGGTGCAGTAAAAAGGTCCCTGCGAAGGCATTGACATGTTGATTTGCCATGTGCCGAGGCCCCATTTACCGCAGAGAGGTTTTTTTTAAATATAGGAAAAGAATGTGCAGTAAGTACAAACTTGCCGCATGGCCATTTCCTGAGGAAGCCCTTACCACCTCCTAATTAGGAGGCAGAAAGATCCCCCATACTAACCCAGCGGTAAAAATATATATATATGTTTCCAGTCACACTGGAAATTGTGTGTGGTAGGGGCAACACTACTGCCGCCTCCTGTAGTGAGCCAGTGGTAGTGCAGGAGTGGTGCATGCCATACCACAGTAGCTCTACCGTGGCGTTATAAAAGGGTCCCTTAAGCACGCGCTAAATCCATTAGTGCCCCTTAGTAAAAGGAGCCCAAAATATGATGGGTCCCCAACATGGACCATATTTCACTTTAGCTGTGTCAGGGAGATCAAGGAAGCTTCAAGTAAACATCTGTAGAATATTGTAAAATATTTTTAAAAAATAAATAGCATATATTGGTGACCAGTACTCTGCACAACAATAAACAACAAATGAATATATGAAGGCAAAAAGGCATTAGCTCACTCAGGGGCACTTTTACAAAGGCATGATAGGCTCTACATGCATGTAGCTTGTGCCAAAATGAGACTACTGCCAGGCTAGCGTGCCCCCCTGGTGGTAACTTCAGATTTGGCACATGCCCATACCACTGGGATAATTTTTTTTTGTATTTCCTACTGTGCCATGGCTTAGTAAAAGGAACCCTCAAACTACGCAACCAACTGGTGTGAACATCAAAACGTATGCTAACTGTGCTTTCTGATAGGACTAAAACAAACCTGGTAAAATAATGAAAAAATGAAACAAATTGTTAAAAAAATAATAAGTAAATTGTTTTGAAAAAATTCTTCATGACTTAAATATCAAAAGAACCAAAAATACAAAAAAGCTTGTCATTCAACCTCCTTGTTCAAACCAAGGGGCTCCATTGTTTGCCATGAAAAACACAAACAAAAACATCCAATATTGTTCATATCTCCAAAGAAAACATGAAATATCTCCACCCTTAGGAAGGGTAATAACTTCCAACATAGCAAAGAGAAGGTCTCACACAGAGTGATTAAATTGTACCCAATGATTAACCAGTGGAGGTTCTATCACCTCGAGTCACTGCACTGGCTTCCGATTAGGTTCCGTATACAGTTCAAGCTTCTCCTACTAACCTACAAATGCACTCGATCTGCAGCCCCTCCCTACTTCTCTACCCTCATCTCCCCCTACGTTCTTACCCGTAACCTCCTCTCTCAAGACAAATCCCTCCTTTCAGTACCCTTCTCCACCACCGCCAACTCCAGGCTCCGCCCTTTCTGCCTCGCCTCACCCCATGCTTGGAATAAACTCCCTGAGCCCATTCGCCAGGCCCCCTCCCTGCCCATCTTCAAATCCTTGCTCAAAGCCCACCTCTTCAATGTCACCTTCAGCACCTAACCACCATACCTCTATTCAGGAAATCTAGACTGCCCCAACTTGACATTTCGTCCTTTAGATTGTAAGCTCCTTTGAGCAGGGACTGTCCTTCTCTGTTAAATTGTACAGCGCTGCGTAATCCTAGTAGCGCTCTAGAAATGTTAAGTAGTAGTAGTAAGGTTCTATCACCTTACTACGGATGCCACTGAGATGTTCAGTATTTCTCTGTTTGATGGAGTGTTTGATTTTTCCAATGTAATATATTGGAATATAACACACAAGGGCACCAAATCAGAAAAATAACTTGCTTAGAAGTGCAGGAGGATAAGTGCCTGAGATGGTATATGTACCTAAGCCTAAAATGCAATCTTGATAACAGCACATTGGTTACAATACTGGTATCTAACTGCAAATCCCAAATCTGTAACTTGCTGGGATCCAAACCGGAAAGTGGTAAGCATGTTACTGAGGGGCCCTTTTATTAAGCCGCATAAACGTCTATGCATGCCCAACACACGCTAAAATGGAGTTACCGCCCGGCTACCGCATGGCTTTTGTGGTAATTTCAGTTTTGGCACACGGCCGACATGCACGGCCGAATAACTTTTATTTTCTGGCGCACGTATTGGACGCATGCCAAGTGGCATTTGACGTGTATAGGTCATTACCACCCGGTTACAGTGTGAGACTTTACTGCTAGGTCAATGTCTGGTGGTAAGGTCACAGACCCAAAATGGACGCACAGCAATTTTGATTTTGCTGCGTGTCCATTTTTGGCAAAAAGTTTTTTAAAAAAGGCCTTTTTTAAAGGCGCCCTGAAAAATGGATTGGTGCACACCAAACCCTGTGCCTACACTACCGCAAGCCAATTTTCAGCGCACCTTAGTAAAAGGAACACTGAGATTTTAACCAAGACAGAAAGAAAACTGGGGCAAGGTGTAGAAAACATTAATTTGTAAAGCATGCCAGAATTGTTTAACAAGTTTTTTTTAATAGCAAAAGCATATGAAGAATAAGGAACAACACACAGTAAATGTGAATTTTCATCATGTGTATTGGGACTCAAAAGCAGAGAACATTGAGGAAAAAGTGTTCTTTTGTATACTTTATTAACAACTCCAGTAGCATATCTACAGGATAAAAATCTTTGATGTGTCAGAATAGCAAGATATTGCGGTCATCAAAGATATTACGGTCAATGTCCTTATGATAGAGAGTAGTAACATACAGTCCACCTGTGTAGGTGATGCAAATAACCAAAAAAGCAATATTAGTAGGATGAGTAGTATCAGTAAATTCTAGCTGATGATCATAGGTATTGAGTCACGTCAAAAATGCGTGGAAGTGGGAAAAAGTACCACCCAACACAAAAAAAAAAATGTACCATTTCCAAATGAGTACCATAGACATAAATTGTGAAGAATAAAGAAAAGTATCCTCAAAGTCAGACAGCCACGCAAAGACAAGCTATGGAGTGAGTCATCATGTACCTTGAATTTGCAAATAAAATTGCTGATCAAATAGGAAGTAATTATCCCACAATTCTATCCTGACAATGGCCATCACAAACTCAACATGAGCATAAAATTGTTGTTGTTGTAGATGGGACTATATCCTATGCAATAATTTGCACCTCCAACATTCCATGTCTGGCTGCCTGTGTTCGTAACATCTCCTGACGTCAGCCAGCCTCCAGCGTTCCATTCCCCCTCACACTGTCCCGCCCTCGTGTCAAGACGTAATGACATCAGAGGGTGGAACAGTGAGAGGGAAGGGAAAGCTGGAGGCGAGCTGACGTCAGGAGGGATGTTACGAACAGAACGGAAGCCAGCGCCAGCCAGCCAGAGAACGTTCAGGTACAAATCGAGGGGAGGAGAGAATCGCAGGACATCGAGGGGAGAAAGGAAGGAAGGGGAGGGGAGGGCAGGGCAGAGGAGAATTGATGGACATGGATGGGATGGGAGGACAGTAGAGGAGAGAATCACGGGACACGGATGGGAGGGCAGGGAAGAGGAGAATCGCTGGACATGGAGGGGAGGGGAGAAAAGAATTGCTGGACATGAAGGGGAGGGCAGGGGAGAGAGAGAAAAAAAAGCTTACATGACAGCCTTCCTAGGGCCCATTTCACTGTTGAGGAAACAGGCATGTTTCTACTAGTAATTAATAAAGCTTCTGCTTGTGGGAAAACCAAGATGGTGTCCTGAAGCAAGGATCTGGCAAGCTGAGCTCCAATGTTTTTCTCAAGAATGAGAAAAAAACATAGAGGGAAAGTAGAGGACTTCCCCTTTGAATCCCAGCAAGCTTCCCTCTATAGGCAGCCAACAATCCCAGAGTTGCTTATTGTTTCATCAACTACCCTGGACCAGCTCCGCTGACGTGCAAGAAGCAGCATATTCTGGCCAGCTCAATACTATGCTGAGTTCTGTTTTGTGGATAGCTCCAGACAGCATCTGCAGCTGAGGAATTGCGACCTGAGGCAAAAGACAGGAATACTTTTATTGTCTTTTTCAATTTGTCATCCTTGTCATCTAAAAAAAATAGTTTACCATTTTCACAAATGCAAAGGATCAGAAGAAATTGTTCAGATATGATTGATTTCAAAGTGCAAGCACACAATTTAATGCAAAAATTGGGAAAGAGAGGTTGCTCCGGAAAATTGCTCAAAAAAGAGCTTACAAAGGGCACGTTATAATAATAGAGATTTATTTCTTGCCAGCCACAGATCATATGATCAGGTGGAGGACATTCACACTTTTGTATTAATATATTCTGCATTTGGTTCTACTGTTGCAAACATGATAAGAAATAGATGGGATATAGTACAATCACATCACGATGTTGAAGGAAATACTTTGAGAACAGCTTTTTCCTGAGGAGAAAATCTGAAAGAAATGTTAAATCCAGCTGAATTGCCAGAATAAACTGTTAATCATCAGAGTACATTGAAGGGGCATTAAAAGTGTGACTCATGCCACATTTGTGCAGGGACTTTACAATTGAAGTATTTTGTCAATCCCAAAGATGGAAAAATATATTGGTTGAAACTTCACTAATTGCAAATCAGAATACATTATCTATGCTGTGCAATGTCCTTGTAACAAACTTTTATATAGGCATGGACACCAGAGCCTTGTTTCAATTGAGAGCCACACTGGATTTTTAAACTCCAAAACTTGGATCCATTTGACTTGAGTTCTATGATAGATTGGAACAGTTTTATTGAAAATGTATTCAGTTAGGTCAGGAATATAAGGTAGAGTTTTAATTGCATTTAAGTGACTATCCAGCTTATTTTCGAAAGAGAAAGATGCCCATATTTCGACCCAAATCGGGAGATGGGCGTCTTTCTCCAGTGGGCAAACAAATCGGTATAATCGAAAGCCGATTTTGGTCGTCTTCAACTGCACTCCATCGCAGGAACGAACAAAGTGGATGGGTGTGTGTCAGAGGCGTGGTGAAGGCGGGAATGGGCCGTGGTTATCGGCCGAGGAGAGATGGGCGTCTTTAGCTGATAATCGAAACAAGAAGGGCGTTTTTGACGAGAATTTGGTCCGCTTTATTTGGACCCTTTTTTTTCAGGTGCAAGTCCCAAAAAAGTGCCCCAACTGACCAGATGACCACCGGAGGGAATTGGGGAACAACTCCCTTGACTCCCCCAGTGGTCACTAACCCCCTCCCACAAAAAAAAACACTTTACAAACTTGTTTTCCCAGCCTGTATGCCAGCCTCAAATGCCTTACCCACCTCCATGACAGCAGAATTTGTTATATCCTCTGACAGCCTTTCCCTGGTTCTGATGTGGCTCTCGGGTGAGTGTGACACCTTTTCTGTTATGCGCACTGCAGAGTCACATCAGCAATGCATTGTGGTGGGTGTAGGGTATTGGGCTCCGTGATTCCACTAGCTTGTGTTAAATGCTCACGATGTTGGTAGTTGGTAGGCTCTACTCCCATGGTGCTTTTCCCTCTGCTTACTGGGTCAGAGTGTGCCCTGTTTTGTTTCCAGTAGTCCATGAGGTAGTGGCCATTTTTGTAAGCCAGTTTTAGCTCCCTTTCATGTGTTACCCACGTTACTGAAAGTGGGCATTGTACAGCATTCTGCCAGCTCTGGCCTACTGCTAATCTCATTACCAGGGAGACTCATTGCCAGTGGGGCACAACCTCTGATCTGCAGTTAACTGTAAGTAAACGTGCTTATTCCAATAAAGAACATTTTTGGAGACATTAGGCTTCAGGTGTCAACTGGTGTGCCAAGGTTCTACAGCAGCAAGTCCTAGAGGTCTGGAGCACTTTTAGTGGGTACCGCAGTGCACTTCAAGCAGGCGGACCCAGGTCCACCCCCCCCCTCCACCTGTAACACTTGTGCTGGTAAATGGGAGGCATTCAAAACCCACTGTACCCACATGTAGGTGCCCCCTTCACCCCTAAGAGCTATGGTAGTGTTGTACATTTGTGGGTAGTGGGTTTTGGGAGAGGGGGTTTGGGGCTCAGCACCTGTGGTAAGAGAGCTATGCATGTGGGAGCTGTTTCTGAAGTCCACCGCACTGACCTCTAGGGTGCCCAATTGGTGTCCTGGCATGTCAGGGGGGCCAGTGAACTATGAATCCTGGGCCCTCCCATGACCAAATGGCTCGGATTGGGACGTTTTTGAGCTGGCTTGTTTAAGTTTCCATTATCGCTAAAAAAACAAAATGCCCATCTCAAAAACGAACAAATCCATGGCATTTGGTCCGTACAAACCGTATTTTCGAAACAAAAAAAAGACGTCCATTTTTTTCGAAAATACGGTCTGCCCCTCCTCTTCACCTACCCGTTTTCGGATATAGACGCCCATGGAGATAGGCGTTCGCGTTCGATTATGCCCCTCTACAGGAGGAAGTGATGCAATCGGAACACACTTAACTGAACAGGAGGGCATTTGATGTTGCAGCACCATTTTGGGCTGTATGCAGAACGGAGAAAAGAAGGTGCTCTGCAATCTTTATTTTGAAAAATTAAATTGTGAATATTAGAGCAATAAGTGTAATATTTTTTTTCCAAGGAAAGGTATAAAATAGAGAGCAAAAAAGAAAATACTCATTGGTTGAGAGTGTGGAGCACTGAGCCCCTGAGGAAGCCTGATTACCAGAGTGAAACAGTGAATCTGTCGGGTAAAAAATAAGTACTTTGTTGCACTTTTGGCAATTGTAATATGACTGATAGGACATTTTATTAAGGTTTTGATGTCACAAATTCTTGTAGCATTGGGTTTTTTTTTTTGTTACATTTGTACCCTGTGCTTTCCCACTCATGGCAGGCTCAATGTGGCAATGGAGGGTTAAGTGTCTTGCCCAGAGTCACAAGGAGCTGCCTGTGCCTGACGTGGTAATCGAACTCAGTTCCTCAGTTCCCCAGGACCAAAGTCCACCACCCTCACACTAGGCCACTCCTCCACTCCATAAAAAGGTGGGAGTTTTTATAGACCAATGAAAGAGAAATTAGCTGATTTAGGAAGTATAGTTGGTATAGTTATGCATTATCAAGTTTAACTTTCTAGCACTGGGCACCACTTTATTTATTTGTATCATTCATTATATATTTTTGCTCCAGTGATTTACTGCTTGTTTCTATTTACATTGCAAGTAGACTCTCTGGATGTAGAGGTGATTCCCCGGCTGATTTTAGAGATTTTGGGTAGAGCGATAGCTGTGGGAGATAAGGCTGGTGAACCTGCAAAACATGCCTGAACTAGCCATAATGGGAGGAGTATTGTCTTGGACCAGATATTGGAGCTGACTGGGAAGCCTCCTTTGAGAGCTTCTTTATTGGTTAAACCAGAGAATATTACCTTAGGTGCCTTGTGTGATGCAATTTTTGCTTCATGAGTCTATTACTAACTCTACTACTACTACTACTACTTATCATTTCTATAGCGCTACTAGACGTACGCAGCGCTGTACACTTGAACATGAAGAGACAGTCCCTGCTCGACAGAGCTTACAATCTAATTAGGACAGACAAACAGGACAAACAAGAGATAAGGGAATATTAAAGTGAGGATGATAAAATAAGGGTTCAGAACAAGTGAACAAGGGTTAGGAGTTAAAAGCAGCATCAGAAAGGTAGGCTTTTAGCTTAGATTTGAAGACGGTCAGAGATGGAGCTTGACGTACTGGCTCAGGAAGTCTGTTCCATGCATTAGGTGCAGCAAGATAAAAGGAGCGGAGTCTGGAATTAGCAGTGGAGGAGAAGGGTGCAGATAAGATTTACCCAGTGAACGGAGTTCCCGGGGAGGAATGTAGGGAGAGATGAGATTGGAGAGGTATTGAGGAGCTGCAGAGTGAATGCACTTATAGGTCAATAAGAGGAGTTTGAACTGTATGCGGAAATGGATAGGAAGCCAGTGAAGTGACTTGAGGAGAGGGCTAATATGAGCATAACAACCCTGGCAGAATATTAGTCGTGCAGCAGAATTTTGAACAGATTGAAGAGGAGAGAGATGGCTAAGTGGGAGACCTGTGAGAAGCAAGTTGCAATAGTCTAAGCAAGAGGTGATAAGAGCGTGGATGAGGGTTCTGGTAGTGTGCTCAGAAAGGAAAGGGCGAATTTTGCTGATATTATAGAGAAAAGAACGACAGATTTTAGCAGTCTTTACAATACAATCAAACCAAGTATTGTCAGAGGAAACAACTATTAATATAAGATATGCGCAACAAAGAATGGATAAAATTGAAAGCCAAACAACTGAAATTCAAAGAGCTCAAGTAGCCGTTTTGAAAAATAAAATGCTTACTGCTCAGACATTTTAGAAAATTCCCATAGATATTTGAATTTGCATTTTTAAAAATTTTACAAAATATTTGGGACACTGTTTACTAAGGTGCGCTAGCAATTTTAGTGTGTGCTAAATGCTAGAAACACCCATATATTCCTTTGGTCATCTCTAGCATTAGTGTATGCTAATTTTTAGTGTGCACTAAAAATGCTAGCGTGGCTATAGCACGGCTTAATAAACAGGGGCTTTGGTTTTTTTTCTCCAGGGGACTTACTGAAGAAATATATGGGGAAAGTTGTGCATATCCCTAAAAAGGCTTTAGAGAAGGGAGATTGAAAAAGCCTTTAGGGGACATAGGGGTCCTTTTACTAAGGTGTGCTGAAAAATGGGCCTGTGCTGTTGTAGACATGTATATTGGACGCATGCAGGACCATTTTTCAGCTCGCCTGCAAAATAGGCCTTTTATGGGAGTGAAAATGGACGTTCGGCAAAATAAAAATTGGTGCACGTCCATTTGGGGCCTGAGACCTTACTGCCACCCAGTGACTTAGCATGGCAGTAAGGTCTCATGCATTAACTAGGCAGTAATCATCAGCACACATACACTACCGATTACCATCTTGTTAGTGCCATGCGGTAGAAAATAAAAAATATTTTCTGATGCGTGTATTGGAAGTGCTTAAAAAATAGAATTACTACCCAGGATATGCAGTAGCCGGCGTTAGTTCCAAATTGATGCACGTTGGAAGTGCATAGGTGCCTAGGCACCTTAGTAAAAGGGCCTCATAATGAGTAACTCAGCACAGTTTGGTTCTAACAGGGTTTTGGAAAAGTCAGCATCTGAAATTGACATTGCTACTCTTATGGTCACTTTTGTGTATCCCGAAGATTGATATCATGTTCTAAGACTAGTTTTTAATTTTAAGAATGTGGATTACATGGGACAAAAATTTTAGGTCTTTCTGGATCTTATTAGATCTACTCAGGAGAGATGGAAAAACTTTCTTGCTTTAAGGCAATGTGCAGTGGCATTAGGAGGTACTTATGAACTACAATATCCTTTTAAGTGTGTGGTTGTCATCTCTGCTTTAAAATGTGTTTTTGGTTATTTTTTAGCCTGATCAGTTGCAATTTTTTATTGACGTTAAATAATTAGAGTAACCATCTTTGATAAATCTGACCAATGGAATGGAGTATGTATGAAGTTAGACGTCCTTCCTTCGTTGTTGTTTTTTTTTATTATTATTATACAGCAGCTTAGTAAAAGCTACCTAACTTCTTGGTTAAGTTACATATTTGTTTATATCTTTTGTGACAAGCATTTGAAGTCTACTGCAGTGTCCCCTAAGGTGCCCGGTTGGTGTCCTGGCATGTCAGGGGGACCAGTGCACTACAAATGCTGGTTCCTCCCACAACCAAATACTTTGCATTTGGCCAGGTTTGAGATCGCCGGCATTAGTTTCCATTATCGCCGGAAACCAATGCCGGCCATCTCTAAAGCCGGCCCAAATGCTGAGATTTGGCCAGCTCCAACTGTATTATTGAAACAAAAGATAGCCGGTTATCTTTTTCGATAATATGGTTCGGGCGCCACTTATGGCGCCGGCCATCTATATGGCCGGTGCATTTCGATTATGCCCCTCTAAATGTACATACCATTTAAATGCATTATAGGTACCAATAATTGGTATTTATGCACAAATGTGCACTAGGTGCTATTCTATAAGGAAACTGAAGGACAGGCTTATACATGAATGGATCATGGGTGGGCCATGGGTGTATGAATACTATAATTTTGCAAATCGCTTGGTGCATGTAAGTGGGCCCATTTACACCTGCCAATAATGTGGGATAAACTGTCATGCCTAAACTTAGGTGCACCAATGACAATTTGTGTTAACCTACTGATATGTTAGGTTTGCTTTATTGTTTTTGGTTTATTGTTTTTACTTTAGTTTATGAAAATGTTTGGCGATGTATTGGTTGTATTATATGGTGCTCGTTCATGTCTTCTAAACATTTATGTTGCTTTTGTATTATTCTGAAAACTTGTAAATAAAGATTTTTTTTTAAAATCTGTGATGAAGTTGCTGGCTATTTCCAACTCCTTGTGAGGCTGTCACCTTCACCTGTTATGAGCACAATTAAAAAAAAATGTTAGGGGTCCTTTTACTAAGCTTGGTAAGTGTATATGTGCGCCCAACAAATGCCAAAATGGAGTTACCATCCAACTACCGCGTGGCTCTTGCGGTAATTTCATTTTTGGCATGCATAATGGGTGTGTGCCAAGTGGCATTTGGCAAGCAAATGTCATTACCACCCGGTTACCACATGAGCCTTTATTGCTAGGTAAATAGCTGGCGGTAAGGTCTTAGATCCAAAATGGACACGCGTGACTCTCCTCTTTCTTTGAGCCCAGAGATGCCATTCTTCAATATTTGGACCCCTTAAAGGAGGCAATTCTATAAACTGGTGGCTTCATTTAGTCTTGCTGATGCCAAGCACTGGGCACAAATTCTATAACAGCATCTGTGTACCTTGGGTGCTGAGCCCCCCCAAATCCCCCCAAAACCTACTCTCCACAACTCTACACTACTACCATAGCCATAAGGGGTGAAGGGGGCACCTACATGTGGGTACAGTGGGTTTTGGGGGGAGAGGTTGGAGGGCTCCCGTTTACCACCACAAGTGTAACAGGTAGGGGGGATGGGCCTTGGGCCACCTGCCTGAAGTGCACTGCACCCACAAAAAACTGCTCCAGGCACCTGCATACTGCTGTCAGGGAGCTGGGTATGACATTTGAGGCTGGCATACAGGCTGGCAAAAAAGTGTTTTTTAATTTTTTTTAGGGGGTGGAAGGGGGTTGGTGACCACTGGGGGAGTAAGTGGAGGTGATCCCTGATTCCCTCCGGTGGTCATCTGGTCAATTGGGGCACTTTTATGAGGCTTGGTCCAATGGAAGCCGGCAAAATGCTCGTCAGAGCCGGCCATCTTTTTTCCATTATCGAGCAAAGCCGGCCATCTAGTAACCACGCCCCATCCCACCCCCATCCCGTCTTCTGTACCCTGCCAAAATGCCCCCTTGAAGTTTGGCCGGCTCCGCGACGGAAAGCAGTTGGCGCCAAGCAAAATCGGCTTTCGATTATACCAATTTGGCCAGGTTCAGGAGATGGCCGGCCATCTCCCGATTTGTGTCGGAAGATGGCCGGTGATCTCCTTCGAAAATAAGCAGGCATATCACCAATTTATAGAATTACCTCCATAATGCCTTTACACCCATTTTCCTTGTTGGTGAGGTTCTACCACTAAGTTCTACCACTAGGGTGTTATGATCTTTCCTTTTAGCTTGTCTGCCCCTACCACTTTTAATTACCAAATGGAGGGCCTTTTTTTAAACCTGCACTAAATATGATGATTTTTATCAAGTATAGTTCCCTGCATCCTGTACGCAATATCTTGTCTCCAATCATTTTGCCTATAAGGTAAGGAAGCCCTATCCAACCCATAATAAATTGCCAGACTTCCCCTACTTAAACTTTTGTCTTCAGGATCATAAAGACTAAGGTGTCTCCACCCATGCCATAGAAGCATATAATGGCTGGACCTCTTCTTGTTTATAAACTTGCCCCTGTAGGCTTATTAGTGGTAAGGAAACCCCATCCCAGTGTACAAACAAATAATGGCCAGGTCCCCTCCCTCAAATATAAATGTATACGTATTCATTCTCAGTCATACACAGTCCATCATCTGTTGTATTCCTCTATGTATTCTGTTTTAAAGACTTTTGTAACATATTGCTGCTCCATATAATCAACTTCCTACAGTTATAGTGGTGTCCTGGTTGGCATCTGGTATGCTTTAAATGCCACATACCTGAATATGCTCACAATCTGGGTTGAAGTTGAGGGGAGGAGTGTCCTGCTATACATTTTTGCCCAGATCACCTAAATATATGTGATAGTACAATTTCATAAAAGCCCTTGATTGTCCGTAAAACAGATTTTACATGCAGAGTAAGCTTTATATAATTTTACCAAATATCTGTAGCTTCCTTGATAGCTTCAAGAAGAGTCTGTGTGAACTAGATTAAAGCAATCGTAGAAAAAGAATGCATTTTAAGTGCACAAACATTTTTTTGCCATTCTTTGGTACTTTTAATGCTCAATATAACCCCAGGAGGCTGTCAGAGTTTCAAGGAAGGACACAGAAAATCTAAGATTAGGAGAACTATTTTATATTGTAGAGACATAGGAAACAGGTAGAAAGGGCTTAGCAGACCCTGAATATGAATTAGCTCATTATCCTTTTCAAAAAAATAGAAACAGTTCATCCAAAATCTACAATTGAAAAGGTAGAATTCTATACAGTGGTGGAAAACTCAAAGAATAGTGGAATGCAGCAGTAGTTTTTCCATGGACATGGGTGGCTGGAGGGGGGTCAGGAGGAGAGTAGGGTCGCTGGACATGGGTGGCTGCAGGGGAGGGCCAGGGGGAGAGGAGGGTCACAGGACATGGGTGGCTGCAGGGGAGGGCCAGGGGGAGAGGAGGGTCGCTGGACATGGGTGGCTAGAGGGAGGGGTGAGGGGGGTCCTGAGACCAGAGAGGTGGGTGTGGAAGGGGGGCCTCAAACCATAAAGGGAGGGGGGAGGGAGCACACTCTCTCTCTCTCTCTCTCTCTCTCTCTCTCTCTCTCTCTCTCTCTCACACATACATTCTCTCTGACACACTCTCTGTCTATCACACTCTCCATCTCTCACACACACTCTCTCTCAAACATACACTCCGAGGAAAACCTTGCTAGCGCCCATTTCATTTCTGACAGAAACAGGCCTTTTTTATTAGTGTATTTATATTGTGAATGGTCAATGTTTATTGGGGCATATGCTGCTTGAAAACAAAACAAGATGAAGTATGTGGTTATCTTTATTATAGATTTTCAACCACAGTATTTAGACTGCTGGATATGCTGTCTCAAGCTGAAATGGAGAAGTTATCATGTTAAGTTGGAATTGCAAGTTGCACAGCCCTACTAAAACAATTATTGGTGCTATCCACAGAATTGTGTCCTACCTCCTTCCTGGAAATGCCTCCTGGCCCTGTTTCAATTAAATGCATAACTTGTGACTGAAAACCGAGCTCAGCTTAAGGTACTCACTGGCTGGACCTGAACTTTCAAAATACAGGATTTATGTGGTTAACTCTGAAGTTAACCGCATACATGCTTTTGAATATGAGCCCCTCACTGTGTATAATATGATGCTGATCTATAAGAAGTAAACGTGAAGGCTGTTGAAAAATAGGTAGATGCATTTAAATATCAGTTCACTATATTATTGATAGTAAGAAATTGAACAGATTTTCTTCCCATATGCCACATCAAATGGATATCATGCTAATACTGAGAAGCCTCCTATTTGTCTCATTTTGGGAGGGATATAAATGAACAAATGAGAAAGAGATTGTTTTCTACAATTTATTCAATCATAATCAACTGAAAATATGTCTGTTGTGAATGATTTGTTGAATCTTCTCCAGTGTTGCTTTTTTTCAGATTTTGTGTTGCATTTTCTTTGACATATTCAAGTAACAGAACTACTGTCTACTGGGGACATACAGTAACTAAGGCTTAGACTTCTGAAACTCTGGACTAGATTCAGGTGACATGGAAACACCGCTGTTCATTTCAACATTTACATTTATAATAGTATACGTTGATAAATGTGCTTTCATATGACAGATTTATTTCCTCAATCAAAATAGTAAATTTCAGAGTGGAGAATTCTGAACTCAGCATGTTCTCTATTGCAGATTTATATGTCTTATGTTTTATTAATTCATTTTATGGAATTCGAGGTAGTGGCAGAGCATGATTTACTGCATGCAGTATTATTAACAAATTCAGCCTCAGTATTAGAAGTATAGGACAATAAATTTCCAGGATCTACTTAATCTCTGTCAATAATGTATACGCGTATACTATGACTACAAGCTTGGCATAGTTCACTATTGGGCTCATTTTCGAAAGAGAAGGGCGCCCCATCTTTTGACACAAATCGGGAGATGGGCATCCTTCTCCCAGGGTCACACAAATCGGCATAATCGAAAGCCGATTTTGGGCGCCCTCGACTGCTGTCCGTCGTGGGGACAACCAAAGTTCCCGGGGGTATGTCAGAAGCATAGCAAAGGCGGGACTGGGGTGTGCTTAATACATGGGTGTCCTCGACCGATAATGGAAAAAAGAAGGGTGTCCATGATGAGCATTTGGCCGACTTTACTTGGTCCATTTTTTTCTTGTGACCAAGCCTCAAAAAGGTGCCCGAACTGACCAGATGACCACCCCTTACTCTCCCAGTGGTCACTAACCCCCTCCCACCCTAAAAAAAATGTGTTATTTTTTTTGCCAGCCTCTATGCCAGCATCAAATGTCATACCCAACTCCCTGACAGCAGTATGCAGGTCCCTGGAGTAGTTTTAGTTGGTGCAGTGCACTTCAGGCAGGCGGACCCAGGCCCATCCCTCTACCTGTTACACTTGGGGTGGTAAATGTGAATCCTTCAAAACCCACCAGAAACCCACTTTACCCACATGTAGGTGCCCCCCTTCACCCCTTAGGGCTATGGTAGTGGTGTACAGTTGTGGGGGGCTCAGCACTCATGGTAAGGGAGCTATGCACCTGGAAGCAATTTGTAAAGTCCACTGCAGTGCCCCCTAGGGTGCCCGATTGGTGTCCTGGCATGTAAGGGGGACCAGTGCACTATGAATGCTGGCTCTTCCCATGACCAAAGGGCTTGCAATTGGTCATTTCTGAGGTGGGCGTCCTCGGTTTCCATTATCGCCAAAAACTAGGGACGACCATCTCTAAGGTTGACCTAAATGTTGAGATTTGGGCGTCCCTGACTGTATTATCGAAACGAAAGATGGCCGCCCATTTTGTTTCAATAATACGGGTTTCCCTGCCCCTTCGCTGGGACGTTCTGTGAGGACGTCCTCAGGAAAACTTGGGCGCCCCATTTGATTATGCCCCTCCACATGAAAGGTCATCCTTAAATAGGTCCCAGTGGACGTGAAGGCAACCAAAGACCATGCGCTTCATAATACTATAACTTTTATAATATTCAAATTCCTCCCCAGCTATGACATCCCTTGTCACTTATTCTCCCAACACCTCCCTCTGGGTTGGGTTCCTCACTCTCCCACTCATACTGTCCCTCCCACCAGTGAATCCAGAGATTTCTACAAACCAGTTCTAGTAATCCCCTGGGGAAATCCACACACTCAAGTTAGCATGGGATAACATGTAGGTCCACCTCCACCACCGCTTCCATCTCCTAATGCTAGAGACAACTGAGGGAGGATATGATTGATTTCTATAAAATCCTGAGTGATATAGCATGGGTGAATTGATTTTTCATTCTTTCAAAAAGTACAAAGACCAGGGGATACTCAATGAAATCACAATGAAAATACTTTTAAAACAAATAGAAGGAAACATTTTTTCACTCAAAGGGTAGTTAAGCTCTGGAACTCTCTGCCTGAGGATGTGGTAACAGAGGTTAACATACCTGAGTTTAAAAAAGGTTTAGATAAGTTCCTGGAGGAAAAGTCCATACTCTGTTATTGAGATGGTGGGAGAAGCCACTGCTTGGCCTGGAATTGATAGCATAGAATGTTGCTACTGTTTTGGGATTCTGTCAGGTACTTATGATCTAGATTGGCCACTGTTGGAAGCAGGATATTGGACAAGATGAATTATTGGTCTGACCAATAAGGCTATTCTGGTACTCCACCTCAGCTAGTTCTGTGTCTGCAGCCGGCAGTGCTGCCGCTGCTGCTGCCGCCGCCTGCACTGCTGGTGCCTGGGCTGCTGTTTCAGAGTGACCTGTGTGTAAAGATAGCTCACAGTTCAGTTCACTGCATCTAATTTTTCTAGCATATTGGGGCAGCTGTGCAATGTAATGTAGGTCCAAGGACCGGTGGGGGCTGTGCGTTGTCACATGGGGGACGGCAATGATCTCTTTGACAAATGTGATGGCATGGCAGGGAACCCCAGACACACAGGGGTGCTTCCAGTTCTTCCCCCTGAGAGGTGTGTAGGTTCCCATGCCTAGGGGGCCACCATCTGACTGGGTGTTGGCAGGACACCCTATGTGTCCATCCCTGCCTTCTGGCCACCTTCTAGGGACCTGTATGCCACAATCACTGTACTATCTGCTAGGTGCAGAGACATATGTTTAGGGGTTTGTAGCTGTGCAGTCATAATGCTAACCAGGTGCCTTTGTATCACCCTCTAACACATGTGCATGCTCTTTGATGGACCAGTTTGATGGAGGAGTTATCTTTATTGGTGATGCTGTGGCTCTGGAGGGGGTGTTGACAATGTATGATTTAGAGGGTGTAAAGGCTGCAGCAGTGACAGTGATGGACTTTGGATGGTGCTGCACAAATAACTTTGGGGCTCACATTGCCATATCCATGAGAGGTCTGATTTTGGGTGGTAGCTAATGCAGTGACAGGCTTCTATGGTCACTGTGCTTTCTTTTCCACTTGCTCCCTTATCAGGTATGTATGATGTATGTGTTAGTTGGGGGCATGGGCGCAATATACTGTGGGAATGGGTTTGATTCTTACAGATGCTTTTTCAGGTAGCTGTTTTTTTTTCTGCCTATCACACCTGCTTTGATGTGCAATGCAGCTTTATGTCACATGAAGTTCACTTTGATTTAGCTCACTGAGGTATGCAGCCTGACAGCCCCCCCCCCCCCCCCCCCATTTCATGCCATATCATAGTTTTGTGTTTGAATGCAACATATTGTTATGGGTCACTGTCAATGTCAATATTGTTCTTATTGATCACTATTTCCCCTAAAATTAGGGTTCAATGCAATGTACACATAAAAATAATACTAAATTAAACATAGCACTATTGACATAATGGAAGATTAATAATAGATTGGATTGGATTGGATTTATTACTTATAACATGGCCTTATCTAGGGTGGCGAACAAAAATCCTATATAATAATTTCCACCTCCGTCTGGATGCCTGGGTTTGTAACACAGTTCCCATTCGCCCCCCCTGGGGATGACATCACAGGGCAGACCAATGGAAAGTGAGAGGGAAGGGAACCCAGCACCAGCCACCGGAGGTGAGTAAAGAATCATCCCCCCACCAAGTTCCATGACCCCCTACCTTTCTCTCCCTCCTTCCACTCCTGTCCGTATGAGTTCCACGGGCCCACTCCCGTCCAACTGCCCCAATCCATCCGAGTTCCACGCCCCCCTCCTCCGATTTCCACCACCCAGCACCTCCCTCCATCTCTCTCTGTGGCCTCCGAGTGCAAGCAGGATGTGTGCTGCTGCCCCTGCCCTTCGTAAGTGCCGGCTGTTCTTTAAAACTTTTTACCTCCTGCTCGGCCGGCAACAGTGAAGTCCAGCACGCATGGACGCCGCTTCAGACTGCCTTTCGCATTCGCTTCTGTTTCAGCTGTGCCTCTGGTTCTGCCCTCATTTCCTGTTTGCGGAAGGGCGGAACCAGAGGCACAGCTGAAACAGAAGCGAGAGCGAAGGCAGTCTAAAGCGGCGTCCGTGCATGCTGGACTTCACTATTGCCGACCGAACAGGAGGTAAAATGTTTTAAAGAACAGCCGGCACTTACGAAGGGCAGAGGCAGCAGCACACGTCCTGCTTGCACTTGGAGGCCACAAAGAGAGAGGGAGGGAGGCGCTGGGTGGTGGAAATCGGAGGAGGGGGGGCGTGGAACTCGGACGGCACGGGACGAGAGAGGGGGGAAGGTGGTTCTGGGACGACAGAGGGGGGAGAGGGTCCTAGGATGACAGAGGGGGGAAGGGGGTCTTGGGATGAGAGGGGGGAGGGGCGGGTCCTGGAAGGGGAGGGGCGGTACTGTAACTCCAACGGAGGTGGGGTCCTGTAACTGTAAGGGGAGGGGGTCCTGCAACTGTAAGGGGAGGGGATCCTGCTACTGTAAGGGGAGGAGGTCCTGAAACTCAAAGGGGAGGGGCACCTGGAACGTGGAGGACAGGAAGGAAGGCAGGTAGGGGGCATGTAAATCCAAGGGGAGGGGGCTCAAACTTGGAGGACAGAGAGGGACAGACGAATGGGGGTGTGGAAATCCAAAGACAGGGGTGCGGGGAACTCCCGGGGGGTGAGGGGGTGTTGGGAGGAGGGGGAGAGGTAGGGAGCCCTTGCTAGCGCCCATTTCATTTTACCCAGAAACAGGCCTCTTTTACTAGTACATACATAAAGTTACATAAAAACAGGTACATACTAAATTAGCAACATCGATCAAAAAATGAGTTTTCAACTGTCTACAAAATTTCAAATAGTTCATCTCATTTCTAATAATTATAACAACAAAAATGGTACTAAGTATCTTAAGAAACCATATCTTACCATAAGACAAAGAACATAGACAAAGACAAAGTGGAACCATAAATGATCTGATTTAATACACAGAATGCTTTAAATAAAACACGTTCAGTTACCGGGTCTGGTGGTTGTGGACACACTGTGATGATGGTAGCCTTACTAAAAAAAAAAAAAAAAACATCGCTGTTATAGGGGTGCAAAGTTATTGATACTCATGTTGGTCCCTGAGGCACTCCCTCATGTGCAAGATCACCCAGGTCTGACCATCTTATTTGGTGATACCTGTACCTGAGCACCTCCAGATTACGATGGATCCCAAAGTGCCTGTAACACACAATAGGATGGAGATAAGATTCAGATGATGGCCCTTTTTGCCTTGACAGACCAGCTTCCCCATTGACATGTTGTGCATTGCTCCACACATAGGCAGTGACAGGCAGAAGCAGCAAGATGAGGAGCACTTGCTAAATGGTGAAGAAAGGGTATGGGCATTTGGGGCATGTCACTTTGTTTTGGGTTACTCTAAATTTGAGAGCCGCTGCTAACACGCTCCTCATTATCTTGGGCAAGTGCTGAAGGCTGGGGAGGGGGAGGGGTAAATATGTGAATCCCCTGCATTCTTTTTTTTGTTCAATCAATTTTATTGGTTTTTCCACAAAAGACAATAAGAAAACAATTTAGTACCAATGACTAATAACAAGTTAACAAATAGGTCAATGTACACTGACTATAAACTTAATAATAACAGTATATAGAAGCATTTATATGAGAAGTACCTATGCATTATCTATTGTTAATAACTGGATGAATATTTAATCACCGGAGACCAAATTTTGTTAAATGTTGTAAGGGAACCACATTTCTCAGCTGCAACTTTTTCATATTAGCGATTAGACATATTGAATTCCACCACATTTCATGAGATAACTTCGTAAAATCTTTCCAGTTTTGACATATCAATTTTATGGCCACTTGTATCAGTATATGTAGTAATTTGGACTTATGCAAAGGAATTGCAGCATTAGTACCACAGTCCCCTGCAATTATAATTTTGTATGTTAAAGATATCTTTAAGTTTAAAATATGAGAAATTGTTTCCTCTACGTGGGACCAATATTCATCCAGGAAAGGACAATAATGTATTAAGTGGTCTGAAGTTCCTATATGGTTATTACATGACCAGCATCGATTGGAGGCTTCTTTAGATATTTTAGATAATGTATAAGGTGTCCACATAGCTCTATGTAATATATAAAATGATGATTGTGTAAGAGCAGATGATTTAGAGGATTTGTATATTGATAACCAGATTTTTTCCCATTGATCTTCAGATAGTTGAGAATTGAGTTCTTTATTCCAAATGTTTTGTAATGCTGAAGGAGGATGAGAGGAATGCTCTTGGAAAATTTTGTACCATATTGATGCTGATTTCTTACTTGTACCTAATTGATGACATAATGTTAAGTAGCTTGGTGTGTCTTCTTTTAGAGTATTAATATTAAAGTTAGTAGAGATGCATTGTTTTAATTGTATCCATTGATAATGGCAATGATTATGTAGTTTATAGGTTTCTTGTAATGTAGGAAAGGGTATCCATTTAAGTTTATCCAGAAGTTGATGTAGAAACCATATTTTTGCTTCCATCCACTTGGGCCAGTGGTGGGAGGCAGGGCTGGTGGTTGGGAGGTGGGGATAGTGCTGGGCAGACTTATACGGTCTGTGCCAGAGCCGGTGGTGGGAGGCGGGGCTGGTGGTTGGGAGGCAGGGATAATGCTGGGCAGACTTATACAGTCTGTGCCAGAGCCGGGGGGGGGGGGGGGCGGGGATAGTGCTGGGCAGACTTATATGGTCTGTGCCCTGAAAAAGACAGGTACAAATCAAGGTAAGGTATACACAAAAAATGGCACATGTGAGTTTATCTTGTTGGGCAGACTGGATGGACCGTGCAGGTCTTTTTCTGCCGTCATCTACTATGTTACTATGTAATGCATTTCCCATTGATTTTGAGTTTTGGGTTATTCCAAAGATGAATCATGGTGGTCGAGTGTAAAGGTATTTTTACACATGAGTCCAATGAATTGAATGATGATTGAGATGCAGAAATGATGGGATTAAATTCTGAATTGTGTGGTGCTGACCAAGGTAATAAGGATGTTGGAGTATCTTTAAATTTCTTTGCTTCCCATTTTATCCAAAGTGGATCTGAGTGATCTTCTTTAGAGGTGATCCATAAGGAGTTTTGACTGATTAAGAAAGCCTTGTGGTAGTCTATAAAGTTTGGAAAATTAACTGCACCATGTTGTTTAGTAGACTTAAGATATTTTAATGCAATACGAGGTGGTTTATTAGACCATAAAATCCCGTGCATTCTATGGTTGTGGGGGCAAGGAAGGGGTGGGCATGTCCATGGCTATTCAGCAGATGAGTCTCATAGGCACAAGGGAGGAAGTCTGATGATCTTCCCCATATCAGTCACTCTATCTGACCTTGTCTTTATATGGTGCTTGCATATGCCTCATACAGAGCTCCTTTGGTCACTGCTTTATACTCACCTTTCCAGGGACCTCCTTATACTTTTCTATGCCCTAATGGAGACATTGTAGAGTGGCAGGTGGTGGTGGTACTTGAAAATCTCCCTCCTGTCTCTGGGCAACACAATAATAATGGGTGATTTTAATTACCCCAATATTGACTGGGTAAATGTAACATCGAGGCATGCTAGGGAGGTAAAATTCCTTAGTGAAATCAAGGATAGCTTTATGGAGCAGCTGGTACAGGAGCCGACGAGAGAAAGAAAAATTCTAGACCTAGTCCTTAGTGGAGCGCATGATCTGGTGCGGGAGGTAATGGTGCTGGGGCCACTTGATAACAGTGATCATAATATGATCGGATTTGATATTAGCTTTGAAGTAAGGAAATCAAATACGTTAGCGTTTAACTTTAAAAAAAGAGACTCCCCTCCGAAGGGACACCACCTTGTTAGTGGTGGAGGGGCTTCCGTGTTTCAATGACTCAGAGGGCTATGCTGAAGGGCTACCCATATCAGACAGGCCTCTGTGGAGAAACCAGACAAAGAGTGTCCCAAACTGGGAGAGTGGTGAGATGGTGACTTGGAGTTCGTATGCCCAACGGCCCAGCTGCCCTCTGAGGTTCTGTCTTCTTTATGTAAATTTCCTCTCTGCAATTGCATTTTCCTTAACTGAGAGGAAGGGAACAACCGGTGGTCAGCCGCTTATGGCCAGCGTTTTGTCCCCTGAGCAGCAAGTGCGGGACCGCTGCGCATCGAATTGCCCACAGATGAAAGGGTTGGCGAGTCCTTTGATTAGCACAGGCAAAGGAGCGTCAATGCTTTTGGACCTGGAAAAACAACTCCATCGCTCCTGAATTATTCAACCACCATGTCCAAAGGAGTGGAGGAGTGAGTTAGAGGCATATGCTGAAACGGAGGATGTTTACAGCAGAACCTGAATCGGCGGAACCACTCCTAACCACCTCAAGAGAAATCATCTTGGAGTTTTTGGCTTCCGTTGAGGTCACATTGAATACCATCTGGAAGGCGCTTCGGGACTCGAGATTATTGTTTTTCCCAGAGTTCCAGGTATGACTCCTAAAGTTTTCCTCAAAGATATTTCCTTAATTATTACTTCGAAAGGAGTAAAGCCTGTGAAAACTGGGATTGCTTTAATCAGTGGGATTTGAATTAGAGATTTGAGTATATGTATCGTTAAATAATTTCTGGTTTTTAAAAGAGAGAGAATGTAATCAGATGTATTATTTCTAACTAAAACCTGGATAATAAGTATGTTCTCAATGAAATGAATTGACTATACGCCGTATTTGGTCTTGAGGAAGCCAACCAGATGATCAATGTGGAATAATGAAGTAGATGAATAATATCTGGGGATAATCAGGTTAATACCATGTTTTCTTTTTTTTCTGTTTACTGTTTAATTGATCTCCTTGTCTCATTTCACTCTCCCTATTTTTCTTTACTTTGTGGTCTAAGAAAGAGAAAGATTGTATATAATCCATATGTCTAGTTGGGATTGTTTTCTTCTTGTATTGTATATGTGCAATCATCTCTGTATTACTGTTTGCAAGTGACCCTTATAAAATGAAAAATTATAAATAAATGATTAAAAAAAACTTTAAAAAAGAGACTATGATAAAATGAGAAGAACGGTGAAAAAAAACTTAGAGGAGCGACTGCGAGGGTCAAAAATACACATCAGGCGTGGATGCTGTTCAAAAACACCATCCTGGAACCCAGGTCAAATATATTCTGAGTATTAAAAAAGGAGGATGGAAGACCAAATGACAATCGGCGTGGTTAAAAAGTGATGTGAAGGAAGCTATTAGAGCTAAAAGAAAATCCTTAGGAAAAAAGAAAGAGGAGCCAACTGAAAATAATAAGAAACAGCATAAGGAATCTTAATTCAAATGTAAAGCACTGATAAGGAAGGCTAGGAGGGACATCGAAAAAAAGATTGCATTGGAGGCAAAAACGCATAGTACATTTTTTTGTTAGGTATATTAAAAGCAGGAAGCCGGCAAAAGAATCGTTTGGATCGCTAGATGACCAAGGAGTAAAAGGGGCGATCGAGGAAGACAAAGCCGTAGTGGGAGATTAAATGAATTCTTTGCTTTGGTCTTCATCAAGGAAGATTTGGGTGGGATACTGGTGCCAGGAATGGTATTCGAAGCTGGAGAGCCGGAGAAACTTAATTTATTTATTTATTGTACACTTATATCCCACATTTTCCCACTCATGCAGGCACAATGTGGCTTACAGAAAGTTAAGTAAAATTACAAAGTAGGCAACTTAGAGAAGTATACAAAGAGAAGACAGGGCAACAGGATCTAACAGTATGAAACTAAATAGGGCAAGGGTCAGGAGGGTGTAACAATCAGCAGTGACAAGTGGAGAGTAAGTCCTGGCAAAGAAGTAGATCTTCAACAACTTCTTGAAGAGGGTGTGATCCGCTTGAGTTTTAAGGTGTTGCGGGAGAGCATTACAGTGTTTAGGACTAAAGTAATGGAAGGACGGGGCAAAAATGAATTCTCTGTAAACCTGTAAGGTGTAATGGGGCTAGTTCTACAAAATGAAGAGTAGCAAATCTCCTGGACCAGATGGTATTCATCCCAGAGTACTGATAGAATTGAACAATTAGCTTGCGGAGCTATTATTAGTAATATGTAATTTATCCTTAAAATCAAGCTTGGTACCAGAAGATTGGAGGGTGGCCAATGTAACACCGATTTTTTAAAAAGGTTCCAGAGGAGATCCGGGAAATTATAGACCTGTGAGTCTGATGTCGGTGCTGGGCAAAATGGTAGAGACTATTATTAAGAACAAAATTACAGAGCATATTCAAAAGCATGGATTAATGAGACATGGAGAGGCATAATTGAAAGTCGCCGGCGAAATAGGTCACCGGCGATCTATTTTGGCGGTGGCGCAACAGCTGGCCGGAACTGTATTTTCGAAAAAGATGGCCGGCCATCTTTTTTCGATAATACGGTTTAGGCCGTCCAAATGCCAGAGTTCGCTGGGTTTGAGATGATCGGTTTTGTTTTTCAGCGATAATGGAAAAAAATGCCAGCCATCTCAAACCCGGCGAACTCCAAGGCATTTGGTCATGGGAGGAGCCAGCATGTGTAGTGCACTGGTCCCCCTGACATGCCAGAACACCAACCGAGCACCCTAGGTGGCACTTCTAAAAATTAAAAAAAATATATACAAATAGCTCCCAGGTCCATAGCTCCCTTACCTTGGGTGCTGAGCCCCCCCAAATCCCCCCAAAACCCACTCCCCTCAACTCTACATCATTACCATAGCCCTTATGGCTGAAGGGGGGGCACCTACATGTGGATACAGTGGATTTTGGGGGGTTTGGAGGGCTCAACACTTAGCACCACAAGTGTAACAGGTAGGGGGGTATGGACCTGGGTCTGCCTGCCTGAAGTGCACTGCACCCATTAAAAACTGCTCCAGGGAGCTGGGTATGACATTTGAGGCTGGCAAAAAAGTGTTTTATTTTTATTTTGTTTAGTGTGGGAGGGGGTTGTGACCACTGGGGGAGTATGGGGAGGTCATCTCCCATTCCCTCCGGTGGTCATCTGGTCAATTGGGGCACCTTTTTGAGGCTTGGTCGTGAAAATTAAAGGACCAAGTAAACCCGGCAAAATGCTGCTTAATGCCGCTTTTTTTTCCATTATCCGCGAAAGCCGGCCATCTGGTAGCCATGCCCATGCCCACCCATGTCCCGCCTTCGCTTCACCGCCGACACGCCCCTTGCACTTTAGCCGGCACAACAACAGGAAAGCGGTGATGATGTCAAAAACACGGCTTTCGATTATACCGATTTCGCCGCTTTTGCAAAATCGCTGGCCATCTCCCGATTTATGTCAGAAGATAGCCGGCGATCACTTTCGAAAATAATCCTGAAAGTCAACATGGATTTAGTAAAGGGAAATCTTGTCTCACCAATCTATTACATTTCTTTGAAGGGGTGAACAAACATGTGGATAAAGGTGAGCCGGTTGATATTGTGTATCTGGATTTTCAGAAGGCGTTTGACAAAGTACCTCATGAAAGACTCCAGAGGAAATTGGAGAGTCATGGGATAGGAGGTAGAGTTCTATTATGGACTAAAAACTGGTTAAAAAATAGATAACAGAGAGTAGGGTTAAATGGTCAGTATTCTCAAAGGAGAAGGGTAGTTAGTGGGGTTTCCCAGGGGTCTGTGCTGCCATAGGAGCCAACTTTTCAAAATTATTGGGGGTGCTAAGCCCAATGGAAATTACCCCTCCCTGGACACATACAAGGAATTTTCTCAATATTGGGGGTGCTCAAGCACCCACAGCACCCACAGAGTCGGCTCCAATGTGTGCTGCAACCACTGCTTTTTAACATATTTATAAATGACCTAGAGATGGGAGTAACTAGTGAGGTAATTAAATTTGCTGATGACACAAAGTTATTCAAAGTCGTTAAATCGCGGGAGGATTGTGAAAAATTACAAGAGGACCTTACGAGAATGGGAGGGCAGATGATGTTTAATGTGAGCAAATGCAAAGTGATACATGTGGGAAATAGGAACCTGAATTATAGCTATGTCATGCAAGGTTCCACGTTAGGAGTCACAGACCAAGAAAGGGATCTAGGTGTCGTCGTTGATGATACGTTGAAACCTTCTGCTCAGTGTGCTGCTGTGGCTAAGAAAGAAATAGAATGTTAGGTATTATTAGGAAAGGAGTGGAAAACAAAAATGAGGATGTTATAATGCCTTTGTATCGCTCCATGGTGCAACTGCACCTCGAATATTGTATTATATTTCAATTTGTTTATTAATTTTCAATTTTTAACAAGATTACACTTGTTTTGAAATACAGCAATAATTACATTAATAGAAATTCAATAATTTCCCATATAAGCAATTAAAACTAAAAAGAAATTAATACATATTATCACAGACATATATTTTAAGCTTCCTTAGACCACATTTAATCCGGAGGCGAACAGAGTTAGGGAAGAAATTTAAATTAAACTTATATAAAGAAAATAAGGTGGCGCAAATATTCCCAAATTATTTAACTATTAAATTTGTTTAGAATCTAGAAATGATTTTAGACTATCTGGTGAGAAAAAAGTGTATTTGACCTGACCCAACCTAACTAAACATTTACACGGATAGGCAAGAAAAAACATCCCGCCTATTTCCAGTGTTCTTGATTTTAATGCAAGAAAAGCTTTCCTTCTCTGTTGAGTCGATTTTGTGACATCAGGGAAGATTTGTACTTTTATCCCACCAAAACAGGTTTGAAGATTTTTGAAATAAAGTTTCATTATATTGTTCAAATCCTGTTCAAAAACCAGGGAAACTATCAGGGTGGACCGGTCTGCATTTTCATCCACCGTCTGTTCTAATATAGCTGAAATATTCTCAATGTCTAAGTTAGAGTGTAATCCATTCTGTTTTTTCCCATTCTCTCCTTTGGGGCTCGAAATGTAATAGATCTTGTTAATAGGCGGCATTGCTTCCAGAGGTATTTTTAAAACTTCATTTAAGTATTTTTTAAGTAAATCATAGGGATTAGTCCCAGGGAGTTTGGGAAAGTTCAATAGTCTCAAGTTTAATCTTCTATTAAAGTTCTCAATTTGATCCAGTTTCCTTCGAATATCAGCATTATCTTTAACCACACTAACTTTAAACTCTTGAAAAGCGTCTGCTTTATTTTGGAAATCAGTCATTTTTTCAGCAATATCCATTTTTAACTGGTCCACCTTTAGATTCAACTCTTGAAACTTTTTTTTAAATGTACTCACTTCTCCTGAAGTTTGTTGTAATGTCTCGTCCATTTTTCCCAACATTGTCCAAATCATTGTCAGATTTACCTCTCTCGTAGTTCTTAAAGATGTTTCTTGTACTTTCGGCGTCTTCTCCGGCGCTTCCCGCCCCTCACAAACAGCTTCACCCGAGACACTTCCGGTAGGGCGTCGCTGTTCATCGGGCCTCGTCGTGGACGCCGGGCATGGAGGCCTCACAGTTGCAGGTGGTGAAAGGGATATTTCCTCTCCTAGCAGGGCCTCCGCTTCCCCAGAGGACCCCGCTATAGGATCCGTATCTCCTATTGTTCGGGAAATAGGCGCGAAATAGCGCTCGAGACCAGACTGAGGTACCGTGGGAGTTGAGGTATGTGGGGGAACTGCCTTCATTGTCCCCTTTCTTTTAGTATGTGGCATTCTTCCTCGAGGAAATTATTTTTTACCAAGTCGGGTTCAGAGCTGCTGTTCCGTACAACCTATTGCGCCGCCATCTTAAGTCCGCCCCGCACCTCGAATATTGTGTTCAATTCTGGTCGCTGCATCTCAAAAAAGATATAGTGGAATTAGAAAAGGTGCAGAGTGGGGCGACGAAAATGATAAATGGGATGGGACGACTTCCCTATGAGGAAAGGCTAAAAAGGCTAGGGCTCTTCTGCTTGGAGAAACGGCGGCTGAGGGGAGATATGATAGAGGTCTATAAAATAATGAGTGAAGTTGAACGGGTAGATGTGAAGTGTCTGTTTACGCTTTCCAAAAATACTAGGACTTGGGGGCATCTGATGAAGCTACAATGTAGTAAATGTGGTAAAGGCGGTTAGGTTAACGGAGTTCAAAAAAGGTTTGGACGGCTTCCTAGAGGAAAAGTCCATAGATCATTATTAAATGGATTTGGGGAAAATCCACTATTTCTGGGATAAGCAGTATAAAATGTTTTGTACTTTTTTGGGATCTTGCCAGGTATTTGTGACCTGGATTGGCCACTGTTGGAAACAGGATACTGGACTTGATGGACCTTTGATCTGTCCCAGTATGGCAATACTTATGTACTTATGAGCACAAGAGGATCAAGTGCTCTGACTCCTCTATGGAGAAATTATGTTCTCTCCTTAGAGAAGTTTCCGGCTAGACTGACAAACGTCCTTCCATGTGCTGCACTATATATGTTTATTTTGCACATGACGGGGATGTCTTTTGATGTCAGCCGAAAATGTTTTTTTGACACGGGGTCACTTCCGCATTTGGATGTTTGCAGCTGGTTATTTTCTGTTACCGGACTTGATTATCTCTTTACATCTATCTCATTATGGATGTTTTGAAGGTGTATTTTTGAACTCTGATAGACATTTCTTTTGGCCATCCATTATGTTGTCACTTTTTTGGGACATTTTCTGATAGATTTATCTTTTGGGATTTAAGTGTCATATTGAAAATGCCCCTCCATGCCTCCTATTGCACAAATAGAGACTGGGTTTTTGCCTTTTCTTCAAATATAAGGATATGCGGATGGGGCATTTTAGAAAGGACCATCAACTCTGAATGTGGATGTCTAAGTCAGTACGTCACAAATGGACATTCATCTCACATGTATTTTAGAACAGGATACAGCTTGTTCTAAAATACATGTGAGATGGATGTCCATGTGCTGAAAAAGTCCACCATGAATATCCATTTTACCCCATTAATATTACATTTACCACAAATTGTATATTCTTCTTATAACTTGTCATTTTTTTATATTGTCACTATGTAAGCCGCATTGAGCCTGCCATTTGTGGGAATGCGCGGGGTACAAATGTAATAAATAAAATAAATAAACAGAGATGCAGAGGTTGCTGGTTCAAGTCTTACTGCAGCTTTGTGTAATTTTTGGTTCTTTTCTGTACTAGCAGTTAGCTTGGTTGTTATTTTGTTAATTGCAAATTTAAATTAAAAAAAAAAAGATTGACTCATCCATCTAAATAAAAAAATAAAACTAACCCAAAAGGACAGGAAACAAATAATAGATTTCTTTCTAGTGATCTTAAATGTCAGCATTTTATTTCCAGTGTTAATAAATGTCATGTACAAGCCAACTTTAATCCCGTGACCTTCAGGTTGGAAGGTAGCCACCTTCCAGAAAGACCTCTTCTCTCTCTTCTAAAACCTGCTTTAGCCAGGTAAAACAAATGGTGAGAAATAGTTTTATTAAACTTGGTTACTTTGGTTCCTATTTTTTGATTGGCCCAGCAGGACTCAACTCAGAAAAGGCCTGAACATTTCTGTCTCACCTCTAGGCTTATTTCCTGTTGCTTCTGTGTGGTTTTTATCCAGCTTCACCCTAAAAATAGAATTTATAAATGGAAAACAAAACAAAAGATCCTGCAAATGACACAGGAGTAGTGACATTTTGATTTTGACAGGTGGCACGCCCAGTTTCAGGTTTTCAACCAATCAGGAACAAGGACATGCCCAAACCATGCCTACTCCATGCCCTCTTGGTTGACATCAACGGATATGACATATTAACCCTGCCCAAGCCCAGCTCCTTTTGTACAGCCACACTCTTTGCTCGGTTTATTTGCATAGCCCTGCAGAAACCCAGCCCCTTTTTTACATAGTGCTGCCCATAAACCCTGCCCCTTTTGGTGATATCACAGGAAGTGACATCATAACCACACCCCTTTTGCAAGATGGCTGCCACCACTGTATGTATCGTGTCACTTCCTGTTTCCACTACTAGCCACCATCTTGGATGGGATCATGTGGCGATAAGTGACATCAAAACCTCCTGACACCACGCCTTACAGCCTCAGTGGAATTTATTTCTGCATGATCAGCTTAACCTTTTCTTCTCACAGGAAAGTAAATAGATATTTTGATTTCTTTTTCTTATAATTTTTTTCTTTCAAAAGGATAGCTTTGCTTACTTTTAAAACTGTTTTTACTGAATGACAGAAGTTTTAGCATTTAAAACAAAAGAATAGACTGACCTTCCTCTTCTTTGCTTTACAGTGCAAACAGAGACAAAAACTGTTTAGAGATTAGCTTACATAAGAAGATCTGTGGGTTGTACCTGCAATAGCTGGCTGTCCACCTGACCGACTGCAGTGAGACAGAAAAAAATGCAGGGTCTGTAGCCTACTGTTTGGTTTTCCTTGGTAAGCAGGCTAGTTTCTGTCTGTCTGTGAGAGATCAGTTTGTTGCTGCCCCCCATGACCCTTCCCCTTCCACTAGCTAGCAACAAACTTACAAGAAGCAATAGCCCTAAGGCAGATGTATATTTTCTTTTTCAAGGGGAAGGGACAGAGCTGGGATTCCCTATGCTAGGGGAAAGGGGGTGCAGGCGGAGGCTACAGGCCCCTTATTGATCTCACATAGAGAACAGTGTATTTCCTGGAAAAAAGCAAACAGCTCAGATCTGGGTTTCTGTGTATTATGCTTGCTTTTGCCAGGTTTTGAAAAAAAGAAAGTGAACTGGCTTCTGCCAGTGTGAAGGGTTCTGAAAGTAACATCATAGGATCTTGCTTGAAAAAAAGTACATCTGCCTTAGGGCTATTGCTTCTTGTACTTTGTTGCTAGCTAGGGGAAGGGGAGGGGGGGTCACAGGAGTGGCAACAGACTGATCTCACAAAGAGAACAGCCTGCATTTTTTTGTCTCACTGCAGTCATTTGGGCCACTGATTATATGGCTGTGTCTGTGTGCAAGAGGTGTGTATGTGTGTGTGTGCACATGGGTATGATCTTACACAGTTGTCTCTTAAAAACAGGAGGGAGAGCCAGATGCTGTAGCCACAGTCCATGGATCTTCTTATGTAGGCTATTCTCTTTTTTGTCTTTGTGTGCCCTTTAAAGCAAAGAGGAGGAGGACAGTTGGTCTATTTTGTTTCAAAACCTAAAATGGCTGACATTCAGTAAAAACAGCTTTGAAAGTAAGCACAAGGTACTGTTTTGAATGAAAAATGTATAAGAAAAAGAAAACAAAATATCTATTTTCTTTCCTTAGAGAAAAAAAAAGGTTAAGCTGAGTATGAACAAATAAATTCTGCTGAGACTCTAGGGGTCAATGTAGGGGGGGTTGATGTCACTTCCTGTCACATGATCCCATCCAAGATGTCGGTTAGTCGTGGAAACAGGAACTGATGTGATATATACAGTAGTAGCAACCATCTTGGAAAAAAGGGTGTAGCTTGGTATCACTTTCTGTGATATCAGCAAAAGGGGTGGGGTTTAGAAGCAGGGCTTTAAGCGGTCTTGAATGCAAAAATTATAGGGACAGGCTTCTGAACCTCAACATGTATATGCTGGAAGAGAGGAGGGAGAGAGGAGACATGATAGAAACGTTTAAATATCTCAAGGGCATTTGTGATAGGAAGAGAACCTTTTCCAAATGAAGGAGAGCTCTGGAATAAGGGGGCATATGACAAAGTTAAGAGAGAATAGGCTTAGGAGTAACCTAAGGAAGTATTATTTTACAGAAAGGGTGGTGGAGGCGTGGAATGGCCTCCCGGTGGAGGTGGTTGAGTCAAGGACTGTTCCAGAATTTTAAAAGGCATGGGATAAGCATGTGGGATCGCTTAGAAACAGGTAGAATTGGGGGTTACAGAGGATGGGCAGACTGGATGGGTCATATGGCCTTTCTCTGCAGTCATGTTTCTATATAAAGCGCAGGATTTGGAGCAGGTCTATGCAAATAAGGCAGATCAAATGGTGTAGCTATGTAAAAGGGGTGGGACTTGGTCAAGGTCAATACCTCATATTCGGTAGTGTCACCCAAGGTGACGGGATGGGCCTCGTTTTGGCGTGGTTTGGGTTGTGACATAATCAAAGAGGCTGGGGTTGGCGTGGCTTGGGCATGGCCTCACTTCTGATTGGTTGGAAACCTGGAAGCAGGCATGTCACCTGTCAAAATCAATTAATTTTGACAAATGCTGGTTAAGTACACTACTCACAGAAATCTAAACAAATCCAGATTTTGGTATGCTTGCACATCCCTAATACCAAACCTTACTGCTGGGAATGCACTATGATGCATCTTTCAGCTTAAATATGGTAAAAATGGAACTATTTTATAAAATATGTCACATTTCCCACTGATCCAACCTTGAATCGTATGTTAATGTGTCCAGTCCTGCTTTTGTGATTAACAAGAACACTTCTTGTCAACTGGGAAAAATCTTAGTTGCCAATGACTGGATTTTTATTGGGTTGCACTTTTCAAAGCTAGCCAGGTTGAATGATAAACATAACTAACCAACTAAGGCGCCCTTTTATTAAAGGATGTTAAGCCCTAATGCACGCATAAGCATGAGAAAATGCTTACCATGAAAGGTATTAAAACATGTTGCAGTAATTTCTACTTTTCTACTCATGGTCCAGCAGCAGAAAGGTTCTGGGGAGCACAATCAGCGCATGGAGCCCGGCGGAGGCGAAGCTCCTGGGAGTGCAATCGGTATTTGAGTCCAGCAGAGGATGAGGCTTCCAAGAGCACAAAAGGCACTTGTAGCCAGAAGGAGGCTCCTGGGAGTGCAATTGATGCTCAGAGCCTGGTGAAGCTCCTAGGAGCACAATTGGTGCTCACAGCCTGGCAGTAGAAAGACTGATTCAGCCTTTGTTGGATGTCCATCAGCCACTGGTCCAGAGTGCTCCAGCTGCACCCACTAGACTTAATAAGTTGACTATCAAAATTCATTTCATAAGTAAATGTCTTACTGATTTTATATAACATAATTTGTAAATAGTTCAATAAACTGTTTAACTTTTTGGCCAGCCGTGTTCACAGCAATCTTTTTGAGTTTCTTGGAGTGAAAAGAGGGAAATCCCACCCACTAATACCTTTCTTCCCCATTTGGAGGCACCAGGCGCCAATCATTCCAAGGCCCAATGAAGCCTGCCCAAGGGAGATTCCTGCCAGGTCAGCCCCGGACCCAGAAATACTCATTTTCCCAGGGCCACTGAAAGGGGGGGAATGGGGGGAAAAATTCCCCGGGCCTGGTCCTCCCCCCTGATCCTGACGGGACCCAGGTGATCGTCTCCCAACAGAAGCAGAAGAGAGAAAACTCCGGTGCCAGGCCCCCCTTGGAGGCTCAGTCTCTCTGTGGCCCTGCACTTTCCCTTTCATGTCTTCAATTAAATCTCTGTCCATTATTTCTGTCTGTGAAGGAGGCTTTCTTTATTTATTTGTTGCATTTGTACCCCACATTTTCCCACCTATTTGCAGGCTCAATGTGGCTTACAAAGTACCATCAAAGGTGTTTGCCCAGTCGGTGGATAACAAATACAAAGTTGTATAGTGATCGTATGAGGTATAAGTGGAGGGTTGGAATGGATGAAGATTGCGTGATGTCCTGTTCGATCATAGTCATGCTGTGTTGGTAGGTGAAGAGGGTTACGTGGGGTCGTTGGGGTAGGCCTTTTTGAAGAGGTAGGTTTTTAGTGATTTCCTGAAGTTCAAGTGATCGTGGATTGTTTTCACAGCTTTTGGGAGCCCATTCCATAGTTGTGCGCTTATGTAGGAGAAGTCGGCTGCATAAGTTGTTTTGTATTTCAGTCCTTTGCAATTTGGGTAGTGTAGGTTTAGGTAGGATCTTGACGATCTGACTTTGTTTCTTATTGGTAAGTCTATAAGGTCTGTCATGTATCCTGGGACTACACCGTACATGATTTTGTGGACTAAGATGCAGATTATGAAGATGATCTATTCTTTGATTGGGAGCCAATGCAACTTTTCTCAAAGGGGTTTGGCACTTTCGAAGTGTGTTTTGCTGAATATCAGCCTGGCTGCTGTATTTTGGGCGGTCTGGAGGTTTTTTATGAGTTGTTCTTTGCAGCCCGCGTAGATTTCATTGCAATAATCTGCATGGCCAGTGGCATAGGAAGGGGGGGCGGGGGGGTCCGCCCCGGGTGCACGCCGCTGGGGGGTGTTGGCTCCACGCTGGTGCACTGCCCTCTCTGCCCCGGAACAGGTTACTTCCCTCGCCGCAGGAATGCACTCCGGGGGGGAGGTATGCGCTCCGGGGGGTGCGCTCCAGCGGGAGGAGGGTGCGCCATGCTGCACCCGGGGGGGGGGGGGGTGCGCAGCGGCGACCCGCCCCGGGTGTCAGCTCCCCTCGCTATGGCTCTGTGCAAGGCTTAGGACCATTGATTGTATTAGGTATCGAAAAGTGGCTCTTGGGAAGAAAGGTTATCATACCAATGTAAATATGTCCCTTTCCATATTTCCATATTAACCTACACTGCTTTTTCCTTACTCCATATGTTTTGCAACTCTGTTGCTTTAATATTATTCTTAACATATAATGCCACTTCTCCACCATTTTTGTCCTACCCTGTCCTTCCTGAGTAGATTATAGCCAGGTATAACTATATCCCAGTCATGGTTCTCTGTGAACCATGTCTTTGTGACTGCTACTAAATCCAAATGGACTTCTACCATTATAATCTCTAGATTTAGAAATGTGTTTCCCACACTATGGGCCTAAGTATACAAAGGTATTTCAGATATTACCCTTTTTCCCCATTTCTATAAAGGTATTTGATGTCTTATATTCCTAAGAGATATTAATAACCTTGGGGCTTTTTTTTTTTACTCATTCCCAGCAATTCTAGATTAAAGCACTCTCCTGCATTGTGACAATTGCTATAATACTGATTTAAGGGGTTGGATAGGTTCATGTTATTGCTTTTCTTTAATTTTCATTTCCTTTATTTCTCTTATATTTCTGTTCCCTCTCCCCTCAAATTATCATGGTCTAAGGTAAAACAAATTCAGATTAATCTGTGTTTTCTTGTTTATTGCATTTTTTTCTATTGTAATTTTGCTCAGTTTTGCTTTAATAAAGTTATCTTATGTATTATTTCCAAAATTAAATTCAATTAAAAGATCAATATGTTTTATTATATCAATGTTAAAAATAATGCATTTTTGAACTGTAGTGTATAGACCCAAATATGTTGTAATGGTATTTTGGAATGCTTATTTCTGTGGGAGAAAGGGGCAATTTTAAATAGCCATTTTGCCCAGACTTTCAAGGTTAAAGTCTTTCTCCTTGGGGGGGTTACACCCAGGTCAATAAGGTTTAAATTAATCTTTTATGAAATTAGATTCCCTGTAGAAATAACCAAAATATTAAGACCCCCATTTACTAAGCAACTAAGCATTTTGTGATACCGTATATACTCATTTCTAAGTCCATCTTGTGTATAAGTTGAGAACAATTATAGGACTAAAAATGTCCAAAAATGCTGTGACCCATATATAAGTCAAATCTGGGTTCCATATCATTCCTGCTCTCCATCCTCTCCACCTCCAGGTCTAACATTGATCTCCCTCCCCTCCTCTCCCTCTTGGTCCCTTTTACTAAGCCGTGCACCCAACGCATGCCAAATTGGAGTTACCACCCGGTTACCGTGTACCCCTTGCGGTAATTTCAAGTTTGGTGCACATCCGCTACACGCATCTGAAAAATATTTTTTATGTTCTGGCACACGTAATGGACAAGTATCAAGTGGCATCTGACGTATCTAGGTCATTTCCGCCCAAATTCTTTACCGCTAGGTCTATTGCTCAATTCTTTACCGCTAGTTCTATGGCTGGCGGTAAGGTCTCAGACCCAAAATGGACACGTGGCAATTTTGATTTTGCTGCACGTCCATTTTCGGCAAAAAAGAGGCCTTTTTTATAGGCGTGCTAAAAAAATGAATTGGCGTGTGCCCAAAACCCACACCTACACTACCGCAAGCCATTTTTCAATGTGCCTTTGTAAAATGACCCCTCTGTCTGTCTCTCTCTCTCTCCTATAAGGACAACTTGTGCATTTCTGTGCCTTTATTAAATATTCATTTTGACATTTCCGACAAAAAATTACAGCTGTTCAAAAATAGTCATAAATTTTCCACCTGCTCGTTCGTAACTAGATTTTCAGTGGCATTTTCTGGACAGACCTCATCAGCACTATCCAGGGGTCCAGGGATAGAGCCTGGGTAGAGCTGGCATATACTGGATAAATATCGATGTTCAGATCACTAACCAGGTAACTCCCTGAATTTAGTTAAGAGATCAAAAAGGCTATCCTAGCTGTATATGGTTAATAACATAAGCATTCATACCTTACCCATTCAACATGCATTCAACAATAAATATAAAACTAAGAGTAATAAAACAGTTCAAAATATCTTTGTTAATATGTGGCAAAATATTGGCCGCAGCTTTATGAATACATCAAATACATGAATTTCAAATAAATTTCACAAATTAATGAATATCAATAACCATACTAGTCAATTTTATAGCATACATCACTCCTCTCATTTCCAGTCTGTGATAACACAAGACTGAAAGTTAATTTCAATCCCTTTCCACCTCTCCACCGTTACCCTGTAAGCATGGTGGTGACACATGTGCTTGCTGCCAACACTTAACCTACAATTCCCAAACACTCAAACCCTAACACAAAATAAAACCTGCAGAAAAACAACACCCTAAAAACCTTCACAAAAACTACTAAACACAACTCCAAGTGGAGGGAGGGTGGGAATTGTAATCAATATTTAAAAGAAAATAGAAAATAGATGATGCTCTCTTTTCTTATACCTGTGAATCTCACCGCTCGCGCTTACAACTCCATGAACCTTCCCACCCAAATGCGACCCTTGTGTATCCACCAATCACCTTCCTCTCAACCCCAACCCCTACAACAACCACTTTTAAATAAAATAAAATTGATACCCTTAAAAATAAATGATGGGGATGGTTCAGCCATGTTATATTGCTTACCTGAGTTAGGCAAATTTATCTGGTACCGGATATTCAGCACCAGTTAGTATCCAGACACCGACACTAAATACCTGGGTAGAAATAGCCTGCGGTGGCTGGCACTTAAAAAAATACTGATTGTCACAGACTGTACTTATTTTGCAACTCTTTTCTATCTCCAATCAACCTCAGCCCTGGGGAGCACTTGTGTATACTTTTATGCAAGTATATCCTTGGGCTATTTTGTACAGGCTTATTTCTATTCATATGGTACTATTTTAAGGCAAAATCACTTATACATGACCTCCTACATGTCTGGAATAAAAAATGATTATTTTGATGAATTATCTGAAATTCTCTCTCTAATTAGAAGGTGTATTTATTCATCCTTTAAGCCTTAAAACTTGGATAAAGGCTCAAATGAGAGAGAACTTTTCAGTAAAATACTTTATTGCATAAACAGTGCTAACCTTTAAAGAGTTCCAGCAATCTCAAGAATCCTGTGGACTTGCTACAGGATGCCAGTGCAACCCACAATTACCTTCATAGGAATTAATAGAATCACAGTGTGTTGTCACGGCAACCTACAGAAAATCTGCCGCATCACCATAGATTGCTTGGGTTCTTAAAACTCAATTATTGTTGATTTACCTCAATAGATGTCCATAGAAATTAGAGGTCAGGGTCAACAGATTCCAAAATTACTTGTGTATGTTTTAGGTTTCTGAGCACAACTTGAGGTAGGTTTTGGGGTTTTTTTTGGAGGGAGGGTGTTTTTTTTTTTCTTTTACTGTTTTAAAAGCTATATTTTCTCTTCTAGTTCCCAAAAATTTACTGAGGCAGTTTTCAAATAACCACAAGCTAGTTTCATGAGGAAGCTTCCCATGAGATTTCTGTAAAAAAAAAAAAAAAAAAAAAAAGTTGGCACAGTGGAGGAAACTGGGTGTTTTGTATCTGAGTAATTTGTACCTTATTTTTTCCATTATCGGCCGAAGGTGCCCATCTCTCCTCAGCCGATAAACACGCCCCAGTCCCGCCTTCACCACGCCTCTGACATGCCCCCGTCAACTTTGTGCGTTCCCGCGACAGATTGCAGATGGAGACACTCAAAATCGGCTTTTGATTATACCGATTTGGGCGCCCACAGGAAAAAGATGCCCACCTCCTGATTTGGGTCAAAATATGGGCGTCTTTCTCTTTCAAAAATAAGCTGGTATGCCATACTTTGTATTGTTATTTGAATATTTGTACTGTTGTAATTGTCTATTGCTTATGTTTGATTTATTCTTCCTGTACACTGCCTTAATTCTTTCACAAAGGCAGTAAATAAGCCCTAATAAATAAATAAATAAATAATAAAAATACTTGAACCACCCAAGAACCAAATGTGAAACAAATAGTATACTGTGTACTCTTTAGACACACAATGAAAAAAACCTCAAACACACAGTGTACTTGCTAAGGAGAATTCTGAAGTTCTGGGGGAGCAGGAAGGAGATTGGAAGGGGAATCGCCAGACCTTATCAGCCTCTACCCAGAGGTTAACTGGGCACCAACCAATACTCAGACCAGTGCCTGATTAAACTCACCGCATGAATTTAGATCAGCTATTTTTCTGTCCTAACTTTATGCAGTTATCTAGCCGGTTAGCAGACTGAATATCGTCACTAACTGGCTAGGTTGCCACTCCAACCCAACTCCATCCTCGGCTCTCCCCTAACCTCTTCTGGATAAGTGCAGCTGATTATCCCCACTTGGCCCTGACCAAGTTATTTAAATGGCCAAGTGTTTCTCCTAGCTGTTTAAATTGGTTTGAATGTCTACCTCCTAGTGCACAACTCACTTAGGGGTCCTTTTACCAAGCTGTGATAAAAAGACTACTCTACCACACAATTAAGGTTCTGATTTCTAAAAGCAGTCCATATTCCCTGATCCATGGCCCAAACCCATGAATCATATCCCAACGCCACCAATCTTACCCTGCCGTAACATCAAGTCCCCTACCAACATGAAGGTAAGACTCCAGGTCCAATTCCCTTCAATGTCAACTCTGACTTCTACCAAGCTCCCCACCAGCATGAAGCCTCATTTTCGGAGAAACATGAATGTGAAACCTTTATACTCAATGCCCTGCCCCTGTGGGTAGTTAACCAGCTCATTTTCGAACGAGAAGGCCAGCCATCTTACGACACAAATCAGGAGATGTCTGGCCATCTCCCCAAACCGGCCAAATCGGTATAATCGAAAGCCGATTTTGGCCGGCTTCAACTGCTTCATAAAGGGGCATGTCAGGAGTTTGTTGGGGTGGGATTAGTGTGTTCCCACAACTTGGACATTTTTCTGCCATAATGGAACAAGGCAAGAACATCTAGGGCTAAAAGTTGGACTGTTATGATTGGGGTCTGAACCCCTCTCAAACTTACCTCTTTCCTGGGGGTCAGCTTCTTAGCTGGCTTCTGTTTCTTTGTCTGTCCTTTCTGAGCTGGCTCTGTTTCTCTGTGCTGGCAGCTTCCAGCAGCAGGGCTCTGATTGTCTCTTCACTGCAGCTGTGGGTGTAGTCTGAGTTGCTCTAACTCTCTTTGGGTGTACTGGCTTCAAGTGTTTAACGGTTTTGCATTGGTGTGGGTTAGGCCTCTCTGGGTCAGTGTGCTTTTGCCTAGGTCTAGGGAGTGTGACATCATCAGGGAGGGCCTTGATAAGGAAGTGGTGTTGTTTCCTTCAGAGCCTTTGCAACAGTGGTGTTTGCTGTAGGTAGGGTGGTGCAGTGTGCACTTCTGACGTTGTGTCTAGTTTCCCTGCTTGCTTTTGCTAAGGTCCAGGTTAGTGTTAGTGCAGTGTGCACTGGTGTTTGTGTGTTTGGTCCCCCTGCTTTTCCCTCTTGGTTTTGGAAGCATTGCTATGTGTAGGGCTTTGGAAGCTCTGTTGTTGATAGAAGTACTTCAGGGTTTGGTGTTGTTAGGAACACTGCAGAGTTTGCTGTTAGAAGTACTTCTGGGATTGTGCTATTGGGAGCATTGCAGTCTTTGCTGTTGGTGTTTGGTGATTTAGAATCACTTTTGGCTTATGTGTTAGCTTCCCTTCTTTTTCCTTGTGGCTCCCCTGTCTTCCCTTTTAGTGCTAGGAGCTCTTCTGGTTGCTTGCCAGAGTAGTGCTTGGAAAGCACCTTGTTAGTTGTATCTAGCTTGCTAGAGCAGTGCTTAGGTAGCTGGTTAGTTCTGTGTTCAGCTTATTAGTGTAAAGCTCTGCTTGTAGCTTGGTGCTTACTAGCACCTGTGTTAGCTTTGTGTTTAGTTCCCTGCTCTGTTAGTTTAGGGCTTAGGAAGTTCCTTTTTTGAGCAGGGATTAGGAGCTCCTGTTTAGTATAGGGCTTAGGAAGTCCTTTTGTCAGTTTACTGTTAGGAACACTCCTGCTGGTTTAGGGCTTGGGAGCACGTAGATCAGTTTAGGGTTAGGAGCACTTCTGTTTCCAGTCCTGGTCCCTATGTCACCCGGTATCCAGTAAGTCCTGTCGGCTACTCGAACCCAGAAGCTCAACTCCTGGGGGGCTTAGTAGCTAAGCACAGGTGAAGCTGTGCGGACCAGTCCAGCGTGCTCCAGTCCCGTGTTCCAGTCCTGTGTCCTCCAGTCCGGGGGACCAGTCCAGTGTGCTCCAGTCCGGTGTGTGTTCCAGTCTGGTGTGCTCCAGTCCAGTGTGTTCTGGTCCGGTGTGTGTTCCAGTCCGGGGGATTGCAGTCCAGTGTTCCAGTCCTGTGTCCTCCAGTCCGGGGGATTCCAGTCCAGGTGTTCCGGTTCGCTGGGCAGTGCCTGCAGTCCCTGCCGGTGTGCTTACCCAGTGTTGGTTGGTGGGTTTTGCCTGCTGCTGTCGCTCCTCGTCAGCAGCCCAAGGGCTCACGTTTGCTCCAGAGCCCGGCCCCGCAGGCTCTGAACCTGAGAACCGGACATGGACGTTTTGGTCTGGACCTCTTTCAATCACAACTAAATTATAAAAAGGTGTCCTCAATGACCAGATGACCACTGGAGGGATTAAGGCTTGACCCTCTTTACTTACCCAGTGGTCACTGACATCCTCACACCCCCAAAGATGTGAAAGAAACAGTATATACCAGCCTCTATGGCAGTGTCAGATATTAAGGCCAGTCCTATTAAAGAAGCAAACAGCTCCCTGAAGAAACCTAGTAATTGCTGCACTGTAGAGAAACAGACCAAGTCCCATATCCTACTCTAACTATTACAATTGTGGTGGGAAGTGTGATCCCTCAAAAACCCACTGTAATGTACCTACTGATACAGGTGACACCTGCAGTCATAAGGGTTATTGTAGTGGTGTACAGTTGGGTATCATAGGTGTTTGGTGGGTTTTAGAGGGCTCCCCAAACAATATAAGGGGGTACCAGTGAGATGTATACCTGGTACCTTTTATGTGAAGTCACTGCAGTGCCCCCTATGGTGCTCTGCTGGGATGTCTGTATGGCCAGTCTACTAAGAATTCTGGCTCCCTCTCAGGCTTATTTTCGAAAGAGAAGGACGCACATCTTTTGACACAAATCGGAAGATGGGTGTCCTTCTCACAGGGTCGTCCAAATTGGCATAATCAAAAGCCGATTTTGGACATCCCCAACTGCTTTCCGTTGCAGGGACGGCCAAAGTTCATGGGGGCATGCCGGAGGTGTAGCGAAGGTGGGACTTGGGCGTGCCTAACACATGGACGTCCTCAACCCATAATGGAAAAAAAAGTGTGTCCCTGACGAGCATTTGGACGACTTTAACTGGTCCTGTTTTTCTTACGACCAAGGCACATAAAGGTGCCCGAACTGACCAGATGACCCCCGGAGAGAATCGTGGATGACCTCCCCTTACTCCACCAGTGGTCACTAACCCCCTCCCACCCTCAAAAAAAATATTTAAAAATATTTTGTGCCAGTCTCAAATGTCATACTCAGGTCCATCACAGCAGTATGCAGGTCTCTGGAGCAGTTTTAGTGGGTGTAGTGCACTTCAAGCAGGCTGACCCAAGCCCATCCCCCCTACCTGTTACACTTGTGGTGGTAAATGTGAGCCCTCCAAAACCCACCACAAACCCACTGTAACCACATCTAGGTGCCCCCTTCACCCGTAAGAGCTATGGTAGTGGTGTACAGTTGTGGGGAGTGGGTTTTGGGGTGGTTCAGCACACAAGGTAAGGGAACTATGTACCTGGGAACAATTTATGAAGTCCACTGCAGTGCCCCCTAGGGTGCCCGGTTAGTGTCCTGGCATGTGAGGGGGACCAGTGCAATACGAATGCTGACTCCTCCCATGACCAAAGGGCTTGCATTTGGTCATTTCTGAGATGGGCGTCCTTGGTTTCCAAGTCTAGGGATGACCATCTCTAAGGACGACCTAAATTTCAAGATTTGGATATCCCTGACCGTATTATCAAAACGAAAGATGGACGTCCATCTTATTTCGATAATACGGGTTTCCCGCCCCTCCATCTGGACATTTTGCGAGGACATCTTCAACAAAACTTGGGCGTCCTTTTCGATTATGCCTCTCCACATGTCCCAATGAATTGTTTTTTTGCATTTTTCCCTTGGACTTTTTTTTTTTCAAAAATGGTCTTCAAAAGAAAAACACACTGAGCACATTTCTAAAAACGTCTAGGAAATGGTAATTTTTGAAACAAAAATATTGACTTTTTCTGGTTTGAAAATCGCCATGTTTTCCATTTGATTCTTTAATGTTTTCAGCAAAACATCCAAAATCAGATTTAGATGTCATATTGAACAGGCCCCTCCACATCTCCTAATCTCTTGTAGAATATTGGAACGTACCACTAGAGCTCAGGTACCACCACTTTTCAAGAAGATAGTACTGAGGCAGCAGCATGTTGGGATTGTTCTTGCATTCTTCTGGATGAAAATCTTTGGCAGTGTAGTGGGACTCAAAGGGGGGACCTCAGTAGATGCCAAAGGTATCATGTTTTGGCGGTGATACTTGGGGCGGACCTTCAGAAGGGGGCAGTACTTCCAGGGGGCTCTATTAAATTAAAAGCCTCACTTTGGGGCTGAATAAGGGGAGGTAAGAGAGCCACTAAACCACATAGGATTGAAGGAGCCATGGTGATCTCTTAATTGATACTCTTAGCCCCTGCCCATTAGGGACAGAGGAAGTACCTCTATATAATATGTAACTTGCTTTGCTAATGTATTGTCCCTTATCCCCTTATCCTTACCAGACTGAACATGGAAGTTTACTATCAAGTCACCATCTTGTGCAATATTTTATTACAAAAATGACTTCACACATTAAAAGGTAAACAAAAAAGGAAGGGAAGATCCAAGACCTTATGAATACTTTGTCACCGGTTTTCCGGAACTGTTCACGCATAGCAGGGCAGAAGTGCCTGATTTTCACATGGGTGCAGCAATTTTACTTAGCAAAGGATCATATTCCATTAATATACCTCATCTGTATTTGTATCAGCACATGCTGAAAGGTTTTGATGACCCCCGAGGCAGGCTCACATGCCAAAACATGGCTGTGTCGGGTCCGATATGTGTTGACTTTGTAACTACGATAAAGGTTCTTGCATTTTGGAAATCCTTAATGTTTTTGCATATTAAAAAAAAGATGTTGAGGCTGCAGTAAACTTTTAAGCGTAATCCAAAGCACTGTAATGGTTTTTAGTATGAACATTAGAATCTTGAGAAGAAAAATGTTCTCTCCTCTGTCTATTTTAAAAGGTTATCATCTGCTTATGTAAAAGCAAACAATTCTTTTCTTGGTGGAAAAATATGATGTGTTTTTTTTGTTTCTCTGTGTGCTAATGAGAAGTATATCTCCTATAAATTGGTGAGGGGTAAGGCACCAGAGCAAGTGATTGGATTAGATAGGAGGGTAAACAAATGGAAAATATACATTAGGGATTAGTTCATCAAGTGGGTTCATTCTCTTTAAGAGGAAAATCAAAGAAAATGCATGTTAAATGGATTTTTCTTAGAGAAGGTAAAGCGGACATTAATAAGTAACTGGAACATTTCTGCAAATAGCTTATGACTACCACTGTTGCAAGTACCTGGTAATGAGCTAATCTCTACAGGGTTCATTGACAATTTTTATTCTGCAAAGGTCTGAACAACAAGAGAGCTAATCCAATTAACAACCACCCCCTGATCTTAACCCCTGCAGAGTAAGTGACTAAAATATTCTGCCATCTCTCAACTTGTTCAAGTCAATTCCCAGGGCACAATGCATGTCTTTGCTGGGTATTCTCCATAAATATATGTGACAACTTGACAGATTTCTATCATTTAAAATGTCATGAAAACAGTGAACTCTCTGAGATTAACCTCCCTGTTTACTAGAGTGAATGGGCTGTGTCGGCATTTGCATATGGCAGTCTCTAGTGTGGCTTAGTAAACAGGGGGTATATGTTTTAAAAATGTTTATTCGCTAATTTTAATTTATAAAATACAAAACAAATATTTTAAGCTAATTCACTGATAGTAAAAATTATTTCTATTATTGTTATGTATTTTGAAGCTTTTTTTTTTTTAAATAAAATTAAGGGTAACTAAAGTCTTTTTTCGTACATATGTGGTCACTTACATATGTAAAAGGTCTTGTATAAAATATGGACTGGTCCTTTGCCATATGGTATATCCAAGACATAGTCAGGGGAGGGGATGGGGGTCATGCATGACATTCACAAATATATGAATTGATTGTAAAACACTTCAGTCCACACTTGTACTTGCAAACTTTGCACATGAACATTTAAACCTGTCATTGAGAACGGCTATAATGACCACACCTGAATTCAAGACATAATTTCTGCCACTTACTATAGCATTTTATAAAGGCATAGAGATGCTAATGTGCTTTGTAAAATAGTTCCTAACTAGCATCTACTTGGACTCTTTGGTGCCCTTAAAAAATTACCCTCAAAAGCATCTTCACATATTATTCTTTATAGAATAGTATAATTGTTTAAGCATGAGTGGCTGGGGGCTGCACAGAGTGGTGGGCATGGTTCTGGCCACCTTCTTAGGCAAACTGGATGGACCATGTGGGTCTTCATCTGCCTTCATTTACTATGTTACTGTGTAGTAGAATCAGTCTTGCAGAAATAGTGCCTAGATTGTGTTAGCTAACATTTATGCCTGCTGGGAGAGGCCTGAAGTGCTAGTACATAGTACATACAAATAAATATATCTTATAAAATGCATGCACAAATTGCACCTCTGCCCATACTCTGTCCAAGCTCCTACTCTGAGCATGCCAACTATACAACTACTCGCCTACTTGCAATACACGATGTGTCCTAATAAGAAGCTTTTTATATGTGTTAATAAGTGTTTCACATGTGAACAAACTTTATCATTGTCATATAGGATATAATTATATAATAAGGGAAGCAACCCTCAAACAGTGTCCTACTTAACAAACACCACCAATAAAAATACTGCCTGCCATACAGAATCAGCTTCAATATTATCTATAGTCTCTTCGTCAACAAATGTCTTCAAAGTGTTTGAAGTTATCCAGAATTGGTGACATCTATGAAGAGGTTAGAAGATTATTATGTTCAACCACTTTACTATAACCAAGCAACAGTTCATGCAAATAAGAAAACTTAGATTTTAAAAAAGGAGAAGGTGACAAATCAGGCAGTTGTTGAATTTAGAGGGCAATGCTAGAAATGGACATCTCCATTTAGGTGCCCTTAAGACATTTGATAGGTGCATAACCCAATCTTGGTGCACCTAACATTTAGGTTCTCATACTTATACCAGCTATAGATCTGGTGTAAGTTCAGGTATCAAGTGAAGCTGGAACACATGTAACATACAATATTCATTGAGGTATTTTTTACAAAGCCGTACTAGCAATTCCCATGTGGCAAATGAGAGGAAGCCCATAGGAACTGAATGGTAGTCCTCTCATTTGCTGCACCGAGAATCAGTAGAGTAACTTTGTAAAATAGGCCCTACGTTATGTGTATAAGAGGGAATCCTGCCTATGTACTACTCATCTATACATCCCTTTGCAAATACATGCTATGTAGGTTAAGGGGGTATTTGTAGAATAGCACTTAGGCACCTTGCAAACACTGTAGGGGTAAAAGCACCTGCCATAACCTGACCAGTGTATTACAGAGATTGATTACACCAGAACTGAAGTATATCCAATACTGTTCGAACAATACACAGTGTCCTATGCTGCAATAAAGAAAAGACATTTGCTCAGACTTTTGCTCAGGCATGTTAGTGTTGTCAAGATGGCAATCTGGCTGATGTAAGAGCAAGGAATGTGAGCAATGCAAAAAGGACCCTTGGTTATATCAACCTACCCAGTCTGGAGCCAGAGGTTTGGGAAGAATCTACAGAATAATATCAAAGGATATTCCTGTGGTTCCTTTAGTCACTTCAGGGCACAAGCCAGTCACTTCTCACAACATTATCAAACCATCAGAGACATTTTGACATCAAAATGATATCAAAGGGCATCTGCTGTGGCAAGAGTGATGTTATCCACTATTTGACTTCTAGAACTTCACTTCAGATGTCATCTCATAATCATCAAAACACTTCACAGAGCATGAGAACTACAGCAAAAGCTGAAGTTTGAGTGAGCGCTGCCTGTGACCAGACAAACAAATGCTGTTCCAGTCATCCTTGAAAAGGTTATATAAGTCATTATCTGTAATTACTTCTCTATCAAGGGACAAAAAGGAATTGTTTTATCACAGGGAATGTATATTTACTCCAATTGATGTTTAGGCATGCATTTAAAGAACTTTTATTCTGTAACATCTTAAACATATACATAACTTTTAAAGCATATTTATTCCTGTTTTATATTTCATTCTTGTAAATAAACCTTTCTTTGTTATCTATCTATCCATCTATCTATTTATGCATTTTTATATCCCACTGTTATCCAAAAACAAGTTTCGGTTCAAAGTGGCTTATAAATGAAAACCTACCTCTTCAAAAAATTCTACAACTAACTACATAAGGTACAATCGTCCTACCTCCTCAAATCTACCTACTTAAAAATCTGATGACTATACAAACTGTCTTCGGCCTGCCTTTCATACTGACCTCTTTAAAACTCCTAATATAACTACATGAACTATCGTCCACCAACCTCTTTAAAACTTCCAATATAACTACATGAATTATCATTCTACCTCTTCAAACCTATACCTTTCAAACTCTATGGACAACCTCTTCAATCCTACATCTTCCAAACTCCATGGACAACTACATAAACTACTATGGACAACTACTGATGCCCTCCATATGTCATAACTATACAAAACTATTATAATCTCACCAAAATTTAAATTATTATTACCATTAGTTGTATGTATTTGTGTTATGTAGTTTATCAGTATATATCTAGAGGGACTTTATAATGAAAATCAGCTAAATAAAAATTGTGCTATTCTTTCAGAGTGATATACCAGATTTATTATTTATACATCTTATCCTACACTGTCCAGCAGAGGTCAGTGTGATTATTGGTACCCTTATATCACATATGTGAGTATGTGCACACATGCATAAAGTCTAGTATTCTAAATATTTATGGGTGTAATGCACATATAAATATGGGTACCTAGTTAATAAAATTGCTCTTTTAAAATTACTTTCTAGGGATGAACATTTGTTTGAAACGACATAAAAAATCCCAACATTTCTCATGTCATGTCATTTTTTGTTCTGAAATGACAGAAAAAATGAAATTTTAGGTTTTTCATATGCCATTAATAGTGTACACTCTTCTGAAAAAAGTACATACTCTTTCAAAAGAGTGTGCTTTTTGCAAAGTGTGTGCATATTTGTAAATCAGTGCTCATGCATGAATAGTCTATACATGCAATATAATTAGAAAACAGTACACACTCTTTATGAATGAGTGCTCTCTCTGAAAATACTGTGCATTCTTCAGAGTACACACTCTGTGAAAAGTGTGCACTCTTTCAGAAGTGAGTGCATTGTTTTTGAAAAAGTGTCTTTCTGAAAGAGTGTACACTCTTAGCAATATTGCTCCTCTAACAAATCATATAGAGAAAAACCCTAAATAAAATTAAAATTCTCATAACCGATGTGAAAAAATACAAAATGAAAATTTTCAGATTGTGCACCATTATAACTCTCCCAAACTGTCTTTTAAAAAAAGTTTTTTATAAAATTTTATTACCAACCATTATGACCTTTGACCAGACATGGTGGTATATCAAATCTTAAAATAAACATAGGGCTATGGTAATGGTGTAGAGTTGTGGGCAGTGGGCCTTGAGGGGCATCTGGGGGGCTCAGCACTCAAGGGAAGGGTGCTATGCACCTGGGAGCAAATTTTATTTTATTTTTTACTTTTTTACAGTGCCCCCTAGGGTGCCCGGTTGGTGTCTTGGCATGTGAGGGGGGCCAGTGCACTACAAATGCTGGCTCCTCCCACGGCCAAATGCCTTGCATTTAGCCGGGTTTGAGATGGCCGTCTCCGGTTTCCATTATGGCTGAAAATCGGAGCCGGCCATCTCATCTAAACCCGGCGATCCTGTCTCAAACCCGGCTAGCGATTTGGCCGGCTCCAAGCGTATTGAAAATGTTTCTCTAAAGTGTACTTGTTCCACAGAAACAATGAGAAGATTGAAAAGAGTCTCAAAATGAAATACATACATCCTGAGTAGAAAACATACAGCTTACCAGTAACCAGACGTGTAAAGATATCAATTTCTGATGTCAAAGCAGTTAAGATGGATTTTTGAAAACTCATAAAGGTTTCCAAGTTTTTTCATATGCAAGTATCACTCTTGACATTTCAGCTGCAGCCCTTTCATATTTAGCTTTAAGACATGTTGACTTCCACCACATAAGAAACTCAACTTTAGTCAAATATTTCCAACACATATTTTTATTTATTTATTTATTTATTTATTGCATTTGTATCCCACATTTTCCCACCTCTTTGTAGGCTCAATGTGGCTAACAATACATCATGAATGTTGGAAATGTATAAGATAATATACATTTAGTATTACAAAAGGATCTTGTTTAACATGATAATGATGAAATAAGATAGTAGAGTGACAAGCAAATGCTGTAAGACAATTCTGGGTATATTTGTAGGAGTTCACGTTTGTTGATCTTTGTGGTATGCCTTCTTAAAGAGATAGGTCTTCAGTAGTTTGCGGAAGTTAGTTAGTTCATAGATCATTTTCAGGCTGTGCGGCAGCACGTTCCAGAATTGTGTGCTCAAGTAGGAAAAGGTAGAGGCATGCGTTAGTTTGTATTTTAGACCTTTACAGTTGGGGAAGTAAAGATTGAGGAATGTGCGGGATGATGTTTTAGCGTTCCTGAGTGGTAAGTCTATCAGGTCTGACATGTAGGCTGGGGCATCTCCATGAATGATTTTGTGAACTAGGGTACATATTTTGAATGTAATGCATTCTTTAAGTGGGAGTCAGTGTAGCTTTTCTCGTAGGGGTTTCGCACTTTCATATTTTGTTTTGCCGAATATGAGTCTAGCTGCTGTGTTCTGAGCTGTCTGAAGTTTCTTGATTATTTGTTCCTTGCAGCCAGTGTAGAGTGCATTGCAGTAGTCTAGATGACTGAGTACCACTGATTGTACCAGGTTGTGGAAGACGTTCCTTGGGGAAAAAGGTCTTACTCTTTTTAATTTCCACATTGAGTGGAACATCTTCTTAGTTGTGTTTTTCGTGTGACTCTCAAGAGTTAGGTGTCGATCAATGGTAACTCCAAGAATTGTTAGGGTATCCGATATTGGAAGGTTTAGTTTTGATGTGGTAATGGTGGTGAATTTGTTCGTGTTGTGTTGAGAGGTGAGTATTAGGCACTGGGTTTTTTCTGCATTGTGTTTCAGTTGAAATGCATCCGCCCATGAATGCATGATATGTAGGCTTTGGTTGATATCATTGGAAATTTCCTTTAAATCTTGTTTAAATGGGATGTAAATCATTACATTGTCTGCATATATATGTATGGGTTGAGGTTTTGGTTTGATAGTAATTTGGCCAAGGGTATCATCATTAGGTTGAATAAGGTCAGTGAGAGGGGGGATCCCTGTGGAACTCCGCATTCAGGTATCCATGTGGCTGATGTAGTCGAGTTAGATGTCACTTGGTATGATCGTGAGGTTAGGAACCCCTTGAACCAACTGAGAACATTGCCTCCAATTCCGAAGTACTCAAGGATATGTAATAGTATTCCATGATCAACCATGTCGAACGCGCTAGACATGTCAAATTGTAGAAGTAGTATGCTCTTGCCAGTTGCAATCGTTTGTTTGAACTTATTCATGAGATAACTAGTACTGTTTCGGTACTGTGGTTAGATCAAAATCCTGATTGGGAGTCGTGTAGTATTGAAAATCTGTTTAAGTAATTTGTGAGTTGTTTGGTCACCATCCCTTCCGTTAGTTTGGCTATTAAGGGAATGGATGCTACTGGCCTGTAGTTGGTTAGTTCACTAGCATTTTTTTTTTGCATCTTTGAGTATGGGGTGAGTAGGATGTTTCCTTTCTTCTTCAGGAAAAGTCCGTTTTGTAGCATATAGTTCACGTGAATCGTTAGGTCTGTTATAAATTGTTGAGGGGCAAATGTCATAAGATTGTTTGGACATATGTCTAGTTTGCAATGAGATTTGACGAATCTTTTGAGCGTTTGGGAGATGAGATCCTCCGATAATATCTCGAAGTTGGTCCAGGTTCTGTCTGCTGGGTATACACTAGGGTCTGGGTCTAAACAACCAAGGAGTGTGGCGTAATCAGTGGTACTGACTGGTATTTTAAGTCATAGTTGTATGATTTTCTCACTGAAGTATCTCACGAGATTATCTGCTCCTGGTGTATCTTTGCTGTTGGTTGTGACTGGTGTGATATCTAGTAGTTTATTCACAAGTTGGAAGAGTTTATGTGTGTTCTTGTAATTTGGTCCAATTTCAGTTTTGTAATATAGTCTTTTAGTTTGTCTTATGGTATATTTATATTTTCTTTGAAGTTGTTTCCAGGCGTTGAGTGTGGGGTCGTCTTTCTTTTTTTTTTCCATGCACGTTCTAACCTTCTCACTTGTGTTTTAAGTTTTTTCAGTTCTTCATTGAACCATGGTATTGAGATCTTTCTGTGTGAAGTTCTAATTTGAGTTGGGGCAATATTGTCTAATATTGATCTGCATCTTTCGCCCCATTCTAGAAGGAATTGGTTTGTATCTGCCTTCATTGACCACCCGTTGTGGTAGATCTGTTGCCAGAATATTACCGGGTCTATTATTCCTCTTGTGGTGTAGGTATTTCATTCTTGTTTGTTGATTGTGTCTTTCGTTCGCCATTGGAGGGAGATGCATTCTTTATAATGGTCTGACCATGGTACAGGTGTCCATTTTGTATCTGTTAGTATGAGGTTTGAGTCGGGATCGAATTTGTGCGTGATGATGTCCAGTGTGTGTCCTTTAGTGTGAGTTGGTTGTGTGTTTTGTTCATGAAGATCCCACAGTTGTAGGAACTCTTTGCATTCTTGGGCGCTTATTGAGGTAAGATCTTTGAGGTGCAGGTTGATATCTCCTATTATGATAAGGTTTGAGGTATTGACACATGTGTTCGAGATAAAGTCCGTAAAGTGTGATTGGGAATCTTGCCAGTTGCTTGGCGGTCTGTAGAGTAGGACTACGTTAAGGTGTTCCTGCAGATTTGAGTGATTAATTCTTACCGATGCGATTTCAAGTTGTGGCAGAATGGTTTCAGCTGTGGTTGTGATGGTGAACTCGGATTTGTATATTATGGCTATTGCTCCTCCTCTTTTTCCGTTTCTTGTCCAGTGGGTAATTTTGTATTCTGGTGGGCATAAATCTAAGATTCTGGGGTCTTTAAGGTCGTGGATCCAGGTTTCGGTAATGAATAGGAGGTCAAGATTGTCTATAGTGATCCAGTCTGTTATAATCTCTGTTTTATTTACTACTGATCTGGCGTTTACATACCCCATTTGGATTGAATGGTAATGTTTGGTTTGGGACCTAGATGTGTTGATTTTTATTAGTTGTCTGTTTTCTTGGTATCTGGTTTTGTTATGTCCTCTCTTCCCTTTCTGTTGGTTATTTCCGTATGTATTTGCTTTTCCTTTTAGTTGATTGTTATTCTTTTGATCATGTGAGTTGTAAATGGATTGTCTATAGGGTTTGTGTACTGTAGGTAGATTGTTGTTTATGTTGGGAGTAGTCCATGCGTGGTAGATTAGGGGGAGGAAGTAAATTATCATGAGCAATTTGTTGGTATTCATGTTGGCTAGGGTTCACGTTACTTGGTTGTGCCTGAGGGTGTTAGTGAATGAGATTTTGTATGAACATCAAGCAATATCAGCATGAGGCAGTGTCAGCATCAGTAGTATGAACATTAGTTAGTGAGTAAATGATCATTAAGTAGTGAGTAATGTAATTTCAAGCAGTGTCTGCATTAGGCAGTCTTAACATCGAGAGGTATCAGCATTAAGCAGTGTCAGCATTAGGCAGTAACAATAATAAGCAGTAACAACGTTAAGCGGTGCCAGTATTAAGCAGTGTCAGCATCAGGCAGTAACAATTATAAGCAGTAACAACGTTAAGCGGTGTCAATATTAAGTAGTTTCAGCATCGATGGAGGTTTGATAGCCAGGGGCGTAGCCAGACTTGCGTGGGAGGGGGGTCCACAGCTCGAGGGGAGGGGGCACATTTTAGCCCCCCCTGCCGCCGCCCCCCTCCCGCCGCCATTGTCGCCCCCCCCCCCCGTCTCTGCCGACCCCCCTCGCGCCGCGAACCCTCCCCTGCCGCCGCCTACCTTCTGTTTTGCTGGCGGGGGACCCCACTCCCCACCAGCCGACATCCTCTCCCGTAAAATGCAGCGGCACTGTCTGGCAGAGAAAAGTCTTCTTCCTTGCATGCTGACGTCCTGCACGTATGTCAGCATGCAAGGAAGAAGACTTTTCTCTGCCAGTGCCGCTGTGTTCTATGGGAGAGGACGTCGGCTGGCGAGGAGTGGGGTCCCCCGCCAGCAAAATGGAAGGTAGGCGGGGGAGGGTTCGCCGGGAGGGGGGTCCCCACTGAAATCTATGGGGGCCCAGGCCCCCTCAGGCCCCACGTAGCTACGCCACTGTGATAGACTGGGGAGAAAGTTAGCCTATCCAGTCCACCGTGAGCATGAAGTCAATTTGCTTAATCTTTGTTTCCCCCATCTTGTGCATCCATCATCCAGAACACTCAAAACAAAGCATGCAACCTATGAGCAACTTCAGGAGGTTTAATAGGCAGGAGTGGGAGTGAAGTAGAATCCTCGACAGATTAGCATTGCATGGCTCAATGTGTTGCTGTGTGTGTTTATGTTTTTCAATCGTGAGTCCTCCAAGGACAGGAAAATACCCACTGTGAGTTCCCATTCTCAATTCAGTAGAGACCTGCTCAAGCTGAGCACCTTTCTGTAACCTGGTCTAAATACCAATACCCTTCTTCTTCTGCAATCTTTTGGCCCATCCCTAGGCCCGCCCAAAACATGCCCAGACCATAGTCCCTTGCCATATGGATATATAGCAGCTTTAGACGTCCATATCCTGAATTTATAAAATCAGCACTTGGACATGCATACAATACGGATGTCTAAATGCTGGTTTTCAAACACGAATAGAGCTTCTGAAGTAAGCACCATAATGTTAGAACAGGAGTAATCCCCCTTCAGTTTGATCCCCGTTGCACTAAATCAAATATAGCTGAAACGTCTAGGCAAGAATACCAGGTGTTAGAGTATTAGAAACAGTAGGCTTTGAAACATGGCTTAAAAGAAAAGAAACACCAGAAACAATTCATTAGTACACTCTCTAACGTTGAACTGCCAAGTTACCCAGCTCCAGGAGGTAGAATTTTTCTCTAATCCTGGTTTAGAACTTATAACCCAGATTAGTGTGGGATTTATAGTCCTTGATTCAATAATAAGATTGTCAAAAAGCTAGGATTGACCTAAAATTCCCCTTGGGTGACTTGGCAGATCTGCATCTGTAACCATTCAAATTCAACTGTGTTTTTCTATCAGTTTTTTTTTTTTTTTACTTAGGTGACTGACCAGCTTACTTTCAAAGGAGAAGGGCGGACATCTTAGGACACAAATCGGGAGATCAAATCGGTATAATCGAAAGCCGGCTTCGACTGCTTTCCGTCGCAGGGACGGCCAAAGTTCAAGGGGGCGTGTCAGCAGTGTACCGAAGGCAGGACGGGGGCATGGTTAAGAGATGGCCATCCTCGGCCGATAATGGAAAAAAGAAGGGCGACCCTGACAAGCATTTGGCCGACTTTACTTTGTCCCTTTTTGTTCACGACCAAGCCTTGAAAAGGTGCCCAAACTGACCAGATGACCACCGGAGGGAATCGGGGATGACCTTCCCTTACTCCCCCAGTGGTCACCAACCCCCTCCCACCCAAAAAATAAAAATAAAAAAAATATTTTTTTGCCAGCCTCAAATGTCATACCCAGCTCCATCACAGCACTATGCAGGTCCCTGGAGCAGTTTTTAGTGGGTACTGCAATGCACTTCAGGAGGCAGACCCAGGCCCATCCCCCCTACCTGTTACACTTGTGGTGGTAAATGTTAGCCCTCCAAAACCCACCCGAAACTCACTGTACCCACATCTAGGTGCCCCCGTTACCCTTTAAGGGCTATGGTAGTGGTGTACAGTTGTGGGGAGTGGGTTTTGGGGGCTCAGCACACAAGGTAAGGGAGCTATGCACCTGGGAGCAATTTATGAAGTTTGGTGTCCTGGCATGTGAGGGGGACCAGTGCACTACAAATGCTGGCTCCTCCCATGACCAAATGGCTTGGATTTGGCCGGTTTTGAGATGTCCGCCATTAGTTTACATTATCGGCGAAAACCAATGGCGGCCATCTCTAAGGACGGCGATCTCTAAGGATGGCCCAAATGTTGAGATTTGGCCTTCCCTGACCGTATTATCGAAACGAAAGATGGCCGCCCATTTTGTTTCGATAACATGGTCGGGTACGCTGCTTTACGGGGCCGTCATTAGATATGGGCACCAAAATGGACTTACCGCCCGAATACCACGTGACTCTTGCTGTAATTTCAGTTTTGGTGCGTGTCTGCTATGCGCATCTGAAAAATATTTTTTATTTTCTGGCGCGCATAGCGGACACACGCCAAGTGGCATCTGATGTGCATAGGTCATTAACACCCAAATTCTTTACAGGTAGGTCTATGGCTGGCGGAAGGTCTCAGACACAAAATAGATACATGGCAATTTTGATTTTCCTGCACGTCCATTTTTGGCAAAAAAGCACCCTTTTTTTACAGGTGCGCTGAAAAATGATTCTGTGCGCGCCCAAAACCCATGCCTACACTACCATAGGTCATTTTTAAGTGTGCCTTTCTAAGAGGACCCCTTGGTGAGGGACACAAGAAGTAGCAGTGGGAACTGAACCCAGTTCCCTGGTTTCTAGGTCACTGCACTAACCATTAGGCTACTCCTCCAAATCAAGAATGAAGCCACTATGTAATGATTTTGTAGCATGAGGTAAATTCATCATGTGCCATGGAATCATGAAGAAAAGGAGACTTCTAGTGCAACACTTTGCAAACCCCAGTATTTCTAAAACGAAATTTAGCATGTTGCCAACTGGCAGAAACATATTCTGGAGTGTTGCACATTTTTGATCATATTAGCATTAAACAGATGGCTTTTAACAACATTTCACAGGCTTTGAGCTTTCCCAGTTTTCTAAAAGTTGTTTTTTTTTCTTTCAGTTTATATATAAATGAGAGAAATTATAATCATATCCACTCTATTTTACTGCTTAAGGGCTTCATAAACTAATTTTGAAATGTTAAGTAAGGTCAAGATCAATATATAATTGGGCAAATAACAATATATACTATTTTAAAAGGATGCAGGGGCTTCATGGGAAATCAATTAGCAGTGAGTTGAGCAATGAGTGTGTGATGAAGCATAGTGGTCCATGAGGCTATCACAGGGAGTCCCTAGGATCAATGGTAGCTATAGTGGCAAAGGAATGTAGTCATGAGGGACAGAGTAGACAAATGGGCTAGGAATGCAGCCATGGGACCAGAAGCTGCTCACAAGAGCTAGAACAGCAGTAACAGTGGTGAGAGTGAAATAGATGACCATGAAGACAAGGTTGGGGAGCACAGAACATAAGTATTTCCGCTCTCATCTCTCCCTACACTCCTCACCGTGAACTCCGTTCGCTGGGTAAATGTCTCCTGTCATCCCCCTTCTCCCCCACTGCTAACTCCCGGCTCCGTTCCTTCTATCTCGCTGCTCCCTATGCCTGGAATAGACTCCCTGAGCCAGTACGTCAGGCTCAGTCTCTGGCTGTCTTCAAGTCTAGGCTTAAAGCCCACCTCTTTGCTACTGCTTTCAACTCCTAACCATGACTCTCTTACTCAACACCCTCACTTATCACCCCTACCACTGCAATTTCCCCACCCCTAGCTGTCTGTTCGTCTGTCCAATTTAGATTGTAAGCTCTGTTGAGCAGGGACTGTCTTTTCATGTTAATTTGTACAGCGCTGCGTAAGTCTAGTAGTGCTATATAAATGTTTAATAGTAGTAGTAGTAGTAGTAGTAGTAGTAGTAGTATTGGGACAGACTGAAGGTCCATCAAGCCCAGCATCCTGTTTCCAACAGTGGCCAATCCAGGTTACAAGTACAAGAAGGGCTGGGGACGGGAGATAGATTGTGGTGGTGGTAGTGCGGGAAGGGAATAAAAATGGTAGTGCTAGGGAAGAAAACAAATGATAGATGAAAACAAACTGGGGAGGAAGAAAGAAACTGATAGGGAAAGGCAAGGGCATGAGCTCTCAAGGGAGGTAAGGCTCTGTAGTCCTTACAATAGTGACTTCTTGTTGTTTTTTCTGATTTTTGTTCTTTTTTATTTGGTACTTGTTTTTCTATACTTGTATAGAATGATTTACCCATACACCCCCATGTGTAGCTGATTTGCACATGCAACTGAATTGTTGTTACATATATTCTATAAACCATGTCAAAGTGTAGGTGTGGTTTATAGACTACCCCTAAGCACGTTTTTTGTTTTGGCACCATATATAGAATGTGGTCCACAAAATTTAGAACCTACAATCTGATAAGACATATAATCAAAAGAGAGTTGGATTTAGAGAGAGACTGAGAGAAAGACTGATAAGAGACTGGCTAAGGAAGGGGAAAAGAAAGAGGAGACTGAAGGAGGACTGATTGAGAAATGGAAGAACAAGAGTGAAGGAAATAAACCTGGGTATTCAAATTGTTTGGAAGATGATAGGAGGTCTACATAGCCTAAAAGGTTATGATATGCTGCTTTATGGCCTTTTGGACATGCAAATTTGCTTGGTTGATGTTGAAATCTCCTTTAGAAAAAAAATGAGGAAACTGGAGTACTGGGTGCATGGGCTATTATGTCTGTGCAATTTATGGGGGGGGGGGGGGGGGAAACAAAGATGCTTACCCATATGATTACCTCCACAACATCTCATTTTCATATTCTCTGTATCATTTGGGAGGCTTGATCTAATGTGTGGTAAATTTTTGCTCAGCTTAGAGGGAGCAGTGCTTAGCAGGTTATTTTAGAAGCATCTTCATATAGAAATAGCAGTGTTTGCACATGTGGATTTTATATTGTCACAAAATGTCTAGCACCCAGATGGTGTTAACCCTGCATCCACCTAGAGGGTCTGCCCTCAGCACTGCTCAGGCACCTGGGCATGTGCCCTATACTAGCACCTTCCACCCCTCCAACTGGGTCCCACTTGCTGCTGGCAGAGTCTTCCACTCTCAAGTTATTCCCCAGTGATTTCTAGGTTGCTTGGACCAAACTCTCAGGGGTTCCACACCCACAGACCCAACACACAAATCACAAGGATTCTTAGTCAGTCTAGGATAACAGAGCCAATAAACTAACAAGGTTTATTGTCACAGAATTAGAACAGTGAACCATATAAAACAGATGGAAAAGTAACAGTCAATAACAAGTACCTCAATAAGGATCAATATTAAAACTGTCTAAATATGTTTTCACTACCAGGGTAGCATCTGGGAAGCTTCAGGAAATTAACTGTTTGCATGCCTTGAACAGGGTCTAAGGACAGAGATGTTTACTTCTGTGCTCCCATACTGAAACTAAAGATTTCCTCACAGCTCAGGTGGGAAAAATGGTCACCTCTGTAACAGCTTTACAAAAAAAAAAAAAAAGATGCACTGGGGAACAAATATCATACATTCACATAAGAAGTCACACACATAAGTCCCCTGTTTCATCACATATACACACATAAAAAATGATTCAGAAAGCTGCTATTTACATGTATAGTTCCAAGGAAGAAGAAAGTTCAAAGGAATGTGGTTTGAACAGGCTGAAAATCTTACAATGGGAATACACAATTAATCAAACAAATTTCACTTTCAAGTTTTGCATAAGCTCAGAGACATGCACTGATTTTTAAAAGTGATTGTTTTGGCCAGGGATTTACATGAAAGATTAAGGAAATAAGTCTCTTCAATCCCCCGTTTTTTATTTCTACCTCCATATTTTAAAAAAGTATGGTTTCACGAGTTAATTGGTGGTACTTATGCATATGGGTTTGTAGAAATACCAACAATTGACATCAGGGGTGTTGAGAGAAGTCGGGAGATAAGGGGAGTATTGGGAAGAGAGAACCAAGCACTGCATTTTTTCTTTATTTAATTTCATTTTAAAAGCATTAGCCCAGGAGGTTAGAGTGGTAATGGCAGTATTGATTTTGTCATGGATTTCAGATAGATTGAATTTAAAGGAGATATATATGGTGACGTCATCGGCGTAAATGAAAGGATTTAGACCATGTTTGGTTAGTATTCTGGCCAAGGGGATCATCATATCCCCACACATCACCATATCTGACTATGTAAGACTCAGGATTGCATTTTTTTTGGTGGCATCCCTGCTTTATGGAACACCTTGCTTGTGGAATGATGCTTGATGACAAACACACATGTATAGAAACCAAATAGACCCCTCCACTCCCATAATGGACAATTCAAGATGACTATTTGTTTGAGGGTAATAGCTACAAAATGGATAGGTAAACTGTGGTGATGTAGGTGGTCTGAGTATTTTATATATGTTCTGCTTTTTATATTGTGCTAATTTATTTAAGGTCCTTTTACAAAGGTATGATGAAATGTAGGATTGACAAGTTTCAGTTTTCCTGCATGCTAATCCTATACAGTATTTAATGCTGCACTTATGAGGAAATTTTTAAAGTTGAGTTGATTTGTCATTTAATATACCACATTTAAAAAACAAGTGGTTTACAATAAAATCATTGGAAAAGGAAAGGCACTACATAAAATCAAGAGGACAGTAGAAAAGTAAAAGAGTGAAAAATGTTAAAATTATATACAGTGCTAGAAAAATGCATACTACTGTTAGGCAGACCCAATTCCTAGATGTTCAAAGGCTATGGAAAATAGATGGGTCTTTAGTAAGACCTTAAATCTTGGATAAGACTACTCAGTATTGGAGTGTAGTAGGAAGAGAATTCCTTAGAGTGGAGGCAACACAGAAAATTCCAAATGGAAGCAGTGGATGGGGGGTGGGGGTGGGTAGAGACAGGCGATGGGCCAAGGCTGAGCACAAAGGGCAGGAAGGGGTATAAGGAGTAATAAGAGAAGAGAGATAAGAAGGGATTTCAGTGTGGAGCACCTTGTGCTTTAACATAAGGATCTTAAAGCAAATACGGAAGGCAATGGGAAGACAGTGCTGTGTCAAAAAGGGGGTAACATGATCAGAACTTGGAGCATGTGAAAAAAAGGCAAATTCCTTTGTTTTGGAAGTTGTGCACCAATGTTGTCATTAGTGTATGGTAACTGCATATAGTTAGCAAGGGAGCACTTGGCTACCTGGGCTCAAAATAGTGGAACTCAACTCCCATAGTCGTAAGAAGCATCACAAACTACCTCCAGTTCAGAAAAGATATAAGACCTAACTCTTCAGGAAACTCTATGAGTAAAATGTGCACTATGCATTCTGGAACAACAATACACAACACAACCTCTAACTGTAATGCATCTTTTCAGTCAAGAAATGAACTAAGACATATCTTCTCAAGAAACCCAGTGACTATTTCATATGCATTAATAGTTATCTTGCCAAACACTGTAAAACACAGCATCATACAACCTTGTAAATGAATAACTAGTGAGGTAATTAAATTCGCCGATGACACAAAATTATTCAGGGTCGTCAAGTCGCAGGAGGAATGTGAACGATTACAGGAGGACCTTGCGAGACTGGGAGAATGGGCGTGCAAGTGGCAGATGAAGTTCAATGTTGACAAGTGCAAAGTGATGCATGTGGGTAAGAGGAACCCGAATTATAGCTACGTCTTGCAAGGTTCCGCGTTAGGAGTTACGGATCAAGAAAGGGATCTGGGTGTCGTCGTCGATGATACGCTGAAACCTTCTGCTCAGTGTGCTGCTGCGGCTAGGAAAGCGAATAGAATGTTGGGTGTTATTAAGAAGGGTATGGAGTCCAGGTGTGCGGATGTTATAATGCCGTTGTATCGCTCCATGGTGCGACCGCACCTGGAGTATTGTGTTCAGTACTGGTCTCCGTATCTCAAAAAAGATATAGTAGAATTGGAAAAGGTACAGCGAAGGGCGACGAAAATGATAGTGGGGGTGGGACGACTTTCCTATGAAGAGAGGCTGAGAAGGCTAGGGCTTTTCAGCTTGGAGAAGAGACGGCTGAGGGGAGATATGATAGAAGTGTATAAAATAATGAGTGGAATGGATCGGGTGGATGTGAAGCGACTGTTCACGCTATCCAAAAATACTAGGACTAGAGGGCATGAGTTGAAGCTACAGTGTGGTAAATTTAAAACGAATCGGAGAAATTTTTCTTCACCCAACGTGTAATTAGACTCTGGAATTCATTGCCGGAGAACGTGGTACGGGCGGTTAGCTTGACGGAGTTTAAAAAGGGGTTAGATAGATTCCTAAAGGACAAGTCCATAGACCGCTATTAAATGGACTGGAAAAATTCCTCATTTTTAGGTACAACTTGTCTGGAATGTTTTTACGTTTGGGGAGCGTGCCAGGTGCCCTTGACCTGGATTGGCCACTGTCGGTGACAGGATGCTGGGCTAGATGGACCTTTGGTCTTTCCCAGTATGGCACTACTTATGTACTTATGTACTTATGAATCAATGAAATCTCTAACAACTATTAAACGTAAGCCACATTGAACTGAAACTCGTTTTTGGATAATTGTGGGCTACAAGTATGAATTAATAAACAAACAAACAAATACATAAATAAATAAACAAACAAACAAATAAATAGAATTACTGCCTTCTATTTAGGAGATACTAGATACTACCACATTAACTCTGCATTATCCAGTTAGCATGTGCCATTCACAAGGCACTAACTGGATAACGTAGGAACACCCAGTCTCCACCCATGACACACCCCCTCCAAAATTCTTTTTTAGATAATGCACCAATTAGTGGTGCAAACAGGGGAATTACTGCAAAATGCTTTAACACATTCTATAGTAGCCTGTTAGTGTACATTCACTGTGCATTAAGGGCTTCAAGCACTTAAGTAAAAGGGCCCCTTAGGTTCCTCTGTTCAATTGATTTATAAATGCTGCAGTTAGTGTAATAATGATTATGTATATATGTTGTAAACCAAATTGAACTTTGGAAACAGTGGGCTGTAAGTTCAAAAATAATTAAATGATCAAATAAACAAGTAAAAGTTAGGCACAAACACTTATGCCAGCCATAGAGCTGGTGAGTTAGCACCTGATTGTCACAGAATGAGGCATATTTTCAAAGCACTTTGGGAGGCTAAGTTCCATAGGTTTCTATGGAACTTTGGGAGGCTAAGTGCTTTGAAAATGAGCATAATAAACTCCTAACTTATGTTATGCATTTAAGTGAATCCCACCACTGTTCCCTCTAAGCTGAGCAGGAGTCCTCCATCTATAGTTCTACCAGTGGGGGGGTGCTGTTTCCCTATCACATTTTCAATAGTGAAGGAAAGGTAAGTTCTGCAGGACTTCAGGGAACCTGCCTGTCCCTAGAGATTGAAAACATAATATTGAATCACCACCTTCTACTGGTAGCAATGTAGTTGGAAGATACCCGCTCATCTTAGAGGGAACAGTGAATCCCACCAAGCTCTGCCCTTGCTATGCCCATGTGTATGCTCCCTTGAAAAAAATGTACTACATAAGTTAAGAAGCTATTTGCAAACTGGTGCTTACCGCCGGAATCTATATATCGCACCTAGTGTTCTGCGCTGAAATCCAAGCATATTCTATAACAAAGCGGGTGCAACGTAATGGGCTTAACAAACTAATCAGCATTGATAACAGCACTTAACAAGCAATAATGAGCACTAATTGGCAATAATTAGAATTTACACGCACAACGTGCTAAGTGTATTCTGTAATGCATAGAGCCTAAATTCTAATGTGCACAGTCAAAAAGGGGCAAGGTTAAAGGTAGTGAAATGGGCATTTTGTGGCCATTCTAAAATTTATGCGCACATGCCCCTCTAAGCCTAAATCTACGTGCTGGTACTTTCACCACATTTTACTTGGTGTAAATGGATGCATATAGTTCTAGGCATTGGGATATCAATTAAGCATATTCTATATACCGCACCTAAATCTAGGCACCGCTTATAGAATATGCTTAGTTGCAAATTTGTTCTGCTCTTATTTTTCAAGCACCATATATAGAATCTGGTTCTTAATGTGGAATTATGGCATAAGTTACACGCTTATGTGTGCACATATGTGTACAAATGCCATTATTCTATACATTTATGTGTGTAATAGGCACATAAATGTTAGTGCCTATGTGCCTACAGTATGTTAAAGAATTACTCCCAAAATGTAAGGTGCTGTCCTAAACTACTCCTGTCCAGTCCTCATGACATCAAATTCGGTGTTTGGCAGTTAACATGGGAATTAATGAGTGCTAAGTGTCACACTGCTGCATGGACATGCGCTGACTGTGTGCACTAATTCATACATAAACTACATAATATTGTTTAGTTCATAGTCCCTTTAATTACCCTGCAAAGTTTGTTTAGTCTACTAGATGATTTTTTAGACTTTGATGCTGTAATTCCCAAGTAATGGCTTGGCTTTTGGTTATTGTAAACTGCTTTGAACTTGTGACTTTAGCGGTATATAAATGCAAGGGTAATGTAATGTAATGTAAAAGATTCGGCACTCTAATATATTCAAAAAAAGAAAAAAAAACATTACAGTCACAAACTGAACTAGCAAATGCCTAGCAAGCTTTGGGGCAAAGTTGTGTAAACATGAATCCAACTATAAGAAAAAAAAAGGTAGCAAACGCAAACACAACTTTTCCATCTATATAGCCTTTATTTTTCAACTCCCAGATTCCTATCAATAGGGAAGTATCTTTTTTATACATTCAAAGCACTCTGCTACCTTCTAAAATAGCCAGCTTGAGTACATGTTGATTGCAATAGTGCCTTCTGGGCCAGCACAGCCTCCATATCTCCTGCAGTCATTGCTCTAAAAAGAAATGCACATTTGTACTTTTGGATGAAACTACACAAGCAAATGGGCACATCTGAAACTGAAAGAGTGGCTGTTGACACATGTTATTGTCTTCTTTCTCAAGCCAGCTGCTACAAATTGTCAGAAAGCACAGACCCCCAAATTCTATATATGGAGCTAAAATATTGTCATGGGTCCAATGTGCATATGTAACTAAATTAATTAACAAGTTATCAAGTATGAATTAATGGGCCTTATCAATAATTGCACTTAATTGGCACTAATTTGGTTTTGCATTCACATCTGCTTGCGGTCTGCTTTATAATCCCAAGCGCCTAAATCCCATGGATGGGGCATTTTCAAAAGAAACATCTAAATCAGAATTTGGACATTTTACAAAGAAATTCAAATTCCGAATAGGAAAGGTCATTTTCAAAAAAGATGGATGTCTATCGTTTGTGTTCGAAAATACTATGGACATCCTGTGATTTGTACGTCTTTGTGAGTTGGACATCCTTTGTTTTGATCCATTTTCAAACAAAAGGCATCCAAAATAGAGGAGGAGTGGCTTAATGGTTAGTGCAACGGGCCTTGATCCTGGCAATATGGGCTCAATTCCCACTGCTGCTCTTTGTGACTTTGGGCAAGTCAAATGCATAAGGGGCATCTTTGGATATGACATCCAAGTCTGAATTTGGACACTTTTTGTAAAACATCCAAAATCAGAACAGGAAAGGTCATTTTCTACAAAAAAAAGTCTCTTTTTCTTTTGAAAGTGCTGTTTGGAAAAATGTTTTTTGATTTGGGGGAGTAAGGAGAGGTGATCCCTGAGTCCCTCCAGTGATCATCTGGTCATTTGGGGCACCACTTGTGTGGAGTAGAGGAGTAGCCTAGTGGTTAGTGCAGCAGACCTTGATCCTGGGGAAGTGGGTTTAATTCCCACTGCAGCTATTCATTATAAAAACAGGTCTAGCTCAAAATGTCTAAGTTTTATTCTTGGACGTCTTTGTTTTGTTCCATTATTGCTGAAAGATGTCCATTTCTTAGGAACACCCAAGTGCCGCCTTGAACATGCCTCTGGCATGCCCCCTTGAGATTTGGACATCCTTCTGATGGACTTCAGAGAAAGATGTCCAAAAAGAGGTTTTGATAATACTGATTTCTGTGAGATAAACATCCAAATGCTGACTTATAGTGTGCAACTCAAAAGGGAACGTGACCAGGGGAGGGGCATAGGCGAGCCAGGGCTATTCTGAAACTTTGCACACACAGTTTTATAGAATGGCACCACTTATACGCCAGGTTTCAGCTGGTATAAATACCAACACTCTACTGTAGGTGACAGAATCAACTGTAAGTGCTATTCAATAAAGAGTGCTCATCTTAGCATGCCCTTAATAGAATACTGCTTAGTCATGACTTTTTCTGGTGCCAATTTTTGAATGTCATTTGTATCATTTCTCCCAGAAAGTATAATAATGTACTCTACTAGTACACAAATTCATATACTACATGCAAATATTCATTGCCCAAGAGCCTTTCAAGGCCAGAACCTCAGCAGCAACTGCAGCTGATAGTTACCTATTTTATGACAGATAGTCCTCCTGGAACGATATCTGGAAAGGGAAAATTAGCCTTGATGGTTCTTTCTTTCGTTATATAGAGAAAGAAAGGGTAGGGACCACACCATTGTTTGCTTAAGTGTCTAAATATCTTTATTGAATTGACAAACACATTGTATGGGGTTCACTTTTACTGAATATAACTCCTCTGGAAAGAATCTGCTACAATATTGCACTTGATATTTTACTTGAAGTTGCAAGAAAAAAGTATATACAGTTCTAGAAATTTGAATACGTGAATGATCTACAGGTTTTCAGATTTCTCAAAAATTTTAAAAATTCAAAACAATATTGAAACTGTGTTTTTTTTAAAGCTGTCTAGTCATCAATATCTCCATTCTTCTACTGGTTATACCCATCTCTATGCAGCCTAGCATCGTTCTGGCCATGGCCACTGCCTTGTCGCATTGTTTCATCACCTTCAGATCCTTGGACACCATCACCCAAAGGTCCCTCTCCTGAGCTGAGCTTACCAATCTCTTTCCTCCTATCTGTTGTATCTCTTTTGGATTTCTGCAACCCAAGTGCATCACTCTGCACTTCTTGGCATTAAATTTTAACTATGGTTTGATGTATATCGGTCAGAAGGGTTGCAAGATCAAAGTGGGCATTGGAGAACATATTAGTAACATCAAAATATCCAAACATCCAAACTCGAAGGTTCCTTGTCTGCTCATGGAACAAAGTCATGACATTAATTATTTGTGTTTTTTGGTGTTATTAAAGGTAGAAAAGAGTCGGAGGGGGTTCCTTAACTAAATTTTTATGCGTAAAGAACAGAGATTTATATTCACGTGGAACACCATACATCGGGCAGGTTTAAACAAGGACATGGAGTGGGTTGGGCAAGAGTGCTGACTGAGTTTAAATTTTGTGCTGTGAGTGATGTCATCACACAGTGGTTTGTATGTGGGAGAGACTTGGCAACCTAAAAGTTTCAGCGTCTGTAAATATATTTAAGAAAAAAATGTTTGTTTCTCGTGAGTTTACGTATAATTTGATGCTTAGTTTGTTGTTTGTTTCAGCAATTGTGGATATATGGAGGTTCCCTTTTGAAGAAACTATTTAGTGAAACTCGGCCAGAGTCAAGGGGATGCCGATGAGAGATAAATCATGATTTGAAGTTAGCACTGGGGTAGTACTGTTCAAAGGTGATCTGGAGGGAAATGTAGCTCTACTCAATGGACTTCTATGTTTTTTGAAAGATTGGATTAGATAAGTATTGAGCTCTACTTTTCATGATTATTATGAGTGCACATGATTAACATCTTGTATGTTCTTTAGACCATGCTCTTTAGACCATAAAGATATATATCTTCTTAAAAGCAGCCATGGTAGGCGATGTATGTACAGCCAATTGATTTAAGGAACAGCAAGTGTGCTAAGATGGTTCCTCCGGTTCAACCATTGACCAGTGTGGTTGCAATGGTTTGAATGATTGAACTGAGTACATTTCTTTATCACATATTTATTGATTATGTATTAACTGATTTTGTACTGAAGTAGGTGATTAAACTTTAACTGCCAGATCCTTGACCATTCTTCTAACGTTTGGAGATCCCTTCCCATGGTTTCTACCCCTCCAGGGTATCTACTCTATTGGTTATCTTCATGTCATCCACAAAAAGGCAAACTTTTCCTGCTAATCCTTCAGCAATGACTCTCACAAATATATTAAACAGACTCGGCCCCAGCACCAACCCCTGAAGCACTCCACTACTCACCTTCCTTTCCTCTGAGCAGATTCTATTTATCACCATCCTCTGCCGCTGGTTGGTCAACCAGTTTCCTATCCAGTTCACAACTTTGGGTCCTAAGTTCAGTCCTCTCAGCTTATTCATGAGTCTTCTGTGAGGGACCATATCAAAGGTTTTGCTAAAATTTAAATACATCTAGCATATGCCCTTCATCCAGTTCTTTGGTCACTCAGTCTGGTCACCCAGGCCACTTTGGTGCAATAAAGATACTAATGGGGTAGAACAATACACAGCATGGGTGTTCTGTTTAATTCTACTGGTAGTTGCCAAATATTTAACTGCTATTTATATAGTTATACAGATAAATTTAGGCCAGCAAAAAGGATGTCCGAACTTCAACATCATATCTATACAGATAGTGGTTGAATATTACTGCTAAATTCAAAACAAAGTAATCCACTCCAAATTAAAAAATTATATAGAAAGAGTAAGGAAAAGTCTCAAAGATTTCCAGATCTTAAGATTTATGAAGACATATATATATATTTTTTTTTTCTTTTTTTCAACTCACAGTATACATTTTTCTGTTTCAATGACCATTTTTGTGATTCCACACCCCATTCTTTTGTGCTTTAGTGAATATTACTGCTACCAATAAAGCCAGTGGCAGTCACTGCTCTTCATGGTATATTCAGCAGTACTCACTCTCTGCATAGCAGCTCCAAAGATACAAATTAGAAGTAAATGCCACAGTTGGTGTATTAAAAAATACATTGACTGAAGCAGCTGAACACTGACACAGAGGAGTTTTGTGGGAAGGAATCAGTGGGTTTAAGATAAAAGAAAATGAGTTATTTCTTTTAGCTATTACTTTTTTTGGCACTTGTTGGGTTCAATCTATTAATATATGTCTTCTTTTTGAGATGTCTTTCAGACAGTTTTCATGTTCTAAAAATTCTGCTTCTAGTCTAGTGATCGAAATATAATAGCCTGCTCATGGATACCAGCTGGCAAATGTGGGAGGGGCAATGATTCTCCAAGGGTTAGGAAGCATCCTACATGTTATAAGGCCCTAGCCGCTGTGGCAGGCAGAGCAAATTCATTCTATTTGTTACTGTCTGTCATGGTGTTTGGTTTGTATTTGTGTCAGCAAATGTTCTTTCATGTCATCTGTCTTCATATAGTATGGCAAACTGTTTTGCTGTCTTTTCCTGCTTCTGTAAGGCATTTGGCCCAACTATAACTCAACGCCTGCTCCTTCAATCTGTCCCTCTCTATTTTGCTTGTGTGTTTGCATGCTTTGGCATTGTTTCTTTTCTTTATTTTGGGAAAGGGCCAATGTTGAATACATTAGAATAGCACAATTCCCCTGTTTTCATTTTCCTAATGAATGTATTCAATGCTGTTTCTTTATGGTTTTTTTTAATTGGGGGGGGGGGGGGGTTGCATTATGCAAGCGATTTGAATTCTCCATAGAGTATGAAGGACAATGGGTATTTCAGTTTGATACTAGAGGGTGCTCCAGAGAGGAGGGATGTGAATAGGGCAAACATTTTGTTTAATTTTAGAGGTTTGTTTTTTTTTTACCTTTTCCTGATTTTCATCTGTATTTTACGCTCATTTCACTCATTGATTTTAATTTTTAAAAACATGTAATGCAGAATAAAACTTTTTGCCATACGTTAATTCACATGTTAATGATAGAAAATAAGGAACTCAAACAGTGGATCTTTGACAGTGTCCATAGGGATATTATATAATTTGAAGATAAGCATTCACATGAATGGAATCTGGGCGAAGTGTGAGCAGGGAATGAACTTACTGCATGTACATAATTTACAGAATACTATAAGTTACACGCATATCTCCAGAATTTAGACGTGAATACAGTGGCGTAGCGAGGGCAGCTGCCACCCGGGGTGGTTCGCCACTGTGCACCCCCCGGGTGCAGCATGACACCCCCCCTCGGTGCATCAACCCCCCCCATTGGCGCATCAACCCCCCGGCACATCAAACCCCTCTCGGCGCATCACCCAAGCCCCCCCCCCGAGTGCATTCTTGCCTACCGTGTGCACGCCGCTGGGGGGGGGTGTCGGTTCCGCTGGTTCCCTGCTCCCTCTGCCCCGGAACAGGAAGTAACCTGTTCCAGGGCAGAGGGAGCAGGGAACCAACGGAGCCGACACCCCCCCAGCGGCGTGCACCTGGGACAGACCGCCTTGCCCTTGCTACGCCACTGCTTGAATATTTACTTCAGACCTATGGTTGACATAAATGCTCATGCCTAAGTGCATATATGCATACATACTCAGGGCCCTGTTCACTAAGCTGTGCTAGAGGCACGCTAGCATTTCTAGCGCACGCTAAGCATTAGTGCGCAGTAACCATGTAGATGCCCATAATATTCCTATGGGCATCTACATAGTGAGCATGTTCTAAGAACACTAGCGCATCTTAGTAAACAGGGCCCTCGGTTATCCAATTATTCTATACAGGAAAACATGTGCTTTATTGAACAGGCTCTCAATAGATGCCCTCTAGGTGCTTCTTTATAGAGCTACCCTCCAAATGTGCCAGTTCATATATAAGTCAAGAGCAAACTTTAAATCATACCAATTATTTACAATATTCATATTTTGTATTCGTTTTAAAGACCTCAATGAAGTAGCTCTCATTATCAAAATCTTCACCAGAGAGATTTATCACACCTCAATCATCATAAATGATATTATTTGTTGTTAACAGGCAGTGTTTTGTTGCAAGTGTGCTATTGTGGGAATTTTAAAAAAGTTCTTCCTGAGTATTTATTTTGTTGCATTTGTATTTCACATTTTCCCACCTATTTTCAGGATCAATGTGGCTTACATAGTACCGTAAAGGTGATCGCCAATTCCGGTATAAACAGTTACACAGTGATGTTGTGGTAGAATGATGTTCATGAGGAACAAACACATTAGGGAATCATATAGAGGAAGAGTTACGTTGTGTCCATTACGTGCTTTGGTTTCGTAGTGTTGCAGGGTTCAGGTATTTAAGCAGGGTCGGTAGGGTATGCCTTTTTGAACAGGTAAGTTTTTAGTGATTTCTGGAAGTTTAGGTGGTTATACGTTGTTTTCACTGATTTTGGTAATGCATTCCATAGTTGTGTGCTTATGTAGGAAAAGGTGGATGCATAAGTTGATTTATATTTGAGTCCTTTGCAGCTTGGGTAGTGGAGGTTTAGATATGTTTGTGTTGATCTGGTTGTATTTCTGATGGGTAGGTCGATGAGGTCTGTCATGTAGAGATAAGAGGCAATATACAAAGGAGATATAAAAACTTTGACTACATTGTATGTTCTCTCTTGAAGTCTGCAGGAACAAAATTTGCATGGTTTATTATTCTGAGACTAAGGTTATAGAAATGAGATAGTACTTTTAATTAATGGCTGAACTTAAATCCTCAACAATAGTCAAAACAGGAATGTTGAGGAAGTACTAAGGGGAACCATGGAAATGACTGAGGCTGAAAGAAAAATATAATCAGGTATTATGTTACTTGAAGAGTTCCATGCCTTAAATACTATGGGTATAAGTAAATTATTAGCTTATTTGAGATCTTGAAATTGTATGTTCAGACCACATTCCAGGTCACAATATTAGAAATGCAAGGCGCACTGTGACTCTCTAGTTAATGTCAATTATTAATTTCTCATTGCAACAAGTACTTTTATCCTGATCACCCGACCTTCAAGAAGCGCCTCAAGACCTTCCTTTTTGGTAGAGCATACACTTCAAACCCGCCTGGCATCTCTTCCTTCTGAATTCCAACTGTCGTAACGACATACTGTTCACCACTACTCTTTCCCCTTTTCCCTCCTTAGCTATTTCCCTTTCTCTCTTATGACATTGATTGTTTGTTTGCTGAATTGTTGTATGTCTTTATAGACTGTTGTACGCCACATTGAGCCTGCCCATGGGTGGGAATATTGTGGGATATAAATGCTATAAATAAATAAATAAATCCTGTGGTTTAAAGAAAGCTGTTGTGCAGCCCATATTGAAAATGCCTTTCATGCTCAGACAGTATCTTCCAATTTATTCTTTACATTCTAAATAGCAGCTCCTTTTCCACAAACTGTGAATTTAATTAAACATAGTCCTCTGAATTCTGCTCCTTAGGGAGAGTGTTCACTCTTACACCACCTCTCTCACGGCCGTCTTGGAGCCCCCCTCAAAAAGCTGTTCTAACTTTATCTGCCAAGTTAACCAGGTGTCAGGTTTTCAAAAGCAGGAACTAGGTTAGTGAGCCCTTGGGCCACTGCCAAGGAGCGGCAGTGGCAGGCAAAACCACCCCACACCAGGAACAGACAGAACTCAGATAGGAACAGCAAGACTTCACCTGCACTAGCCGCCCTTCCCCAGGAGTTGAGCTCCTGGCTGCAGGCGACCGACAGGACTTACAGGACACGGCAGGAACTGGAATCTGCAAGTAGCCACTAACACAGGGAACAAACACGAAACAGAACTGAAAGCTGCCAAGCAGCCACTGAATAAAAAACACAGACAAACAGAAACTAAACACAAAAGACAGACAAGGAACAAGTAAATTTAAAACGAATCAGAGAAAATGTTTCTTCACTCAACGTGTAATTAAACTCTGGAATTTATTGCCAGAGAATGTCATAAAGGCGGTTAGCTTAGCGAAGTTTAAAAAAGGTTTGGTGAAATAATTCTTATGTATTACTTTCTCTGTATTCCAGCAAATTATTTTATTGCTTGTAAATTTAAATTCTTATAAATTTAAAAACAAAATGGAAAAAAAAAAAGGTTTGGACGGCTTCCTAAAGGAAAAGTCCACAGACCATTATTAAATGGACTTGGGGAAAATCCACTATTTCTGGGATAAGTAGGATAAAATATTTTGTACTTTTTTTTTTATCTTGCCAGGTATTTGTGACCTGGATTGGCCACTGTTGGAAACAAGATGCTGGGTTTGATGGACCTTTGGTCTTTCCCAGTATGGCAATACTTATGTACTTAATTATGTATTTATATTTTTGTGGGGATAAAAAGCCTCAGAATTGCCGTGATGTCTATTACTGATCCACCTCTGAGTGCTTTATGATCATATTGATCAGGTACCACCACTCTTCAATAATAGGCTTAAAAACTCCCCCAATTTTTAATATTCAAAACATTTCTTTTTGGTATTTTCTCAGTCTATAGTAAAACAACATTTCACTTAACTCTCCGCAGTCAATTATTCTCCCTGGCGCTGGTCATCATTTTGCGGTGTCCCAACTGGTGCCTCAGGGGGTGAATTAATTTTTATCTGAAAATTTGCTCATTGATTAAATTACTCAACACTGAGCACTCTATTTCAAAATACTAAGCACTCTATGTTCTGTTTGATTTGTCCAGCGCTTTTGGCTTGGTCAGTCAAAACATCATGCCGGCCAGGTTGAGTGAAATAGAAATATGTGATAACGTGCTTAATTGGTTTAGTGGTTTTCTAACTTCCCTGAGATACAGAGTGCAAAAAAAAAAAAAGTGGTAATCTTTTTGCTTGCTTGCTGGAGTCCTGTTTCCGGGGTGTTTCAGGGCTCCCCACTATCAACATTACTATTCAATCTGCTTCTCCAACCTTTGGGAACCATACTAGAGAAATTTAATGTACCCTTCATTATTTGTGCAGATGATATTTCCATTCTGTTCCCATTCCTCATTGATTGGACTACCACATTGAATGATATCACTAAATGTGTGAAAGTGATTGAAGATTGGATTATAGCGAGCCGACAAACTAAACTGTGAGAAAAAGAAATTCTGTGGTTGAATCCATTTGATTCATCTGTGGTTTCCCAGCAGTCCTTTATTGGAACTAGCACATTCACTTTGAATTTGGTTCTAAAATTCTGGGGGTGGAAGTAGTTAATTTGTTAACTTTTAATTTTCATTTGAAATAATTAATTAGAAAGGCTTTCCACATGAGAAAGAAATTGAGGACAGTATGCAGTTACTTTGAACCAGCTAAGTTTACATTTTTAGTCTAGGCATTGATCCTGTCTAGATAAGATTACTGCAATATTATTTATATTGGTTGGTCAAAGACCCTGATTAAGCGATTGCAGCTGATTCAGAATATTGCAGCATGGCTGTTATACTCGGCCAATAGGTTCAAGTCAGCTACTCTGCTACTTGAAGAGTTGCATTGGCTTTCTGTTGATGCTGGGGTAAGTAAAATGACCCCTAAGTGCTTACCTCCAGATTCTGTGTATAATGCCTGAAAATCCATGTGGAAACTGAAACGTATTCTATAACAATGTACGTAACTTAAATGATTAACTAGCTATTCAGCACTGTTAATTGGATGGTAACAATTACCAGCACTAATTGGCATTAATTGAGGTTTACACACACAAATTGCTAAGTATATTCTATAATGTGGTGCGCCTAAATTCTAAGTCGCATAGTTGAAAAGTGGGCATGGCCATGGATAGCGCATGGGAATTTCTAAAATCTATGCACATTATTATAGAATACACCAGATCTGTGCCTAATTTAGGTGTCAAAATTTTACACCAAGTAAAACGTGGCCTAAATGGACGTGACCAAATTTAATTGTGTAGCGAGCCACCCGGCATATTCTATATACCACATGGAAATATAAGTCTTTTCTATAAAATTTATGCGTACTTTAGAGAATAAGCCTAGGTGTAATTTTTTCCACACAGATTTTTCAGGCACCATATATAAAATCTAGCCCTTAGTGGTTAAAGATAGGCCTTCTATTTATGTGGCCTATATTATCTGCTAAACATAGCCAGTTTGATGCTGAATATCTGTGTCTAACCAACTATGTCACGTGATATAGCTGGTTAGTGGCTAGCTGCTACTCACAGATATTCAGCGGGAGATAACTGGTTATCCCACTGAATAACTGTGGTTAGGCGCTAAAACGCCATTTAACCCTCAAGGATCCATTCATGTCCAGTTAAATAGTTTTGAATATCAGCCAGAAACATGTATATCCCCTGCATGTCCTTTGTATCAAATATTGGAGGGTATATTCACTGCATATACATCTGATGATAAAACAACAGATAACTGGTATTGTTAATAGGGCAGTTTCACAAGAATTTAGTAGTGTAACTCAGTGAAAGTGCACATATCCCTTTCTTCAGGTTACTGACCTCATACGGAGACATTTACATACAGTTCTTTTAGAGATTAGAACAATGTGTCCTAGTTTTACTTAAATATCAATATGTTCATTAACTTTGTTCCCCCTTTCATCATTGTATTTTCTACTGTCTTTCTATTTAATCGAAGATCAATGTATTTTATATTGTTCAATATAGAGAATACAAAATGTATCTAGATTCCACCCAGGCCATAACTTCTCTGGGAGGCACTGTCAACAAGAATTGCCTGGGGTTTTAACAAGTGCACATTAGCAATGAACTTGCTAGAAATAACAGTGCTGCAGAGAACTGTTTTGGGAATATGCCTGATTCTGCTCCCTAACTAGTTTTGCAACACACATTGTACAATAGTCTGTATCTAAAGTGCAGGTATAGATAGGACTTTTCATTTTCTGGGTCAATATTTAAATTCCATGGTCTGTGTTTCTTTTAAAATCGGCCACAGCATTTAAATATATATTAGAATATTCAACACTATAAAATATTCAAATATTGGAACTGAATATCCTGATATGGATAGTGACCTCCACCTTATCTGGATAGCAATGATATTTAGCACTATTATCCAGCCTATTACTGTCCTAACTTATCTGGATAGTTATCCTAATAGTAAAGGGTCATGGATTTGATATACTTCTTTTCTGTGGTACAACCAAAGCAGTTTGCATATATTATATACAAGTACTTTCACTGTCCCTAGTATGCTCACAATCTTAAGTTTGTATCTGGGGCAATGGAGGGTTAAGTGACTTGCCCAGTTTTCAGAATGATAATGCTGTCATCCAGACATAACTCATCTAGAGCCTGCCGTTGAAAATGGCTCAAATTAAACGGAGTGCTAAATCTCAATTTCTCCATGACCGTTAAGTCATGCAGGACTAATTGAGAAAATGCCTCGATAATAGGTTCTGGAGGACCCGGAGGTAACCACGTCGATGGTAATTTGTGTTCTGACATAAACGTTTTGTAAGGTGCGTCTTCATCCAAACCCACCGTATCATCATCTTGTTTCTGTTTATCGAAAAAGGCTCTTAATCTTAGTTTTATGAAAAATTTCTGTAAGCTGCAGTGCATAGTGAAGGAATCATAGCGATTAGTGGGTACAAAAGACAATCCCAATTCAAGTATTTGATTTTGAGCAGTGGTTAGATTCTTGGATGATAAATTGTAAGCTACTCTTTGTAATTGTGTGGTGGTCAGCAGATCCTGGTTGGCCTCAGTTGAGATATATCCCGGACTGCCTGCACTGTGGTGCTCTGGGCACCTAAAAAAAGACTCGCTGTTCTGTGGATCGTCACTTCTGAGGAAATCAGTGGAATGCTCTAAACAGGTGTTACTAGGCTGCATGGCATCTCTGACATCATCCCCGGAAGACTCACTAGAGGTGTTCACGAACCCCTTCTTCACCCTCCATAAAAACCCTCCCTGGTGTTGTCTACTTATCTGATAGATTGATGTCAACTGCTTTAAACCATTAAACTAGGAAGAGGATTACTGAATTTATATTAATTGTAGACTACCATAATGCCCTAAGGTGCAAATGACAGTCAAACAAATTATATTTAATAATAATAATAATAATAATAATAACCCCTTCATAGACCACTACTTTGATTCCATTAGGAGGCTTGTGTATTTCAATGAGACCAAGACCTATGCTGGTAGTAATTTAGCTACCAGGTGGGCCTCCTATTCCAGACAGGTTTTGGTTGATAGGCCAAAATAAGAGTGATTCAAACACAACCAATTCTCAATGGTGAATATGAGGCAAAATAAATCCATACCAGATTGGTCATCACCTAGATTAACAAAGCTAATGTCTGATGCCATGATTCTTGGACATCAGTTGGTAAGTGGACTATGGGGCTCAGCGATGTCTGCTAGGCAACCAGAGTGGTAAGCTATGTAACAACTGGAAGACATCAGACCCTAATACCAAGCGTTTTAAAAATACAAATGTACAAAACCAGATTCCCAGTCTCTGAAATCAGCAAACGATGGCTGATGGATCAATGGTGATTTATCTCACAACCCCCCCCCCCCCCCGGATATTCAAAACCATTTAATCGTCCAACTGGTACTTAGCCAGATATCTACAAATTTTCAGTGAAACATGGCCAGCCAAAATTTGTGGTTAGCAGATAGAGGATAGCTGAATATATCATGTAATATAACTGGCTATCTACTGATTTTCAGCATGAGTTTGGCAGTCATGTTTGGTCATGCGCATACATGATATATCTTTGGCTGGTTTGAACTTTACCAACTAGCACATAATAATGGCTTGACTAGTTAAGTTCAAATCGGCCAAAAATAAATTGGATATTCAATGCTGGTTACCGGACATGGCCTGGCATTGAATATCTGGCATCAGCTCCCCCCCCCCCCCCCCCCCCCCCCGCGATATTCTAAACCAGCAAAATGGATCCAACAAGATGAGGATGAACAATGTTGTGATAACAATTGGTGTGTTTTAGGACTATTTTGATTTGTTTTTAAGTTTTCAATAATACTGTACATTCTTTGAAAATAGCTCACACTATATTGAAAGATAGAGACATAGAAAATTATGGCACATAAAGGCCATATGGTTCATCCAGTCTGCCCATCTATATCACCTACTATCTCTTCCTCCCTTTTAAGAGATCCCACATGCCTATCCCATGCTTTCTTTAATTCAGATACAGTCCTTTTCTCAACCACCCAGGAGGTCATTCCACACATCCATCACCCTTTCCGTAAATAAATATTTCCTTAGATTCATCTTATGCCCTCTTATTCCACGGCTTCCTTTCAGTTGAAAGAGACCTACCTCCTGTTTATTTTATGCAATAGAGATATTTAATTGTCTCAATCATATCTCTTCTCTCTCTCATCTTTCTTCCAAAGTATACATATTGAGGTCTAAGAGTTTGTTTTCTATGCTTTATTTATTTATTTATTGCATTTGTAGCCCACATTTTCCCATCTCTTTGCAGGCTCAATGTGGCTTACAATACATCATGGATAGTGGAAATGAGAAGAGAGTAGATATTTAGTGTTACAGAGGATTTGGGTTGCATGGTAATAGAATACATAATAGTGAAAAATGAAGGCATTAATTTACATTCAGGGTATATGTAGGAGTTTCACATGAATACCACAGACTATTTTAGTAGCCACCATCTGGACCAACTTCATCCTGTTTATATCTTTTTGAACATGTGGGCTCCAGAATTATACACAATACCCTAAACAGGACCTAACCAGAGACTTACACAGAGGCACTATTATTGTGCTTCCACATGCACAGCTAGGCTCTCACTATTCTCAGGTACTTCTGGAGAGGTGAAATGTGGGGGAGGGCCTAAAGAGAAGATCTGTATGGGAGTAAAGGGCAGAGAAAGTGAATATGACTTTGGAGGTATGTGAGGAAAAAAAGAAAGAGGGTTCCATGGGAGGAGGATCCACAGATGTATGTTTGCCAAGGGCAATATAACATTTAACCAGCAGTTCTAGTCTCCTTAGAGAGATCTATTTTATTTTCAGTTGCTAATAAAATTAAAATTCACTTGCAGGATGAGGACCTCACAGGACATGATGACTAGTTGGTGAGTTGCACACAGTCAATCCTCCAATTTTCTAATGTGCAATCCTGGATTATCCAGGTCAAGGAGGTAGTCCATTGGCATTAAACTTTCAGACCATGAACTTCTTCAAAGTTTCTCTATTGATATGTTTCAACCCTTACTGTAATGTTGTTCAAAGTACTAGGTCAAAGTACTTAAGTACAAGTAAAAATAAACATATATTTTAATACTTAAGTAAAAGTACAGTGAAAACAGATTACAAATTTTATTTAAGTGAAAGTACAAAGTTTCTGAATAGTATAATATTTTTTCAGTAAAAAGTAATAGTACCTCTACAATGAATGCAACTATTGTTAACATATTTATCTCAGCAACTTTATTGTTCTCCCATTCAAAACACTTTGCTTTTAGTAAAACTCAGTTTTGAAAATGACTGTCACTCATGCAAGTTAGTCATTATTAAAAACAGTACAGCTAAGTTATTCAACAATTGCTCTAAAAGGAAGTAGAGTATTCAATCTGATAAAATGTTCCTTCAAATCAGGCTAGGCTGCAGTATTATTGATGTCTTTCGACTTGGTCTGCAGGTATTGATCAAGAGAATCTCTATCTGAAACACTTGATTTCCATACAGCAAAGAATGATTTATCATCATTATTGTTATTATCATCTGCATTAGAATTAGTGCAATCTAATTCATCACTTGCATCTTCATAGTTGTTATCATCATCATCATGATATCCAATTTCAAATAAGGCTTTTACAACTTTGGAATCATTATCTGTTGTTGTTCTAACAATTTTTCATCTGAAGGCAAATTCTGTTGGAATATCTTTGAGAACTGATGTAAGAATTTCAAATATGTGGGGACCCTTCAGTCTTAAGACCAGACAAGCAGACATCCTATCTAAAGACTATCAATCCAGTGGACAGTCACTCCAATGTAACTTTCCATCTGATGATCAACAGTCTGTTGTGGTCCACCAAGAATTGCAACCAGCTTCAGCTTCATCTCCATTTCAAAATTACCCTACATCACTGTTCTGTTTGGCTGGATACTAGTAATCAGTTCATCAAACACAGGCAGATCCATTGTTTTCACAGGCTATATACACTGAATAACAACATTGAAGATGATCTATTGTTTGTATGTTCCATTTGGTTTACTAAGGAAATATCATTTATTTCTGCTTTCACTTTAAACTTTTAACTGCAACCATCAGATGTAACTGAGTAAAAGTAGTAAAAATTGATGAAATTATTACTTCAGTAGAAGTAAAAGTAACAAAATGGTTCCTGCACTTCCTTACAAGTAGAAGTGATAAAACATTTACTTAAGTAGAGTAACTAGTTACATTTATTTTGGGGTCCTTTTACAAAGGCATTCTAATGTTTTTAGCGCATGCTAAAAATAAGCTCGCATTAAATGCTAGAGATGCCCATATATTCCAATGGTCATCTCTAGTGGTTAGCGCATGCTAATGGTTAACATATGCTAAAAATGCTAGCATGCTTTTGTAAAAGACCCCATTAGTTACTATACAACAGTGCTTTACAGAATTATCTTTGAGGACTTTGGTATTCAAAAGTCAATTTTGTATCCTGTGAATACAATAGTCTTTCCTCTTTTTGAGAGGAAAGACAGCTTGGCAAGGGAAGCAGTAAGTTTTTTGATCTTTCACATTTGGAAACATTTCTTTTAGATAAATCCACCTAAAGCTATATTAAGCTATGAGGAGGCCTGGAACCCTAAGTAGTAAAGCCACAAGAGTGTGAGATTTTTTTTAATGTTTCTTGCTGTGTTATTCTTTTTATTGATTTTTCTTATTCACCTCATGATGAGGGCTACAACACTTATTTTCTTTTGTATGATTATATTATAGATGGTCTATATTTTGCTATGGTGTGCTTCTTGAGCAATGTTTGGAATTATTTTAGTGAAAACCTCAATAACAAAAATAGCACATTCGAAAACTAGGACATTTTCTGCATCTGAAGAATGTGCCTTCAAAAAGAAATAAACAGGATAGAGTTGGTCCAGAGAACAACTACTAAAATGGGCAGTGGTCTTCATCATAAAGATTATGGGGATAGACTTAAAGATCTCAATATGTATAATTTAGAAGAAAGGGGAGAGAGGGGAGATGATAGAGAGGTGTAAATACCTTCATGACAACAATGCACAAGAGGTGATCACACTGTTCCCTCTGAGCTGAGTGGGTATCCTCCAGTTGCATTGTTACCAGTAAGGGATGGTGCATCAATATTGTGTTTTCAGTCATTAGAGATAGGCAGATTTCCTCGAGTCCTGCAAAACTTGCCTGTCCCTCCCAATTGAATATGTGATAGTGAAACAGCACCCCTCACAATTGTAAATGGAGGACTCCCACTCAGCTTAGAGCGAACAGTGGATGAGCCTCTAATAACCTGAGGAAATACTTCTTCATGGAAAGGGTGGTGAATTCATGAAACAGCCTCCTGTTGGAGGTGGTGGAGATGAAGACTGCATCTGAATTCAGGAAAGCTTGGAACAAGTACATAAGATTTTTTTTCACACACCTCCAGAGTCACGTTCACTTTCTCTGTCCCCCAACCCTGCACAGATCTTCATTAATGCTCCTTCCATTTTGGTGCCAGCAGGGGCAGGAACCCCTAGACTCCAGAGATTTGGAGAGATAGGCCTGTGGGGGGGGGGGGGGTCTACAGGAGGGTGAGGGTCATTGGAACAATGGGAGCTTTTCACCAAGGATTTGTGTTGGGGTGTCTTTGGGAGGGGGAGTTGTGATCAATGAGTGTGTTCGGGAGGGAGGTTGTGTTTGGGGGAAGGGGAGCAGACTCTTTTTTTTTAATGCACTGGACCCTTTAAGACGCTGCCCAGGATCATTATGACATGGTCAGTGGCCTGATGCTTCTGGGAGAAAAGTAAAAGGGCCTCTTGATTTTAACTTTTATTTCAGTGTATTATAAAAATTAAATACAGGGTTGGAATGGACAAAAAGAGATCATTTAGCTGTTGCCCCTTTCTGCCTGGAAAGATACACTGTACTTGCATTTAAGTCAACTCAAACAAATGTTGGTTTAACCTGTTACTAGAACCTCCAATAACAGAGATTCCACCTCATCCAGATGATTTGTTCAAGTGCTTTACCATTCTTACAGACATAGATTATATTTATCCTATTGTATAACCCATCTCCTCTGCTGCAATTTGTCTATTACATATTGTGTTACCTTCAATGAAGAACAATTGATCACAGACAAAAAGGACCAATGGAAGACATGGAATTCAATTGCGTTATCAATTAAAATCTAGTTAAGCATGCAATCATTTGAGCTAATCACCCTTCACCAAAGTTAAAGAACAACTGGTCTGGCATGCTTGGCATTTGATGCAAAGGAGTAAAATATCAAATTATATGATTTGTTCAGCAGTGAGAGGTCCATAAAAGATTACCTATGGAAGTACTTGACCATATATCATGTGATGTCATCTGAAGTCTGAGCAATCAATAGCAATCATAACCAAAAGTTTCTTGCACCTTTGTATAATCTCACTTTATACATTACAAACAAATTACAAATTTGCTCTTAAGGTACATTTTGTAATCAGGGCAAATTAATTTTGTTTTTTTTGCAGTAATGTTTTACCTAAGATATGCAACTTGTAACCTCTGGCAAATGCAAATACATACTGAAGAAAGGACATATGCTGGAAAGCAGTATTTGACATTCAAGGAGGCTCAGCAATGCCATCAGTGCTAGAAGATTAAGAATTATCATGCTATAGTAATGAGGGCAAATATTATTGCAGCAAAACCTTTATGTTCTCATTTATATTCCCTTTTGTAGTAATTACAAGGCAGAGAAATTATTAAATCAGGCTGCTTGCTTCAGTATTGACTTTTACTGATAAAATAAAACGCAAAAGTACTAACGTTACCTGTTCTCAACATATCAAACATGCCTCTCACATATCTGTAAGTATATTTACTAATCTTATTTTTTGCCCACTTTCTTTTTCCCCAAGCTAGCTTCTAAATAAATCAATGAACAAATATATAAATATTTGGAGTAAAAGTATCACTGCCAGTAACACCAGTCCATGAATAAAAATCTAACACATGCGATTATGCATTAAGTATGTGCACAAGGAACACATTTAGTTTATTTCTGATGTTTACCCTTTTTCTTAATTTTGTGGACATGTTTTTACGTGTTTTCCATACTTTTGCACCATTAATAAAATGTTTTAGTTTTTTTTTAAATTTTATGCCTGCTAATTCATAGGTTAACATGTCTAAAATCCATTTTACATGTACTGTTTGCCAGATTCTTTATATCACACCTTAATTTCCATGTGTAACTTAATTGGTTAACTAATCAGAACTGTCAATTGGATGTTAATAAAGCAATTATCAGCACTGTTTGTTAAGCATATTCTGTAACGTGGTGTGTGTAAATTCTAAGTCAAATAGTTGAAAAAGGGATGTGGCCATGCGCAGGGCATGAACATTTCTAAAATCTATGCAAGTTGTTATAGAATACACCTGCTCTACACCTAATTTAGGCATCAGGATTTACGCTAAGTAAGATGTATTGTAAATGGCCATGACTAAATTTGGTCAGATGGGGAGGTGCTCAGTGTACTTCTTTATGCTGCATGGAAATTTAAGCTTATTTTATAAAATGTAGGCATAATTTAGAGAATACGCCTAGGCGTATTTTCTTTCCATGCAGAATTTTCAGGTACCATATATAGAATCTAGCCCCATATTTTAAAGGGGTACTAACAAACACATGGACCCTTTTACTGTCAGAAGCTTAGCCGAGATTATGAGACGGGGCTAGTGCTGGGTAAGACTTCTATGGTCCATGCCCTGAAAATGGCAGATAGAAATCAAGGTAAGGTATATACATGAAGTAGCACATATGAGTTTATCTTGTTGGGCAGACTAGATGGACCGTGCAGGTCTTTTTCTGCCGTCATCTACTATGTTATGTTATGTTACAGTGCAGTGAAAAATGGCCTGCGGTAGTTTAGATGCGTGTTTTGTGAGCACACAGAATTATTTTTCAGCGCACCTGTAAAAAATGCCTTTTTTATTTTTGCAAAAACTGGATGTGCAGCAAAATTAAAATTGCCATGCGTCCAATTTGGGTCTGAGACCTTACCGCCAGTCATTGACCAAGTGGTAAGGTCTCAAGTGGAAACTAGGCAGTAATGGTCTACACACATAAAATGCCAGTTACCGCCCAATTACTGCCTGTGCCCCAGAAAATTAAATATTTTCCAGTGCGCATATCAGACACGCGTAAAAAATGAAATTACCACAAGGGCGAAGCGGTAGCCAAGCAGTAACTCAAAATTGATGTATGTTGGGCACACGTAGGTGCCTACGCATGTTAATAAAAGGGCCCCACATGTGTGCTAATGAAAGCAAATCCCTAGACTACATCTATGCTACATTTGCAATCGTTTAGACAGGCATATGTACTGTTAAATATACCAGCATTGTTCAAACAAATCCGCAGTGAAGTGGAGAACTTGAACGCCCCACGGGAGAACACAGGTACAGAAGAAAGAAAGTGGGATGTTTGACCTCGACAATACAAGACCTGGAGAGACGGATCTTAAAAATACTTGTTTATTGATGAAAAAAAGACTCAACACAAACGTTGTGTTTTGGCCGTTAGGCCTGCATCAGGAGTCTACAAAACACACATATATATACAAATAAACATTGAATAAAACCAAACCTTATATAATCAAAAAACTCAAATGCTAAAGTACTAAAACCAGCATACCATATAGACTGTTAAATTCCTACCTCTATATTTTTAAAACAGGGTGCTGTCACTTCCTCCTCATCTTCAATTCGTCTGTGTATGTTCCTCATTGATTATGACACCAAACAATTGGTTCAAGTTGAAAAATCAAAATGGCAGGCCTGACAAGAACACAGAAAGATGTGCAATCAAAATAGGAACACAAAGATAAAATGGAACATTTTGTCTAATTTTCAAGAGATAGACAATACGGGTATGTCTACTAATATGTGCTAAGCCCTAACACATGCTTATTGCATGCAAAAATACTTACCACAAAATGTGTTGAAGTGTTTTGTGGTAAGTAACCTGTCTGCATGCATTAAGGGCCCCTTTTTTTAAAGCTGTGGTAAAAGGGGCCATGCGGTAGTGTCGGGACATGGATTTGCCGTGAGCCGAGGCCCCCTTTTACTGCAGCGGGTAAAAGGTTTTTTTTTAAATGGAAATGACAACGTGGCAAGTTTAACATTTGATGAATGGCCATTTCCAGGAGGACCCCTTACTTCCTCCTATTTTGGAGGCGGTAAGTGCTCCTACGTTAATTCGTAGGTAACCGGGTAGCACACGGGGCTGCCCAATTACCACTGACACATGCTGGGGGCAGTCAATACTGCCAACCTCCTGTGGTAGCCTGGCAGTAGTGCCATTTTGGCACATAGCAAAGCAGCGGTATGTGTACCACCACTTTGTAAAAAAGGCCCTAAGTGCATGGTACTCATTTTTTGTATTACTTTTCTGGAGTGGGCATTTCAGAAGCCTCAAAACGACTTACTGATGTGCCTCATGCCACATGCCAAAGAGAATAATCTAATGCTTAAAAGGCCCAGCCCCCTCCCCTTTTTAGTTTTGGTAGAGAAACTATGGGCAAAGGAATGTGCGCTTTCTTACCATTCCATAAGTATCTACACAAGGCGCATCCAAAAGTCTCCTATGTCTAGAGGAGAGCAGTAGTGGTAATATTTGGAATACATAAAGCCACTGAGGTATCATTATCATTTTGTACAAAGGTATTCTGCCTATTAGTGATATTGGATCATATTGCCAGGCTTGTAGTTTTTGCATTGTAGTCGCCAAAAGAGTTTCAATGTTAATACTGTATAGGTGGGACAAATCTTGTGATATCAATACCCCTAGGTATTTTATATATCCATATGCCCACGTTAATGGGAACTCGCCCACCCGTTGTTGCTGGACCGTATTTGGAAGAGGCAGTGCAATAAACTTCTGAAGATTAAGTGTGAGTCCCCCCACAAAAAAAACCCAATTCATCAACTGTACTTAACAGTCAAGGCAAATAGGACTGTGGGCTTGAAAGAGTAAGAAGCATGTCATCTGCATAAGCCAGGACCTTTAGTGTGGCCGATCCCATCTGCAATCCTACAATTTTGCCATCTATCTTGATTTTCTGCAACAAAGGTTCTAAACAGAGAACAAAGAAAAGGAGGGGGGATAATAAGCACTCATGGAGTGTATAACGCTCTATGGGGAATGTGGTGGTATGAATGCAATTGGCCATAATAGACTCAAAGGAGGTAGTATTTAAAAAAAAAAAAAAAACAACTTCACGGCTCTGTAAAATCAGCCTGCAATCCCCACATATTATAAGTCTGAAAAAGAGAACTCCAATTCACTTTATCAAACCAACCAACATCGCTAGAATATGCTTTACTTGAGCCTTTGACATCTCCAGGAGCATCTTCCCAGGATAAAACTCACTTGATGATCTCCAGTCAAGGTCGGTAAATATATTAATAAATGGTTTACTAGAATTCTTGCAAATATTTTAATGTCTACATTCAATAGGGAAATGGGTCTGTATGTGATTTTTGTTTCTTCAGTTTGGGCACAAGTGCAATCAGGGCTTCATTTGCGCTGGCTCTCCTATGGACACCCTTAATTTTTACTTACATCTTACAAGGTAGATTTCTGTGAAATAAAACACCTATCCCTGCCCTCTTTTTAGTAGAGGAAGAAAAATAAACATTTCCCATGCATCCCCTTCAGAGTTTCATATGTTCCTGATTGGATGGCTTCATCTTCTGGAGATAAGCTATATCAGCATGATGGTGGTTCAGGAGAGTTAAGAATTTTGCACATTTCACTGGGGATGTGACACCTGATACATTACAAGATATCAGTTTTAGACCTGTGTCACCTATGCAGTGGCGTACTAAGGGGGGTGGGGGCGGTCTGCCCCGGGTGCACGCCGCTGGGGGGGTGCCGCGCGTCTGTCGGCAACGCTCATTCTCTGCTCCCTCTGGCCCCGGAATGGGTTATTTCTTGTAATGGGGCAGAGGGAGCAGGGAACGAGCGTTGCTGACAGACGAGCGCCACCCCCCCCAGCAGGTAAAGATGCACCGGGGGGGGGGTGTCGTTTTGCTGGGGGGAGCTGTCCCCTTCACGTCCCCTGTCCTGCTTGTTCCATGCCCTCACCTCCCCCCTGTCATCTCCCCTCCCATTACTCTGCTATCCCTAGTGGTCTAGAGGTACCTCTTCGGGGCAGGAAAGAGCCCCCTCTTTCCTGCCCGGAGCTGCTAGCTGCCCTGCATCCTGTCCTGTGGTGAGTCCAGCTCTCGGCGTTTCAAAATGGCCGCCGAGAGTTGAAGTCTCGCTGCAACTCTCGGCGGCCATTTTGAAACGCCGAGAGCCTGACTCACCACAGGACAGGATGCAGGGCAGCTAACAGCACTGGGGGGGGGGTGTCATTTTGCTGGGGGGAGCTGCCCCCTTCACGTCCCCTTTCCTGCTCCTTCCATGCCCTCACCTCCCCCCTGTCATCTCCCCTCCCCTCCCCTTACTCTGCTATCCCTAGTGGTCTAGAGATACCTCTTTGGGGCAGGAAAGAGCCCCCTCTTTCCTGACCGGAGCTGCTAGCTGCCCTGCATCCTGTCCTGTGTTGAGTCCAGCTCTCGGCATTTCAAAATGGCCGCCGAGAGTTGAAGTCTCGCTGCAACTCTCGGCGGCCATTTTGAAATGCCGAGAGCCGGACTCACTACAGGACAGGATGCAGGGCAGCAAGCAGCAGAGCTCTGGGCAGGAAAGAGGGGGCTCTTTCCTGCCCCAAAGACGAAGAGGTACCTCTAGACCACCAGGGATAGCAGAGTAAGGGGAGGGGGTATAGTCCCGCCCCTGCCCCCACGTTTGTGTCCGTCGTTTCGCCGGGGGGGGGGGGTGCATTTGCGATCCGCCCCGGGTGTCAGCCCCCCTAGGAACGCCACTGCACCTAGGTCATCAGAGCAACAGGCAGAGACATGTTCCATATGCACAATGCTCCCAGGCCTAACTCAAGGAGAAAACTAAAAGAAACCTAATACCTGCAATGCTTTACTAGGAAACAGAACCCTCTTATAATGCGGAACTGAACCTGAATATCCAGACATACCCGCATTTATGTAGCCCACATTAAGGACTGCACACAGTACCTCCCAATACCCTCCTCCTCCCACCTAACCCTCTCCTCCCTAAGGCAAACTCCAACTCAAACAAGACCAACAAAACAAGAATGACAGCAAGTCACTTTTATGACACTTCACAGGACCCAAACCCCTATTGACAAAGTATTGAAAGTCAAATTCTACATAAGTATGCAAATATGAAGCAGACATAATAAACCTCAAACAGTGATATTAATCCATTCCCTTGTCTTGAGCCATTTCGACTACTACAATGGAATTTACACCGGCTATAAGGAGCACACCCTTAAGAAACTCCATACAGCGCAGAACACGGCGGCGAGGCTGCTATTTGGCAAATCTCGATTTGAGGCAGCAACACCCCTTTGTGAGAAGCTCCACTGGCTCCCGAACAAAGAAAGGATTGAATTCAAAGTCTGTGCTCTTACCCACAAGATTGTATATGGGGACGCTCCAGCCTATATGTTCAGCCTGATCGACCTCCCACCTAGAAATTCCGAGAAGTCTTCCCGCACCTATCTCAATCTCCACTTTCCTAACTGCAGGAACTTAAGATACAAGCTGCTCTTTGCCTCTTCTTTTTGCTTCCAGTGTCCCCGTTATTGGAACGCTCTACCATCAACAGAGACAACCGATCACAGGCTATTCAAGAAATCCCTGAAGACCTACCTATGTGGTCGTTCATTCTCCTCAGCTGCTTGATCTTCTGCATCCCCACCTTCCTTTCCCCTGCTGTTTCCCTCTCTTCCCCTCCTCTACTTTATTCTCTGCTTTGCACTAGTACTATTCTGCTGTATTTTTCATCAAACGTTGTAAGCCACAAAGAGCCTGCCTTGATGGGATTATGTGGGATATAAATGTTCACAATAAATAAATACATTAATTAAGACTTCAGGCCAGATGACAGCATTAGTATTGCATCCTAAAATTCACAGGCAACCAGTTTATGATGCCAAATCACCCAAAAGTGATAAAGTGTTAATAAAGTTGCTAGATGCAGCCACCATGACAAAAGCTCTCCAGAAACCCTCGTGGAAGATCTTTAAAAGTGCAGGATACAAAAACATAAATTGTCCATTTTTCCCATCCAAGGAAACACACAGCAGATGGAACAACTTCCTGTGCTCCATAAGTGTCAGTGAATAGTCTTGGAAAATGCGTAGAGAATTCCTATCATAAGTCAATGTGTCACGCTTCACTTTGTATTTGTCATAATATTTATGCTTTACGTGTGTAATTATGCAGTTTAAGGATAACAACTCTAGGATGCAGATCTCTGGTCACTTTCTGGCCAAGGTGATGCACCCGTTCCAAACTACATGCATGGGGAATTCAGACTCCAGCCAACTTTCGAGTTCACCTAGCAACTGATGTTTGAAGATAGTCTCAGGGATTCCAAGAAAATGTAAGTTCCCCCTCAATACCTATTTTCTAGGTCTTTCAAGTTTTCAGCATGTGTCAGGACCAAAGTTTTCAGATTATCCATGTCCGTCCTACGGTGCGCAAACTATCTTCCATTATTGAGATACGATGTTCAAGCTCAGTAATCCAGTGTGTGGACTCCATAGGTATATTTTCAAGATATGAGATTTGACTGGATAATTGTTCCAAGTAAGGGCCCAATGCCTGTATCACTGCTTTTGTTATGTCTGACAACGCCACCTCTGTAAACTGAGCAATGGCACTGGTAATTGGCTCTGCAATCTTGTCCTCTAGCTGCCTCATGCAATCACAATCCTTTTTCCTTGCTTTTGAGACCATATTCCTACTGTATTTAGATAGTGTCCATATACCCAGCTGGGTTGCAGACTAAGAGACAATTCCAATGTTAAGGCTCAAAGCACAACACAATGGGGTGAGTTGAAGTTGTGGCCCCAGACCAGGTCAGACTCATATCTTTCAACAATCACAGTATCATGTGAATCCAGTATTTCATTTTAAGTAGTTCTTGAAACCTTTTGATTTTCTCGTTTAGGTAGATTTTGCATTTTGTATTTTCTTTTCTAAATGATTTTTTATTTATTTTATATTCTAGTGCCTTTATGTAAACAAAGGCAGAAAAATACATTAGTTGGTTCATTTATGCAATGGTTTCTGTGGGAGATTTGTTTTATCACTGCATTGATATTAGGAAGAGCTTTAGCCAATTTTTTCCTTCCTTTCTTATCTAAGGCATCTTTCAATTGGTCTTTGCTTTTTCAGCCAAATCTTTTGTTGAGTTAACTGCTCATTTTCTATTTCATGGTTTGCTTCATGATTGTGTACAGTAGAATTATTTTCTACTTCTTGTTCTTGAGCTTTGTCTACTCTCTATGTATATGAGGATGAATTATCTTCTCTTGTGCTCAGGCATCACAGAGGTTTATTTTACTTCAGTTTTTTACTTCCTTGTCATGGATTCAAGGATAGTGAGACCTTGGACTACAGCCGGAGCTGAGGAAGACAAATCGCCTGGTCTGGCCCAAGGCAGAAGTCAGAACAAGACAGGACTAGGCAAGGCAAGACTGGACCAGACAAGACAAGACAGGAATAGAATAAACCAGGAGACTAGACAAAGCAAGGCAGAAAGCAGCAAGAGTCAAGAGTAGGGCTAGACTAAAAGCAGGAGCCAGAGGTAGAGTCAAACTATAACAGACACCAAAAGCAGGATGTGGCTATACAGCCAGGCTATCAGGAACAGGTTCAGATTCAAGACACACAGAAACAAATCTTTCAGGAACAGGACTCATAGAAACACAGTAAGCGGAACAAGACTACACAGGAGTACAGCTTCAAGGTTTACAAAAGCAAGGCTTTCAGGAACATGGTTCAGAAACAAGACATTCAGAGACAAGACTCACAAGAACAAAGCCAGACAGGAGGCAAAGGCATATGGATAAAGCCAAACAGGACACACAAACACAAGGTTAAGAGACCTGCTGCAAAGGCAAGACATGAGAGTTCCAAGTGCTTTATAAAGGATTTTGCTGATGATGTCACAAGTTGGAATGAGGCTTGATTGGATAGCAGGAATACCAGAGTGAGGCTTGGATAGCAGTAACATCAGAGCAAGGCTTGGATAGCAGGAACACCAGAGAGGAAATGCATCAATATAGGGATGAAGCAGTCTGGAGAAGCCACAGAGCCAGATCACTGGAAAAAGGTGAGTCTGGACGCAGGGGCATGGCTACAGCTGTGACATTCCTAAATTGTGTCAGTGAACAACTTGTTTCAAATAATGACCCTACACTAATCCATTAGTGACTGTTCTGTAATATTCAAATCTTGGAGATTTTGTTTTAAATTTGGTACATACACTTGAAATCTCTTGTTGATGGTTTTAATAAGTAATTACATTCCATAATCAACTGAGTTTTCAAAACTGACCATTTTATTTCTGTTTTTTTTTTTTCAAATAGCTTTATAGCTTTTAATCCTGGTTGCCTAACGGAGTTAGCCTAGTAGCCCATTTGTCAGCATTTGCCCCAGATACATGACATCTGGCATGACCTATATTAACCTGAGCAATGGATATTCACATACGGATGAGTTGTTGGAATATGCTTAGTCTATCACTTCAACTAGCAGCTGTCTGACTTGGGTGGCCCTACTCATACCTAAGCTACTGCCAACATAGCTCCTGTTATCCTCAGAGCACACAGACTCTCCACCTTGTCAAAGTAGTGACCCAAGGAGGGTCTATTATTATCATCATTTGAGTAAATGTTCAATTGCCTCAGTCAGCATTTTCTTTAAAAGCTGGCTACAGTGGTCAAAAATATGTTCAGAGTCACTATCTGGACAGTGGTCAACAATGAATACCTAGATAAGGAAATCAGTGCCTAAATTTATCCAGATAATAATAACATTGCTATCTGCATAACTGCCTGCTCTTTGTCCTGAATTATTCACTATATTGATAAGTTCCAGAACTACACTGGCTCTGCCCATCTTCCACCCCAGCACTATCCACATACCCTCAGATTCTATACATGGTGACTAAAGTTGCATGTGCAAATCAGCGTGCATTGTCAATTTGCATGTACAACTTAATTGGCTGCTAACAACCAATTATTGGCATTAATTGGCCTTAATTGGGATTTATGTGTAAATCACATTCTATAATGATCCATGCATAAATCCTAAGACATGTATTTGGGGGTGGGGGGAGGCTGTTTAGGAGATGTTCCTATGAATTACTATTATTACTACTACTACGACTACAACTACTTATCATTTCTATAGAACTACCAGACATACTCATCACTATACACTTGAACATGAAGAGACAGTCCCTGCTTGACAGAGCTTACAATCTAACCAGGACAGAATATGCCCGATTCACACCTAATTTAGGTGCCAGCATTTATATCTGGTTTCAGCATGTGTAAATGCAGGCGACTTAAGTTAAGTGCAAATTAGGCATTAAAGCACTATTCTATAAAGTGTGGATACCCTTTATAGAATACTGTTGAATGCATAATATTTTTTGTGTCAACATTTAATTTAGTTCATTGTGCAGAGGCAATTTTTAAGAATATTCAGAAGCACTATATGGATAGTGTCTCTAAATACCCTGAGGGTCCTTTTACTAAGGTGCGCTGAAAAATGGCCTGCGCTAGTGTAGACGTGTGTTTTGGGCGCGTGTAAAATCATGTTTTAGCACACCTGTAAAAAAGGCATTTTATAAAGTTTTGCTGAAAATGGACATGTGGCAAAATGAAAATTGCCATGCGTCCATTTTGGGTCTGAGACCATATCGTCAGCCATTGACCTAGCGGTAAAGTCTCACACGGTAACCGGGCAGTAATGACCTACGCTCATCAAATGCCACTTGACGCGTGTAGCTGACACGCGCTAGAAAATAAAAAATATTTTTTTCGGATGCACGTAGCGGATGTGCACCAAAAATGAAATTACCGCAAGGGCCATGTAGTAGCCGGGTGGTAACTCGGAATTGGCACGTGTTGGGCCTGCATAGAAGCTTACGCGACTTAGAAAAAGGGCCCCTTATTCAGTAACACTTATCAAGATTACAGGTGCTGTTATCCAGATAAATGCTTTTGAATATTGAACAGATTATTACAGCATTATTGTTATAAAAATTAAATATTTGGTTTTCTACTATCTTAGGTATTTCTAGGTGAGTTACAAAGGAAACATAAATAGTAAATTTCAACAAATAATACCCATAAAATACAGTATCAGCACATATTAAATGATAATATCAATGCTGAAAACCTAAACCGACTAAAGAGTTTTAGCCTTCTTCCTTCTTAAATAGAAAGGTGTGGTAGCCGTGTTAGTCCACTCTTAAAGGTTATCAATAGAAATCAAACAAAATAAAACATGGAAAAGAAAATAAGATGATACCTTTTTTATTGGACATAACTTAATACATTTATGTATTAAGTTATGTCCAATAAAAAGGTATCATATTATTTTCTTTTCCATGTTTATTTTGTTTGATTTCTATTGATAGCCTTCTTCCTAAAACTAAAAAAAAATCTGACTTTTTCCTAATCCTAACAGGCAGCTGGTATCAAAATAATGTACCAGCTATTGAGATAATATGTGATTTTAGCAGAGAACAAGTGAACATTACTTCTGGAGAGTTGTATAATGGAGAGAATGAATTGAGCAGTGCTCCACCATGTCAGGACCAGGTTTTTTAGGCAACAAAAGGGGAGAAGGAGCCCAAGGGTGATCCAATTGTCAGCCACCCCTTCAGGAATGCCAACAGAGCCCATGAACCAGGGTCAGGAGGACACAAGTTCAACCGTAGTTACTATCTCTGAAGATACATTATCTAGCCAATAAATTGAATTGTTGGATTTAGGTCTGGGGTTTGTACCAACTGTACATTAAGATGCATTTAAGGTACGAATAGTGCTATAGAATTTTTCACAAATTACATCTCAGAAAATATTTTGAATATGAGTCATCATATGAAGAGGTTTCAATTGTTTGCCCCAAATCCACCTGGATGCTATCTGGTCCTCCTGACCTGGTTCTTTCGTTTGTTAGTTGTCCTTTTTGGAGGAAAAATGTAAAACTATGGAAAAGTGGCACAATATATCTTCAGTTCAGAGACAAGTTCTTTATGACCTTAGGGATAATCATGATTTGATGATTTTGAAAGCGGATGGAGGGGGGAAGCCACTACAGTGTAATCAGTTACTACATATTTGGCTGAAGCTAATAGACAATTACAGGACAGGGACACCTATTGGATGTTGGAGGGGGATGTCACATTACTTTTACAGGAGAAAATAAAGACCATTGTGGGTGAATATGATTACTGTAAAAGAGATGGCTATTTTATGTTTACCACTCTCCTATCATCACCAGTCTTCTTGGGAATTTTAACTTTATTTTATTTTTACTAACTCTTCATTCTGTCATTCCCAACTATTCTCCCTGGGTAAATGTTCTTTATATAGAAAAAGATTTAACAGCACACTTAGCTTAAATAAGTTGTGTCCAAGGGGAATTAGCTGCCTGACAAGACATCATGTTTCACCACTCAGCTGTTTCAAGGATATTTCCTCCAAAAAATTTAGCTGCCAACCATACTGGCAGTGTGTGATTCTTGTCTGATAAAGATGGCGGCGGCATTTTTCAACAGCTGTTTTATACTAATCAATCAAAAAAGCCACCAATCAGGATAATACGGCTAGATTAACGTCATCCATTCTAACTCAGCATTTAGCCCTTGCAGTGCTACTGTAGTTAATGTAAAAATCCAAAACTGCTCACTGTAATTTAGTCTCTGTTCAAGGGTATCACCATCCCACCCTTCATGAATAACATCAATAATCCACCATTTAATATCATTCCATTGATGCTGTTTTCCTTTCCAGTGGTTTGATAATGGTGCCTGCAAATTCTCAGTAACAATAGTGATTTATGTTCATTTAACTCAGTTTATAGGTCTGCTACTGTGGCCAATATAGATCAAATTGCAGGGGCATTCCACTAAATACACTACATTTTAAAATACTTTGCCATGTCAAAGTGGCCAGCATTACATAAAGATTTGAGGTTTATATAAGAGGTTTCAAAGAGATTGAAAAAGTGATTGTCAATGGAATTCAAATAATCAAAACAAGTGTTGAGGACCATAAGCTTACATTACATTGATACTGTTCTCAGACTCAGGATATATTATAATGATGTCATAAAGGTCACTTGTTTATTCTAAAATGTTATGTTTGACAGGACATAGGGGAAGACCAGTTTGATTCCAATATAAAATTATTGACGACAATAAAATTGTAAATTAATAGGTCCAGACTCAGGAGTTTTCAAGATCAAGCCAAGTAGGTGTCAAATTTGTGTGTAGGCAAAATAATTTTTCAATGGGTTTGCATGTATTAAGAATGCACACTCCTGTCACCACTGCAAAGAACTGTCAGTAGCAAAGCAAAATGCCTACACACAAATTTGACACCTACTTGGCTAGATCTTGAGACTCCTGAGCAGTGGCATAGCCACAGGTGGGCCTGGGTGGGCCAGGGACCATCCACTTAGGGCTCAGGCCCACCCAACCCAACAGTAGCACATGTTTAGTGGTAGCTGGTGGGAATCCCAAGCTCCGCCAGCTGAAGACCTCCCCCTGATGGTAATGAAAACGCTACTCTCCATGATACTGGCACCTGCGCATGCTCAGTTTTCAGTGCATGCCTGCTTCAGACTACCAAGGTGGAAAGAAGCATTTTCCTGCCAGCTGAGATATATATTTTTTTGGTGAGGGGTGGGGGGGGGGGGGGGAGAACACTTGTTGTCCACCCACTTCTTGCCTAGGCCCACACAAAATCTGTTGTCTGGCTACGCCCCTGCTCCTGAGGAATGCTTTAATAGCCGAAACACAGATCTGTGTAGAGCCTGAAACTATAGACTTAGTTTTATGTTATACATACTTATTTTATGGTTACATACTTATTTTATGGTTTACTGCACAAGTCTGGACCTATTAACTATTTTATTGTCATCAATAATTTTATATTGCATACAATTTTAAAGCTGGAATTGAATCAGTCTTCCTGTACTTTCTTCTGTTTAACATATTTTTACTTGTAGGAGAGTGTTCGTTCCTTTTTCTTATATCCTAATACTTGACAGGACACAATATATTAACATGAATTGTGCTGTGCATCTGATGTACTTTATGTGAAATAACGATACACCTTAATATGCATTAATTCACTGAGAAGTAATCATACCTTTCATATGAACATGAACAAAATATTACTTTGTTATTACAATGAGACCATCAAATTCATCTTGATCTTAGCAGGATCTGAACCATGTTGACATGAGAAGAAAGGCTAGTACACTTGCTCTTTCTGACCAGGCAGTGCTGTGGCTGTTTTAATCTATTCAAAGCCACAATCACCTTCTGATCTGAAGAGCAGGTGACTTTGAAATGCAGCTGTGGCTTGATGACATTACTGCTGTATAACAAAAAGAAGTGTATTACAATTCAAGTAACACCAGACTAGTTAGTGAAACAATGTATTTTGCCCTTTTAAGATCATGCCTCATATGTCATCATCAATCACAAATGGAGTCTAATATGATGCTGCTTTAATGTTAGGATTATTTTATCTGGGTACATGTATTGCAGCTTTGTTGCATACAAAAAAGTATGTGCATTGTGGGTATATTTGTTTAACCACAATTTAAAGAAAATATTTTTCTAAAGGTAGTAGCAGAAACCATGTGCTTCATAAATCAATGTGCTCATTTCCTATTCCAGTGGTTAAAAAAAAAAAAAAAAACATACGCTGGGGTTTACTAAGCGCGGCTGGCTGTGAGGTGCTGACACAGCCCATTCACTTTGAATTGGTTATCTCAGTACTGATGCATGGAAGCCGCTAGCGTAGCTTAATAAACAGACCCCATAGCATTTTATTCTTTCTAGAAAATAAAAAGGCAGTGTGAATTCAGACTATTTTAGAAACAAAAGGAAAGGACTCTTTTACTTGGTTGCTTTTAGCAGCTAATGCAGAGTTTTCAGTGTGATAGACAGTAGTGCAAGCCTACACTACTATATTCTGTGCTAAAATAAAAGGAGTATTTGCATTAAAAATTCCACATTAGCTGCCCAACGCAAGTGTGTATGGGACCCACTGCTTTGTTGTATTGGGACCTGTGCATGAGATGGGCAGGTAGAGGTGTGGCCGGCAGTGACAGCTAGTGCATGGGCTATTACTGTACACTAGCTGTAAGGATTCTTGATAGCACAACTGAACTTACTGCCATCTCAGGAAGAGGCAGAGCTGTTGACAGATGAAGTGCCATGGCGGGACTTTTCTCAGCACTTCCAATCCCTGTGTTCTTGAATTACAGAGGCATTTTACCTTGTGTCCCTGGCCCTGTGAAGTGACAGGCCTCAGGATTCAATTAAATAAACACTTGTTTTCATTTATATCCCTTTGTCCAGCTGTGCTATTTCACAGACCCACCCTCAACCCTTGCTCAGGGTATCACATGTTGTGGAAGTGGTAGGATTTGGAGTTTATCATGCCTGAGAAAGCTGGATCCATGACCGCCAGGGCTCTGGGCCTATCAACAATGTTATGCCAGGACATTAGGCAAAAGGAGTTAGCCCTGCTTTAGTTAGTGGAGACATATACTGCTGGACAGGTAGGTTTTTTTTTTTTTTTGCTTTTGTTTTCTTCACGCAGTGTGCATTCCTGGGTGAGGTGGCTACAGCAAAACACATAGAGGCTACTCCAGTCCCTAGTGGAGGGCCAGCAAGAGCTGAGCAAATAGAACAGAGGCAGTGAGAACACCAGAAAGCCTCCCAAATATCTCTGGAAGCCCAGCAGAGCTCCCTGACCCGGGTGACACAAGACTTGCAGTCTCCCAAGTTGAACCCTCTGGTTCCGGTGTTACCCAAGATGATACTGGATAAAGACCCAGATTATTTCCTGACCAATTTTGAAAGAAGTGCCTGCCTTGATGGTTAGCCAGAAGCATCATGGACAGCTTAACTGAAGAATTTAATGACTGGTAGCAGCCAGATGGCATTCCAAGATGTTAATTCCGCTGGGATGTCCACTTATGCAGAAGCAAAATCTGCCTTTCTGGAGAGAATGAGCTGCACCACAGAGGCCTATCAGCAGCAGTTCCAGAAATGCAAGTTAAAGAAACTCCCAGGAGTTTCTTCTACCAATTCAAGGAAGTAGCCTGGGATGTCTGAATTGATGGAGGCACTCATCTCACCAGAAGCTACACATTTTGCTGACCAAGCCACAGGAACTGAACTTTCGCACCTGCTTTAGATGTGGGAAAGAGGTCACATAACCAGAGATTGCTTAGAGTTAGAGGCCATGGATGTGAATACGGTCACTTCACATGCTTGCAACTTTATAGCGGCCTCTCATCCTAAGAACAGAAATTGTGTACCACAAGTTGAAGTGAATGTGAAGCCCTACCAAGTGCTGGTAGACTCCGATATTGTGAAGACCCTCAGGCAGAAGGGATACCAAGCAGCAAATAAACTATGAATGAATCATGGCAGAACCCAGATGGGTTATCAGCAATGGTATATCATGCATGGGAGGAAAATGATCCTCGGTTGAGCCTACTAATAGGGGTTCTGAATTGGCCCTCAATTTTGTAAAATGACTTGGAGAAAGCCCATCGCTATATTGCTGAGTTGGAAGATGGTTCCAAGCAGGCAGCTAAGTATACTGAAAGGTTACAGGAAGATAAAAAGGCTGTTCAAACCCTTCTGGCAAGCTGAGAAATATGTGGAGGAACTCCAAGCCGTCTGCATTGCTGTGGAAACGGAGAACATGGAGATACATGAAACCATCAATCATCAGGAGGAAGAAATCAAGTGGTCAGGATCCAAACCCTGGAAGGAGAGTCCCAAGAAAACCATAGTGCAACAGAAAGAGGACACTCAGTCACTGAATCAGGTTGAAGAGCTGCTCCAGGAATTGCAGGGAAAAGAGGAGAATGCCTGGCAGATTAAGGAACAACATGAGAAGTTCAGGGGTGAGGTCAACAGGAGCTCGCAGGCACAGCACCTCTGTGGCTTTACTCCAAGCTGCAAGAACACCTAAGAGGAACCTGGTGGAGCTATAACACAGTGCTAGAATGACTTCAAATGCTGGCTGGCAAAAATACTGTACTGGAACTTCAAGTACAAGAATGCCAGGAGGAAGGACTTGCATGATATTCTTCCACCACATCAATCAGGATTCCATGCCCTTTTCAGCATAGAAACTGTTCTGAGCTCCATGCTAGACCATGTCCGACTACTGTTAAGTGAAGGAAAAAAGCACACTGCTACTTCATTTTGATCTATCCCTATCCTCAGCATTCGACCTAGTAGACCATACTCTCCTACTGTGGAACCTCAAAGAAATAGGAATCACAGGTAATGTTTTAAAATGATTCAGAGGAGGCTTCCTCAAAAGTAGGAGTAGAGGCTGACCAACAGACAAAGTCAACTCGGGAGATGGTGCTGGAAACATTTTATTGATTGCTTGAACAAAGGACCCGACACGGTCCGTGTTTAGGCGTGAAAAAACGTCTGCTTCAGGGGTCACAAATAGTGTTCTAAAAAAGACATATAAATGTGTCATAAATGTATGAACAAAAAATATAAAATATAAAAGCATATTGTATAATCAAATATCAAACATTGTGAAAATAAAACAATAAGAATAGAAATATAAATTTAAAATAATATTAAAATGAGCATGTATATATATATATATATATATATATATATATTTTTTTTTTTTTTTTGCATTTTTTCTAGCAAAAAAGGTGCAGGTACTCAAATGCTAGGCCGGCCTTCAGGGGTGGGGTGATCACTGAGGGATCCACCCCACAATAACCAGACCCCTGCAACCAGTCAAAGAATCTATGACAAGGCAGAATTGGTATGTAGAGCCTGAGCTCTTTCATTGAAACTTGGGGTCCATGGGTCAATTTTAGCACACAATGGAAAAGTACTCAATATCCCTAAGTACCCCGTCAAAAAAGCCCTGTATATATATGTGTCTCTCTCTCTCTCTCTCTCTCTCTCTCTCTATATATATATATATATATATAGATAGAGAGAGAGAGAGAGAGAGAGAGAGAGAGAGAAATAAATACATATAGATAGATATAGATAGATATAGATCTAGATAGAGAGATAGATGGCCTAATACACATAATATACATATATGTTTCTTATGTTTAAAAAGCAGACATGTTCATTTGGAATATCACGAAAACACATGTATATATAGAGGGGCATAATTGAACGAAAACGCCTATCTCCATGGGCGTTTATCTCCAAGAACGGGTCCGTGAAGGGGTGGACCGAACCGTATTTTGGGAAAAAATAGACGCCCATGTTTTATTCAACAATGTGTGAGCTGGGCGTTTTTGTTTTTCAGCGATAATGGAAAATGAAAGTGCCCAGCTCAAAAACGAATAAATCCAAGACATTTATTCGTGGGAGGGGCCAGGATTCATAGTGCACTGGTCCCCCTCACATGCCAGGACATCAACCGGGCACCCTAGGGGGCACTTTTACAAAAACAAAAAAACAGGTAAAAGAGCTCCCAGGTGCATAGCACCCTTCCCTTGTGTGTTGAGCCCCCCAAATCCCCCTCAAAACCCACTGCCCACAAGTCTACACCATTACTATAGCCCTAAGGGGTGAAGGGGGGCACCTACACGTGGGTACAGTGGGTTTGGGGGGCGGTTTGGAGGGCTCCCATTTACCAGCACAAGTGTAACAGGTGGGGGGGGGGGATGAGCCTGGGTCCACCTGCCTGAAGTCCACTGCTCCAGTGACCTGCATACTGCTGCCAGGGAGGTGGGTATGACATTTGAGGGTGAAAATAAAAAGTTGTGAAACATCATTTTTTTTGTGGTGGGAGGGGGTTAGTGACCACTTGGGGAGTCAGGGGAGGTCATCCCCGATTCCCTCCAGTGGTCATCTGGTCATTTAGGGCACTTTTTGGGGTCTTATTCGTGAAAAAACAGGGTCCAGGAAAAGTGTCCTAAATTCTAGCTAAAAACGCATACTTTTTTCCCATTATCGGTGAAATGCGCCCATCTTTGTTCGGCAGATAACCACGCCCCAGTTCCGCCTTCGCCACACCTCTGACATGCCCCCATCAACTTTGTCCGCATCCGCGACGGAGTGCAGTTGAAAACGTCCAAAAATCGGCTTTCGATTATACCACTTTATTCGTTTTTGTGAGATAAACGTCCATCTCCCGATTTAGGTCGGAACTTGGGCGTTTTTCTCGTTCGATTATAAGCAGGATAGTATAATACACATATATGAGATAATAGGGGCTCACTGAAGGCTAAAGACACCCATAGGAATACATTGGCATCTTTAGCGCTCCTATTTTTAGCATACGCTAACAACACCAGTATGTCTTAGTAAAAGACCCCCTTAGGAAATTCTACAAAGAAATTAGTATCCAGATCATACACACACTGTGCTTAAGAATGGTTTCTCTAGAAAAATCTGGATAAACCCTAACTTTATTGTAACCAAATAGGGAATCCTTATGATGAAACATAACCTTAAACTCCAATATAAATTAACCAAGAATGTAACTCTTATTTCCTTGTGCTCAGTTCCATCTGCACAGTGAAATCCCCATCAGGAATTTCGTTCCCAGCAGCAAACTCTTATATGTTGGACTGCAGTAGAGATTGGAGACAGGTGAAACCTATTGAATGATACTTCAAAACTTAATATCAATGACTCCCCACCACCACCACACACACACACTATACTTGAATATGCACAGCTTTGAAAGCTTTCGGGTTTATGAGCAGTATGATATAAACAAACAAATAAATGTTAGGAACTAGATATTCATCCAGCAGTGTTCAACGTTTTGCTGATCACCACTGGCATTATCCTTGGATATTCAATGCTTACTCATTTCTGGGATTTGGCACTGAATTTCCAGGTATATGCAGGCAGTGAAAACATAGCTGGTTGAGTGCAATATTCAGCACATAAGTGAATATGGTGACCTGCATAAAAATAGGACTGTGTTGTATGTGCCTATTTATGCAATAGTCCTAACCAGTTTAGGGGCCCTTTTACTAAAGCCATGCAGTAAAGGGATTAGTGCACACTAAATGCTTTGGGGCTCATTTTCAAAAGAGAAAATCATCTCAAACACTGCAGAAAGTGCCATTTGAAGATTTTTCTCTAAACATTGTGATATTTTTTTCTCTGTGGTGCATTCATATCACAAGTAGGCATGTTTGGGGCATGTTGGGGGAGGTGGGCATCCCCCAAACTTGGACATTTTTCTGCCATTAAGGAAAAAGGAAAAAACATTCAGGACTAAAAGTTGGATGTTTTGGTCTAGACCTGTTTTAATCATGCCTAAGTCACAAAAAGGTGGCCTAAATGACAAGATGAGCACTGGAGGGATTAAGGCATGACCTCCCCCAGTGGTCACTGACCTCCTCCCACCCCCACCCCCACCCCCAAAGATGTGAAAAGTGAAGAGACCTGTAGGAGGTATTCTCCAAGGACAGTAGGCCATATATTCTCTCATGTGGGTAATGCAGTACACGTTGCCCTGTCCAGAGGTTGAAAAAGCTTTCTAGAATGTTAAGAGCATATGCCATGCTCCCACAGCACATGCATGACTGCCTTCCTTCCTGCCGCAAGAGCACGGGACCCGCAGTAGCATAGTATAGCATACTAAAAAAAAAGGATACAACTCTAAGGGGAGGTGGGACGGTATGTGAATATATGGCCTGCTGTCCTCTGAGAATACCTGCTACAGGTAAGTATCGTCACATTCTCTGGGATAAGCAGGCCGATAATTCTCACATGTAGGAATCCCTAGCTACAAGGCTCACTGAAAACAACAACCATTGGTCAATTGGATCTCACAATGGCGAGGTTAAAAAACTGATTAACCTGAAACTATAAACAACTGTGTGAGAGTGCAGCCTAGAAGAGAACAAAATGAGCCTAGGGGGATGGAGTTGGATTCTAGACTCCAAACAAATTCTGCAGTACTGTCTGTCCAAACCAACTGTGGTGTCGGGTATCCTGCTCAAGGTAGTAGTGGACTGAAGACGATGTTACAGCCATGCAAATTTCTTCAGTAAAGGCTGACCTCAAGTGGGATACTGGTGCCACCATGGTTCTGACATTGTGAGCCTTGATATGACCCTCAAGGGTCAGTCCAGCCTCGGCATAAGTGAAAGAAATGCAATTTGCCAGTCAATTGGAGATTGTGTGTTTCCTTATGGTGACCCCCATCCTGTTTAGGTCAAAAGAAACAAAAAGCTGGGTGGACTGTCAGTAGGGTCTAGCCACTCCAAATAAAAGGTCAATGCTTGCTTGCAGTCTAAGTTGTGCAGTGTGCTCTCACCAGGATGGGCATGAGGTCTTGGAAAGAATGTTGGCAAGACAATCAACTGGTTTAGATGGAATTTCAATATAACCTTAGGCAGAAACTTAGTGTGCATGCAAAGAACTTTGAATGCACACTACGTTTCTGCATAAGGTTATATTGTTTCTCTGTTGTGATGAAACTTTGTATAAGGTGAATCCACTACTAAAGCCTGAAGCTCACTGACCCTGTGAGCTGAAGTAACAGCCACCAAAAATATGACCTTTCAGGTCAAGTACTTCAGATGACAGGAATCAAGTGGCTGAAAAGGAGCTTTCATCAGTTGGGTGAGAACGGCATTAAGGTCCTATGACACAGGTAGAGGTTTGACAGGGGCTTTGTCAACAGCAAACCTCTCATGAAGCGAACAACTAGATGCTGTCCAGAGATAGGCTTGCCCTCTACATGATGATGATGATAAGCACTAATTGCACTGAGGGCGTAACCGAGACAGACTATTTAAAGAACCCACCGGTTGGAGGTTACAAGCGGCCACTTTTCTTGGAAAAATTTCAGCTCCTCCAACCGACAAGTCATCTGGGACAGGCACTTTTATTGTGACTATGCTCTGCTGTAGCCAGTCAAAAGCTCACCCCTTGCATTGACTAGGGAGCTGTCTGGACCTTAGGCACATGCTGTTGACGAGAATGAGCACTCTAGGGCTGAGCCTGCTGAGGCTGACAATAAGAAGGAGCATATCTACACCACTGTAAGTAGTGGGAACCCCTCTTTGACTTACCCAAAACTGCCTAAATGAGGATCTGGTTGCAGAAGGCATCTAACGGGAGAGATTATTGATGGTATCAGTGTTTCCTGATGAGGTAAGTGACCTCCTCCATCTTTTCTCCAAAAAGGTTATCCCCATGGCACATGGCATCTGCCAACCACTGCTGGACTGCTGGGTCCAAGTCAGAGAAGTACAGCCATGAGAGTCTGTGCATCGCTGTACTTTGAGCAGAGGTCCTGGATGCCACATCAAAAGTGTTGTAGGCGTCCCTAGCCAAGAACTACAAGACGCCTTCTGCCGCTTGACCAACTGGTGAAGTGATTCGGCCTGCTATGGTAGGAGAGAGTCTGCCAAATCAGACATACTGTGCACCAAGGTCCACAAGTACAGGCTCATGTAGAGCTGGTATGAGTGTATACAGGAGATGAGCATAGAGGCCTGATACATCCTTCACTCAAAAGAATCCAGAGTTCTAGCTTCCCTGCCAAGGGGCACCTAAGCATAATACCTAGAATTCCTGGCCCATTTGAGTGCAGATTCTAACACCAGGGAATGATGAGACAACTGAGGCCTATCAAATCCAAGGGAATACTGAATCCAGTACATGGTGTCAATTTTCTTAGGGAGGAGAAGGACTGACAGAGGGCACTCCGAGTTCTTCACTTGAATGTCCCACAAGATCTCATGAAGCAGGACCATCACAGCCTCTCTAGGAGGAGACTCGTAGTCCAGAACCTCAAATATCTTAGCTCTGGGCTCATCCTCCACTTCCAAAGAAATGGGAAGGCAGCTTCCATTTCTTTAACAAAGATAGGAAGGAAAATCTCTCAAGTGGAGACTTTCTCCTATCCTGTGATAGGGAGGGATCAGATGGGATGCCATAGAACTCCTCCTCTGAGAAGTTCCATGGATCATCATATGACTCTCATCAGCGCTCTTCATCATTGTCAGCCAGAAACTCAACATGGGAGGGCTGAGACAGAGCCTGCCTTGACAAGGAGGAACTATGTCACCAAGAGGGGCAATGAGGTGTCAAATACAGCCTCAATTCCAGTGAAGCTTCCTGACATTGAGTGGGTGCCAACATGGGCATGGCAGGTACAAGCACCCCAGACGCCAAAGCACCATGTTGTAATAGCCCTACCAAAAGCTCAGGGAGCAAGGCCCAGAGGTGCTCATGAGGGCCAACATCAGGAAAGGTTGAAGTGTCAGTGTGGAGACAGGCTACCCTGCTGAACTGTCGGGGTCAATGAGGACTCCTAGTCCTGGCTGCATGGAGATCCATACATTGACACCTCTTGTAGGGAGTGGGAGCGGTCTTCCCAGCGCAGATGTTTCTCAGGTACTGGGTAATCCCTTGGTGTTCTGGAGCTCCTGGCACCATGCAACGAGGGCAATCAATGCCCATGCTTCTTGGGCTTCCCCCAATGCTGTTCATCGATGCTCCTCAGTGCCAACAAGGACGATGTTGAATCCTCACATTGCCTCAAGGTTCGATCCAATTCTGACCAGTCCCAGGGGGCCTTCATAGCAACCAGCATTGAGGCAGGTAGAGACCCACTTGATGCATGGTCACTCCCAGTGTCTAAGGGTCTCACAGCCATGCAGACTGATGCACCCAATGCCAATGCAACTCTCAACACCGATGTTGATACTGACGTTGAGGCTTTGGACCTGGCTCCAAAACATTTTTTCTCATTGAGTCTCTCTGGTCAAATGGGTTCTTTTTTCATTCAAAGTTACTACTAACCATTCATATAGCACTTGACGATGTATGCAGCATTGTACACATTATATGCAGGTACTTTCTCTGTCCCTAGAGGGCTCACAATCTAGATCTTTGTACCTGGGGCAATGGAGTATTAAGTGTCTTGCCCAAGGTCACAATGAGCTGCAGTGGGAATAAACCCAGGTTGCCAGGATCAAAGCCCGCTGCACTAACCATTAAGCTACTCCTCGACTTCTGAGGTATGTTCATGCCCCAATCACTGAAGACACCAAGAAAGGGTGTCTTTGCCTGAGATGGTCCTATTGCACCTACTACAGTGCTTGAAACCACTGGGAACCTGCAATGATATGGAAGGAAAAACAGTCATGGCCAAATCAAAGGACTCAATGGTGTCATAAAAAGGAGGCAAAGCACCAGGAAAAAAAAATAGGAAAGCCTGACTGGAGCTCAAGCCTATGTGCAGCCTAATGAGTGCAGTAAAAAATACACTCTCAAAGAAATCCCGAACTGAGCTGTGAGGAGCAGCTAAAATAATGTCCTCTCCTCTCCATGGAAAAAAGAGAACTGCGGTCCTGCACTCTCAGGACAGGCTGGAAGGTACTCGCGCACGTGTGGTTAGAAAGCACAGAGCACCGTGCACTCTTAAAGTTCTATAAACCTTTTTCAAGCTCTGGCCCAGGTAACACAGACTGTATTACCCACATGTGAGAATTATTGACCTTCTTGTCCTCGGAGAAGAAACAGTGCATACCAGCCTCTATAACAGCTTCAGATGTTATGGCCAGTTCTATTAGAACAACAAGCAGATCCCTGGAGTAGCCTAGTTGTCAATATAGTGCATTGTAGAGAACAGGACCCAAGCCCATATCCCACTTGGGTGGAATGCGTGAGCACTCCAAAGCTCACCAAAAACCTACTATATCTACATACAGGTGACACCTGCATCCATAAATGTTATTGTTGTGGTGTACAATTGGGTATAGTAGGTTTTTGGTGGGTTTTGGAGGGCTCACCATACAATACAAGGGGACAATGGTGAGATGTTTACCTGAGACCTTTTATGTGAAGTCCACTGCAGTGCAAACAAAACAGCAAAAGTAGAGGCTGATAAATGTGCAAACCAATTGGGAGATAATATTAAAAAACAGTTTATTCAGAATATTCATATCAAGGACCCGACACGGTCCGTGTTTCGGCGCCAAAGCGCCTGCCTCAAGGGTCACAAACAACTTTCTCTGAGAAGAAGCTGATTGGCTTGAATAATTCCTTTATGTAAGTACGTGGTTATAAAAACAAGTTAATCCAAAGAAACAACAAAAGACCAGCCAACCGATCAGCAAACACCATGTGACAGGACACTGCAGTGCCCTATAGGGTGCCTCACTGCTGTACTGCAATGTCTGTGTGGTCAGTCTACTAAGAATGCTGGTCTCTCATATATTCCAATGGCTTGTTTTTCTGCAATTTGCCCTAGGATTTTCTTTTTTTCCATAAATGGTCCTAAAAGATGTACTGAGCACAAAAACATCTAGCAAATGGCCATTTTGAAACAAACAAAATGGATGCTTTTCAGTTTGAAAATTGCCATGTTCACTACTGAATTAAAAAAAAAAAGAAACCATCCAAAAATGGATTTAGATGTCATATCGAAAATGTGCCTCCACATGTCCTATTTTATACCTACGCACCAAGTGCAACTTAGCGCATGCTAATGTCCATTAACATGTTCTAAGCTTTACTAAAAGAGCCCCTACGTACTGAATATCAGCATTTATCTGGCTAAGTGTCAGCTCTGCCCAGGAACACCCACAAAATAGCCAGTTTCAGCCCACTGAGCATTTTCAGTGGCCCTGTCCAGTTCAGGGCCGCTGAATATGCCCAGTTAACCCTGGACAAGTGATTTAGGGGATCTTTTACTAAGGTGCACTGGTGTTTTTAGCGCTCGTTAAAAATAGGTGCACGCTAAACGCTAAAGACACCCATAGGAATACGTCATCTTCTTTAGCATTTAGCGCACACTTATTTTTAACACGCCCTAAAAACGCCAGTGCGCCTTAGTAAAAGACCCCCTTAAATGGTCAGAAGCCATTTCTAGCCATTTAAATTGCTTTTTTTTTTTTTAAACAAAACAAAAATGCTTTGAATATCTGCCCCTCAGACTTATTCCGAAGTGCATTGCTATCTTAAATAAAGGCTTCATTAAGGGGCCCTCTTACTAAAGTGTGCTAAAATCTGGGCTTAACACCTTGTAAATGCATAATTTTACCACTTGATAAGACCCAGATTTAACGTGGCGCTTTTTGGAAACATTCCCTCTATTTTTATTGCAGGTTTTGCATTAATGTAACCATTAGCATGTGTTACCTGCAGGACGTTAATGCGGAACCACTTTCTGCCTCCTATGTAGGAGGTACTAAGTGCTCCCACATTAACTGTAAGTTATAGTACACACTAAGTACAACATGCTAGCTGGCTGACACCTTTACACCCACTCTCCACCCATATCATTCTTCATCAGAGAAACATTCAGAAAAATGCAGTAACACTTCAGTTTAATATGTGGTTCCGCAAAACCTCTTAACACCTTTGTGCAGTAGCCTGTTACCACATGCTAACTATGCGTTAAATGCTTAACGTCCATTAGTAAAAGGGCCCCTAATTGTTGATAAGGTTTCAACACTGACCTCATCTCCATGTATCTGAATAATAGAATTGTTTGATGATAATTTCAAAGTTCCCTTCAAAAAGTCACAGAGCTGGTATATACATCCAATTAAAATGTTTCAATATGCGATGTTAAGAATTACATTTGACCCAGGGTAACATCAGATAGTGGGACCAGCATAAGGGATAAGGAAAACGTAACACTAGCAGAAGTGTGTGTAGGGGTGGAGGGGGATGATTACCTCAGACAGGGCCATCTGACCTTTGGAGCTTTCCCTCTCATCTCTGGCTACAGCTCCAAGCTAGTCACATTCACTCTCAGCTTGTAGGAGGCTTTGCAAACACAGCCCAAAGTTCTCCATAGAAAGGGAAGCCCTGATTTCTTGAGGATCCTTCAAAATTAAAGTCTGCTCGGTTCTATACTACAATACTATACTATACTATTGGAGTTTTCTATAAAGCTATTATTCCAAAAGATTTAAATTAGCACCACTGACTGGATGTTGTTTTCCAGATGCAGCTCCTATTGCAATTTCTGTGTCATCAGCCCACACTGGAGGAAGTTGATGGCTGAATGTTGAATCTGCGGAGGGAGGGAGCGGTCTAGTGGTTAGAGCACCAGTCTTGCAATCCAGAGGTGGCCAGTTCAAATCCCACTGCTGCTACCTGTGATCCTGGGCAAGTCACCCAACCCTCCATTGCCTCAGGTAAAACTTAGATTGTGAGCCTTCCAAGGACAGGGAAATACCCAGTGTATCTGAATGCAACTCACCTTGAGCTACTACTGAAAGAGGTGTGAGCAAATCTAAATACATTTGAAGAAGCAGCAGGGGAGTTCTATCCCCAGAGCTCAGAAATGCCTCAAACCACAGGAGTAGTGTAGATATCTCTCCATCCATCAAGGCACTAGATAGACCGCCAAACTGGCTTGTACACTGTAGATGTTGGAATATATGCCTTGAGGTAGGTAGAATGTTGGAAACAATTTCCCCTTTACTTTTCCTCCCCCTGCTAAATGGAGCAGAGCCACTTTAACCACTTATAGAGACCTGTGTAAACTTTTGAGCATGGGCCCTCCTTTTATTTTTTCCAAATTAACACTGGCCCATTGTAAGGAAAAGAGAAACTTTATACTATATTACTATCAAAAGATGTATTTTAACACAATGTACATTATATTCTGTACCTGAATAAAAATGATTAGAAAGATTACTGTTAATATACAAAGGTGGTTATTTTAAAAGCTCTATTCATGTTTTGGACATCTAAAAATCAGCATATAGATATCTATATTATATGGATGTCCAAATCTTGATTTTATAAAGCCAGGATATGTATGTCTAAAACTGTAGTACATCCATATAGCAAGGGTGCTGGTCTGGGCACATTTTGGGTGGGATTTGAGAGGGACCAAAATATAGATGTCCAGCTCTGATTGCAGAAGGGGAAGAGATATCTATGTCCAAAAAGATGGATGACTGTATTTAGAGTTGGTACTCCAGGTTACATATATTAGTACTTAGCAAGCATCAGCACAGCATAACCATCATGTAGCAGGATTGCTTCAACACTAAAAAATCTTTTTCTCTTAAGTTGTGTAAGGAGCCACGAAGAAGGGACCAGAAAGTCTGGAGGGAAAGGGCCGGGGAGACAAACCTTACCCGGAAGCCCCAGGAGACTACAATTCTCAGAGGCACCAACGTAGATTGCCCACCCCTTGTAGGGAGAGCAGTCCTTCCCCTTCCTCTGAGAGGCAGGACCACTACAGTTCCCAGCAGACCCTGGATAGAGCACCTGACCCGGCCAGATGTGTGCAGCACTACAATCCCCAGGCTTCTAAGGGGGAAGAGGGAGATCTAATCAGGAGGATATCATGCAGTTGAGGGAGAGGCAAAGGGAGGAACTCATAGACTGGCAGCCCTAAGAGGGAGGAAAGGGGATTCTTCAGGAGGCAGCATTTGGACCAGGAACATATGGATATCTCAGCTCTGGCCAAGGTGAAAGGGCAACAATTGAAAGGGTTCATAGCAGCCTTGCTCTTTGGCTTGGTGCGGGGGGGGGGGGGGGGGGGGGAGAAGGTTTCTGGGAAGGGAAAAAAGAACCTGATAGAAAGCTCAGCCCTGACCCAAGTGAGAGGATACCAGGAGCTGGTAGAGATATGGGAGGGGGTCCCCTCAACCTCTGCTAATTCACAGGAGGAGGGATGAAGGAATAAAGGGTTGAAGCTGAGTGCAGTAAAACTGTTCTGCCTACAAATTAACTTTCATGGCAGCTGAATGCAATAGAACTGTTCTGCCTGTAAATTAACTTTGATTGGAACTGAAAGCAATAGAACTGTTGTGTCTACAAATGAACTTTGAATGAAGCTGAAAGCCATAGCACTACTCCGCACATATAATAAATACATAGCAAAGGTCTCTGATTGGTATGGGAGCTGAGGTGCTAGGGGATGCCTATGTGGATTCAGGTTTGTTATGCACTTGGGAGTTTTTCTTTGAACTGTGATTAAAAGGAGGAGGAATAGACTGATGTTCAGTGGTTTGTTTTTTCACCATTATTAATAATTTGATTCCTCCCAGAGACCAAACGGACTGATTGAGGAGGCGGGAAGAAAAACCAAGATCAAGGCACCACATGGCACTTGGGGCCGCAACTGCACAAGGCAGGCGCCTACATGACTGTGGAGACGGGGGTCTGAGCTAAGCAGAGAGCCCAGCCTGTTAGAGGGTGAGCTTTAGGCAGGTGATGACCCTTACCTGGAGTTGAGAACAGAAGCTCACCAAGGTAAAGTGGAGTGAAGTGTATCTACCTATCACAAGGCCTGACTAACTGCTCTCCTCCCTGTGCAAGGGGTGGGGACCTGCCTAATCATGACTACAGTTGTCTTACAGTTTTTTTTAATAGCTCGTAGTTGAGTCCATGAAAAAAAAATATCATTGCCTGTATAAAGGCCAAAAAGTGTCACGGATCCACTGCATGAACTTTCAGCATCCCTCCCCACAAGATTCAAAGAATGTCCAAAGCAAGGGATATACACAACAAGTTCATTTAGGCTGCATATTCTAGCTTGCATGTGTTTGTAGTGACCAGTCATATTACTTGCATTGTTGTGACTTTAGCGAAAAATGGCCAAAAATCGTGGTTGGCCAAAAAAAAAGCCGCCCAAAATCCAGCAACCCGCACACGGCATGAAAAAGCCACAGCGGGTCACGGAAAGGGGCAGCAGAAGATTCAGATTTCAAACAAAGCATGGTTACATGAAGATTCAAAAAGAATCTCTGCTGCTGGTTTACCACTTCTTCTTTTAGTAGGCGGAGACACCAAGCTCAACTCCAATGAGGCGCCACTCAGAGTCAGAGAGCAGGAGAATGAAATTTCTCATCTTTTTTGCCAGCCAGTTGGACTTCGTTAATGATGTCATACTGCTGAGAACAGACAGGTCCACTACCAGTGAATAAAGGCAGACTCACCATGCTTAGAATCAGAGACTTGCCATCAGTGCTGTAGGAGGAGAGAGAGGAGGACAGCAGCAAGCAGCAGCAGCAGCTGCAGGAGCACTGCAGGAGGAGGAGGAGGACTTCTCTCAGAGGTAGCAGGAGCAGATCAGCTGTGTCACAGAGGAGGGAGGGAGGGAGGGAGCAGGACGGAGCAACTGGCACTGAAGGAGAGAGAACTGGAAGGCAGCAGAAGTTCAGCAGCTGTGGTACTGTGACCAGAGCCAGACCAGAAGAGAAGGGGAGGACGGGCGGGGATGGGTCGCATTTCTGTCCCCGTGCAACTCTCTACTCATGACTTTGAAATTTTCTCAGGAGTTTCTCATGAAGAACTTTCTCAAAAGCTTTCTGAAAATCTGGATACACTACATCAACTGGCTCACCTTTATCCTCATCCTTATTCACACCTTAAGCATTGCCTTCAGATCAATCCACAAATATAGAACAGCATTGATGTTTTTACTGTTGGTGCTTTGACAATAAAAGAGAGTTTTTACATTCATTTTGCTGGAAGTTCTTTGGCCCACCCCTGCACTGATTCCTCTTAACTTGATTAATTACAGACTTGTACATGAAGACTATATAGAATCCCTCCAGTCCCATAATCTCAATCAGCTCTTTACACACACTTGTTGAGAAAAAGCTGGTATGGCCCTTGCCTTTGATAGCTTTAGATTGAATGTGCTGTGCCAAGAAAGAGTTATACTCACTCAGCTATTAATTCAATTAGACTAAGGTAATTGCCATTGTGTGCAGAATCATTTGTTTGATTCCTCTGAAAACCAGTCCTCTTTCTGCAAAGAATATTATCACACTAATTAAAAGTTATAATTGGAGTGGAGGAGTAACCTAATGGTTACAGCATTAGGCTAAGAAAAAGTGGAATCCAGCTCAAAGCTACTGCAGCTCGTTGAGATCTTGGGCAAGTCATTCAACCCTTAGGTACAAACTCAGAATGTGAGCCTTCTAGGGACTGAAAAAATATCACTGTACATGAATGTACGCTGCTTGGAAATTATGAAAAGAAATACAATAAATACCTTTCACCAGTAGTTTGTGTTTTTTTTTTCAATTTGATTCTGAATAGCATAGTCAAGTCAGCCTTCCATTCTTGCATCCATTACTGTAGAAATATGATTTGTTATTGTTCATGCAATGAAATTCTGGTACTGGCATGCTTCCAGTCATTGAAGCCATTGTCCTCAAGTATTGGCAGAACAAAATAGCTTGAAATAAAATAGTACATCTATTTAGTAGTTGGTGAGCAACATGAGCACTTACATTCAAGCTTTTCACCATTGACACATTTATGAATAAATAAGTCCACAGTACAACTACACCCATCTTTCATTGTTGAGACAAATTGTCATTGCGTAGTTTTTCAAGATTTTTGTGGACTGACTTGTTTTCTTTATTGGCTCAAAATGTCTGCCTTTGTATAGCAGGTAACCTGGGCCATGTACCAATATCTGATGAAAAATCTTTCATTTCCACTTGCATGTTCCCTTACAGGATGGGGCAGAAACTCAGTATAAACCCTTCAAATTCAGGTCTACAGATTTACACCTTGTAGGCACAGGAAGTTCCCCAGCAGTCAATACACAGCAGAGCATGTGACATGTTTTCCTTTAAAATTCGGTGTCACCCTTAAGTATAAACAACAGACATGTGAAGTAGTACAATTTAAAGCCCACAGAAATGAACACTCAGATCCTGCTGTATAACTTAGCAAATGAGAATTACCTGTTGCCATTGCAGCTGCTGTGAACATAAGAATTGCCTTATTGGCCTGGGTCAGAACAAAGTTCCATCAAGCCCAGTATAAATCTTTATCATATCTCCCCTGCTAGAACTCTAAAACAATCCAACCTATGAACAATATTTCAACAGTGGCAGAACATCAATAAACCCCTCGACTGGAAAACAGAATTCTAGATTGCTAAAGATCCCTATATGGAAACTATACACTAGTGGAATCCCTCAAGTCCCCAAACAAAATACAGAGCCAGCAGTGCTCACCAAATGCAGAATAATTGACCACAGCATATCAAAACTGCAGATAAATAAACTGAAAAGAGGCCCTGAGAAGTCAGACTCAGTATGAATTTACTCAGTACAACAATAGATAAACAGACATTCCACATGCATGCACTGTAGGAAATACAATACAAAACAGGACATGAGATACAAGGAAAGACCAAGAGACCCACCATTCTTTCTCACTCCTCCCACTCTCCCTCTCCCTTCAATCATGCCTCACAGCCTATTCATTCCATCCAGTGCCCACCAACCAGTCTTTCCTCCCTAGCCAGTTCCCACCAGTCTCCTTTTTCTTCCATTAGATATTACTGACCAGCTGAAATTAGCTATAAAGGGAATTGTCAGAGGTCATCCTTTTCTTGTATGGACCTGCTGCTGGCTTTAACAGAGTTCTGAGGTCCACTGCATCCTGCCTGCTCTATGTGCCTCACTTGCCCATGCCTAACATCAGCTCAGCACATCTGCATTGTCCTCTGAAGGTTTAAACTGACTATGGCATTCTCATGAAGGTAGAGCAATTGAGGAGCAGGCAGCAGCAGCCAATGAATGTCAGTTTTTTTTATTTCTTCAACTATATGACTATGCAGCAGTGGCTATCACAGACATAATCAGAAGAGCAGTAATCCAGCCCCAACTGGCACCCATATAATGCCATGGAGAAAGATGCACCAGAAGTCAGCGGCAAATTTACAGACTTGAGGCCAAATTTACTTATGGATAACTAAGCAGTTGGGCCCACTCTATGGAGGGACCCGGGCAGCTTTTCCTTTTGCCCATTGGTAAAAGTGGCCCTAGGTCTAAGTGCTTTGAAAATACGTCCCCAAATAAGCTAAGTATTTTGAGTTTAAAGATTTTTTTCAAGCATGAGAGGTGGAGCACTATTAATATATTAAAAAGTGTGCAATGATTAAAAAGGATGGACAGTATTTAGACCAGTAGGTCTGTGAGAGTCCTATGAAAGTGTATAAGCACACACAAAAAAGTTTTTCACAAATGTTTTTAATGGTATTTTAGGTGATTTAAAATGCAACCAACTTCTCAGTGGAATTTTTGTGGTTTTTGCCTAGTACATTTTATTTCCCAGAGAGATTGAATAAGATATTCCTCTCTTTTCTGTTTGGATTGACATTGCATTGAGACATTTTTGGCAAAGTGTCTCAATTCGGATTTAGACGTCATATTGAAAATACCCCTCCATATTATCTATTTCCTCTTCAATTCTGTACAATTTTGATTGCTTGGTTAGAGTTTAAAATACAATTTAAAAAAAAAAAACACTGCAAGCTCCATGCGTAAGTGCCTCATTTAGGTGTGCCCATTGACACCTGCAACAGACCTGGTGTAAGTGGGTGTATCTAAATGTATGCACAATTCTTCCAACATACATTAGTATTAGATTAGAAATGCAAAGTGTCCCCACCTATAATGCTGCCTCCCATTGCCACAATATCATCATACTACTCACCACCCTATCTCTTCCATGGTGGCCTGCTTAGACAAGTGTTGGACCAACTCACCTGACACTTCAAAAGGAAAAGTTACCAGGGACCCATGCAGAAAACTTCCTGAGTGGTTACTGTGGGTTTAACATCAATAACTGTGGCATAGCAATGCAGAAATGGATTCAGCATGGGTGTTCCCCTATGTAGATCCTTATCGTAGCCCACGCGCGTCCAGCATGTGCCTAATCGGCATTACTGCCCGACTACCACATTCCATGGGCAGCAATTCTGAATTTGGCGTGCACCGAAAACATGTGTTAGAAAATATTTTCTATTTTCTACTGCATGGTGCTTACCCGGTGGTAAATGGCAGTAGGAGCGCTCTGCATGTTTACCACTCAGGTAGTGTGTGAGACCTTACCGCTAAGTCTATGGGTGGCGATAAGGTCTCAGGCCGAAAATGGATGCACACTGGTTTTTATTTTGCTGAAAGTCCAGGCTGCGGTAAAAACTGGCCTAGCACACACCCGCACTTGCACTACTGCAGGCCACTTTTTGCCATGGCTTAGTAAAAGGGCCCCTAAGAGTTTAGTGGCACTCCCTCTCTCACTTCAGTCAGACCACCCTGCCCTTAGTCTAACGGCCTCCCTTCCTCCCTCCCTCCCTCTCCCTGATCAAATACCTCACATTTCCCAACAGTAAAGAAAAATACCTGAGGGTCTTGTGCCCCCCACCAATTCCCTGCCCCTGTCCCCCACTACCAACATCAATAGAAATCCCTGGTTGTCTAACGGTCCCCCTCCCTTCCCCCACCCAGACAAGCTTGCTCCCAGCTGTAAAATAACACTCCCTGGTGTCTAGTGACATCCACCCAACCCTGAACCTTTTTGTAAGTCCCCCGGAACCAGCTTATCTGAAGAATCAGGAGTGATGCATTTGCTCCTGCTTCCTGCACTGCCATCTTCAAAATGGTGGCATCCTGCCACGCAAGTGTATCCTGGGATGCACTGGGTGGAACTAGTTTACCATATAAGGGAGAAATTTTCTTATGTGGTTGACTGACCCAGCAAGTTGCTGCCATTTTATAGATGATGGCACTAGAGGCAAAATCATGTGGGTGTCCTGGAGGGGGGGGGGGGGGTGTTGCAAAATCAATCATGGGGTAGGTAAGGTTTTTTTTTTTTCACACATTTTGGAGATTGGACAGGTTGGGGGGGAGGGGGCCCACTAGACCACCAGGGATTTTTTTACTTTTAAAATCAAGTTGAACAGGTGTGGGGAGGGAGGGGTGCCACTGGACAACGGGGCATTATGTTTATGCTAAGAGAGAGGAAAGAAGAGCTGTCGATATCAAGGGAGATACCAATGGAATTTTTTTTTTTTAAATATTATAGGAGGGGAGGGGGGTTGGTGGAAGAGAACATGGTCGGACAGTAGTGTGCCGAACCTGTTGGGGATGGGAGGGTGCCATTAGACACCAATGACATTTTTCTTTAATATGAGGAGGGGGGGTCCAAGCAGAATAGTGGCAACTTTTTCCTTTTTAAATGTCATCCTTCCTGTCAGTGTCTGAGCCAATCACCGCTCAGGCATTTACAAAAAAAAAAAAAATAGCATTTAGGTATAAGCTGCACATTACTGCCACAGTTTTAATGCGGCAGTAATTTGCATGCATAGAGGGTAGTGGCAAATGGAGCTCATTCTGCAAATAACATCTCTCCCTCTTAGTTCCTTCTTTCCCTACTGCCCCCAGGTTTAAGATGTTTCCATCTCTCTTCCTTCCCTTTCCCCCATGTGTCTAACATCTCTCTCCCTCATTCCCCTCCACCCCGGATCCAACATGTATCCATCTTCCTTCCCTTCCCCCCTCCTTGCGTTTAACATCTCTCCTTCTCTGTGTCTTCCGTCCCTTCCCCCACCTCACCCCACCCCACCCCACCCCATGTGTCCATTGTCTCTCACTCTGCTTTCCTCTGCCCTCAGGTCGGCACTACTCATCTCTCTCCTCTCCCCCCACCCACAACCCAGTATCTCTTCTTCTCTCTGACTCCCCCACTTTAAAACCTGTGTTTCTGTGCCAGAGCGGCAGCAGAAGTGATTCCCTTCAGCTGTCTGCTGTCTACCACCGAGCTCACAGCCTGCTTTCTGCAGCATCCCACCCTTGTAGAAGTAGGAAGGGGACAAATAAAGAGCAGGCCGCGAGCTTGGTGGCAGACTGCTGAAGGGAATCACTGCTGCTGCCGCTCTGCCACAGAAACACAGGTTTTAAAAGGGGGGGGTCTGACACGGGAGTAGAAGCTGGGCCACGGGTGGGGGGAGAAGAGTTGAGAGAGTCAAGTAGTGCCAGACCCGGAGGGAAGGGGAGGGGAGGGGAAGCAGAATAAGAAATGGTGGACACGTGGAGCAGAAGGTGCTGGGACCCCAACTTCTCTGAGCCCTCGTGCACTGCCCGGTTGCCCAACTGGTCAGCTTGCCCCTGACATGTAATTAACGTGCCTAGATTCAATCTCATTAGGCACTAGGTACGTGTTAATGTCTAATGCAGGTATTAAAAGGACCCCCTAAGTTTTCAGATGAAAATTCATCTTAATTTAGGAGCTTAAAAGTCATGCTTTATAAATTTAGTTCTACTATTTACCTGCTTTGAAATATGAGCCTGATTTGAACCTAATGTTGAAAATCTATGCTAAGATCCAAATTTTTTTTCCCCACCTTAAATCTACCCCTGTTGCCATCCACTATTAAGATCCTAAATTTAAGAGTTCAGTGAAATTTTGAGAAAAAAAATATGCCCTCAGCCTTAGTAAATTGTCCAGGAGGCTAACTTAGGCGGCTATTATCAAGAACAAAATTATAGAGCACATTCAAAAGCATGGACTAATGGGACAAAGTCAACATGGATTTAGTGAAGGGAAGTCTTGCCTCACCAATCTGCTTCATTTCTATGAAGGAGTAAACAAACATGTGGACAAAGATGAGCCGGCTGATATTGTGTATCTAGATTTTCAGAAGGCGTTTGATAAGGTCCCTCATGAAAGACTACAGAGAAAATTAGAGGGACATAGGATCGGAGGTAGTGTCTTACTGTGGATCAAAAACTGGTTGAAGGATAGGAAACAGAGAGTAGGGTTAAAGGTCAATATTCACAATGGAGAAGGGTAGTTAGTGGGGTCTCTCAGGGATCTGTGCTGGGACCTCTGTTTTTTAACATATTCATAAATGACCTATAGATGGGGGTAACCAGTGAGGTAATCAAATTTGCTGATGACACAAAGTTATTCAAAGTCGTCAAATCGTGGGAAAATTGTGAAAAATTACAAGAGGACCTTATGAGACTGGGAGACTGGGCGACTAAATGGCAGATGACGTTTAATATGAACAAGAACAAAGTGATGGATGTGGGAAAGAGGAACCCAAACTATAACTACGTCATGCAGGGTTCAGAGTTAGGAGTCACGGTCCAAGAAAGGGATCTAGGTGTCATCGTTGATGATACGTTGAAATCTTCTGCTCAATGTGCTGCAGCGGCTACGAAAGCAAGTAGAATGTTGGGTAGTATTAGGAAAGGGATGGAAAACAAAAATGAGGATATTATTCTGCCATTGTATCGCTCCATGGTGCGACCGCACCTCGAGTATTGTGTTCAATTCTGGTCACCACACCTCAAAAAAGATATGTGGAGGGGCATAATCGAACGAAAACGTCTATCTCCATGGACGTTTATCTCCGAGAAAGGGTCCGTGGAGGGGCGGACCGAACCGTATTTTCGAAAAAAAATAGACGTCCATGTTTTATTCGACAATTTGTGAGCTGGGCGTTTTTGTCTTTCAGCGATAATGGAAAATGAAAGCGCCCAGCTCAAAAACGAATAAATCCAAGGCATTTGTTCGTGGGAGGGGCCAGGATTCGTAGTGCAGTGGTCCCCCTCACATGCCAGGACACCAACCGGCCACCCTAGGGGGCACTTTTACAAAAACAAAAAAAAAGGTAAAAGAGCTCCCAGTTGCATAGCACCCTTCCTTTGTGTGTTGAACCCCCCAAATCCCCCTCAAAACCCACTGCCCACAAGTCTACACCATTACTATAGCTCTAAGGGGTGAAGGGGGGCACCTACATGTGGGTACAGTGGGTTTGGGGGGGTTGGACGACTAAGCATTAAGCAGCACAATTGTAACAGGTAGGGGGGGGGGATGGGCCTGGGTCCACCTGCCTGAAGTCCACTGCACCACCTAACAACTGCTCCAGGGACCTGCATACTGCTGCCAGGGAGGTGGGTATGACATTTGATGGTGAAAATAAAAAGTTGTGAAACATCATTTTTTTGTGGTGGGAGGGGGTTAGTGACCACTGGGGGAGTCAGGGGAGGTCATCCCCGATTCCCTTCGATGGTCATCTAGTCATTTAAAGCACTTTTTTGGGACCTGTTCGTGTGAAAAAAGGGTCCAACAAAAGTGTCCTAAATTTCCGCTACAAACGCCTTTATTTTTTCGATTATCACCCTAACACGTACATCTCTCCTCGGCCGATAACCACGCCCCAGTTCCACCTTCGCCACACCTCTGACACGCCCCCATCAACTTTGTCCGCATCCACGACGGAGTGCAGTTGAAAATGTCCAAAATCGGCTTTCGATTATACCGATTTATTCGTTTTTGTGAGATAAACGTCTATCTCCCGATTTGGGTCGAAATCTAGGCGTTTTTCTCTTTCGATTATAAGGTGGATAGTGGAATTAGAAAAGGTGCAGAGAAGGGCGACAAAGATGATACAGGGGATGGGATGGCTTCCCTATGAGGAAAGGCTGAAGAGGCTGGGGCTCTTCAGCTTGGAGAAAAAGCGGCTGAGGGGAGATATGATAGAGGTCTATAAGATAATGAATGGAATGGAACAGGTCGATGTGGAGCGTCTGTTTACGCTTTCCAAAAATACTAGGACAAGGGGGCATGCGATGAAGCTGCAGTGTAATATATTTAAAGCGAATCGGAGGAAATTTTTCTTCACTCAACGCATAGTTAGACTCTGGAATTCGTTGCCGGAAAAAGTGGTTAAGGCAGTTGACTTAGCGGACTTTAAAAAAGGGTTGGATGGCTTCCTGGAGGAAAAGGCCATAGAATGTTATTGAATGGACCTGGGAATAATCCACTATTTCTGGGATGGGCGGGACAAATTGTTCTTTTGGCTGCTGTCGAAGACAGGCTCGATGGACCCTTGGTCTGTCCCGGCATGGTGATGCTTATGTACTTATGTACCTCTATTTTTTAAGGTAAGTTTATGGGGAAATTTGATGCTGCCCAAGAACATATGTATCTTGGCTCTATACTAAATTTTTCTATGTGGTAATGTGTGTGAATTAATTGTAATGCATCGTTATGTATTTCTTTTATTTGTATGCTTCATATTGTTTATGAATATGCACTAGTGTTAACTGCTTAACAAAGACAGGCAGTATATAAATTAATAAAATGAAAGTTAAGAGTTAAATACTCAGCCTGCAGCAGTCAGCATTCTTTTGGGCCAGTGTTATGTCTGGATATCCAATGCCAGCCTAAGTTCAGGCACCAGCATTGAATATCTGAGTTTGTGCAGCCGACTATCCCTTATCCAGTTAAGTGTGATGTTCAGTATTCAACCCCCTAAATGAAACCTGGTAAAGATAGGACTGAGTTTTATGCAATCCGATTTATCTGCCCCGGACCACCTACAAAATAGCCAGCTATGGCTTTAGTGGTTAGTGCTCATATTCAGTGGTTAAGTGTCACTGAATATCAATGGATAGCTCCACACAAGCGATTTCACAGCCTCTCCTGTGAGTATATTTACTAAGGTGCATTAGCATTTTTAACGTGCCTTTAAAGTTAAGGCGCGTTAAACGCTAATGTGCCAATACATTCCTATAGGCGTGTTAGCGTTTGACAAACGTTAGCGTTTAACATGCGTTAAAATCGCTAACGCGTCGATAACGTACTTTTGTAAACACAGGCACTGGCTAGTTAAACAGCTTTGAATATTGATCCCTCAATCATCATTAATTGAGAGCTAGGAGGGATGGGTGGGAAAAAAAGATCAAAGAACCACTTGGTCCCACCTGGAAGTTTTCAAAGCTTAGACCTTGTAGGAAAGGTGTTTTTTTTTTTTTTAGAGCAAACACAATGGTACACAAGGTAGTGGGAATGGAAGAAGGCCTGACAACCCTCAGGAAAAAAGCAATTCAAATTTATTACTTAAACTATGTGTAAAAATAACATAAAGCAATGCTCAAATAACACTATGTACAAAATAATGCACATTAAAATAAATATACTCAAAATACCAGTAATGTACATTAAAAGCAATGTCAAAGTTCAAGACTTGACAAGGCACCATGTTTTGGTATGTTCAGTTACCTTCTGGGTTTTTTTTAGAGCTTCATTCTAAGCTTGAAACTTACAGCTCATGGTACCTGCAGTTAGGTGCTTTTTTGCATGTGCATATGCTAAAAAAAAAAATGTAGCACTTATGCATGCTAGCATCCTAAGAGCTATTCTATAAGAATGCATGAAACTGCTATGGCATGCAAATACAAGGAGGATAAACATGTGGGTGGAGCATAGGAGGGGCATGGGTGGGGCTTTTTGTGTGCTATTAACTTGAAGCTCACTGTAAGTTACACAAGCCCTTGCGACATATGGCCATCTACATTTACAAAAGGTTTACAGCTGGTGTCACTGTGGACATCTAAATGTAAGGCGTCTGATACCGGGTTGTATTAGCATTCTATAATAAAATCTGGGCACCCATGTGCCATTAAAAAATAGGATCTCATCTTGTGGAATCAGGGTGCCTACAATAAGGTGCCAACTTAGGAGCCCTTTTAGAATACCGTGGTAAAGCTACTATGGTGTTGTCATGCGCCAATCCATTATTAATTGCTGGCCTACTACGGGAGCAGGTGTTAATGTTTCTCCCAGCGTGCACCATTTCCAGTGTGACATGGTGGTAATTGAGCAGTGCCATGTGCTGCCCAGTTACTGCCGGGTTACTACGGGAGCCCTTACCGTCTTCTAAATAGGAGGCGGTAAGGGGTCCCCTGCAAATGGCCATTTAGGAAGTTTGCACTTACCACTCAGCCATTTCCTTTTTTTTCTTTTTTTTGCCTTTTATCCACTGCTGTAAAAGGGACCTTGGCGCATGGCAAATCCATGCACTGACGCTACCGCAGGGCCTCTTTTACCACAGTTTAGTAAAAGGGGTCCTTATAGAATTGCCACTATCAGCTTTAATAGTACAGTATATTATTTATTTATTCATGCTTCAAACTTAGTATAAATTTAATCATTCTCAAAAATTCTTTCCCAAGGTAAGGAAGCAAAGATTTTGCTCCAATTTTCAATGCAGATGAGTACATAAAATATCTTATAGAATCAACTTTTTTATTTATTTGAAGTTTTGTTTAGTTTGGCTTAATTGACAATTTATTTTATTGTGTATTGTTTATCTTACTACTATGCATTTTTATTGGAATTCATCTAGAACATTTATGTATAGAATGGAATATGAATACCTGAAATATTGAATGCTTACTGTTAAATTCTTAGGCTAACAAAGATATAGATGTCTTTGTTATTTGTACAGCCCCACAGAAAATGAATTTGTCCTTGGCTGAACTGGTAGAGATTATGGCTGAAATATCCTTTCACTCGTCAAACTGACAGTGCTTTGAAGCAGGCGTGAATGTATGCATCAGCTCTTACACACCGTTGGGGATGGTTGTGGGTGACTCACGTTGCTTTTATAAAACACACTAAAAATAGGTAACTTTTTGGACCTCTTATATAGACATCCTGCTGTAAAGCTGGGCTCTTATTGTATGGATCCCTGAGAACAAAAGTGGGCCAAATCCACTATCGGGCTTATTTTTGGGGGGACAACCAAAGTTCCTGGGGACGTGTCGGAGGCGTAGCGAAGGCGGGACTTGGGCATGCCTGACCCATAATGGAAAAAAAAGGGCGTCCCTGACGAACACTTGGACGACTTTACCTTGTCCTTTCTTTCTTGTGACCAAGCCACAACAAGGTGCTCGAACTGACCAGATGACCACTGGAGGGAATTGGGGATGACCTCCCCTTACTCCCCCAGTGGTCACTAAGCCCCTCCCACCCTCAAAAAAATTAAAACATTTTTTTCCAGCATCTATCTTGTTGGGCAGACTGGATGGACTGTCCAAGTGTTCGTCAGGGAAGGCCTTTTTTTCCATTATGGGTCAAGGACACCCCTGTGTGGAGTGGCCTAGTGGTTAAAGCACCGGACTTGCAATCTAGAGGTGGCTAGTTCAAATCCCACTGCTGCTCCTTATGATCTTGGGCAAGTCACTTAACCCTCCATTGCCTCAGGTACAAACTTAGTTTATCAGTCCTCCTAGGACAGAAAAATATCCAGATGTAACTCACCTTGAGCTACTACTGAAAAAGGTGTGAGCAAAATCTAAATAAATAAGATAAACTCATTTACATGGTATGTGATACTTTATTTGTATACCCGAATTGTCCTTGCCTTTCTCAGGGCACAGACCATAGACATCTACGCAGCACTGTTCTTGTACTAAGCTCTGAAGATAATGTTGAAGCCCCTTAAAATTTACACTCCAGCCCATCCCTATCTATTCAGTCACAATCAGGGCATAGACCATAGAAGTCTGCCCAGCTCCCATTTTGTTTCCCAATTACCGGCGTCGCCACTCAATCTCCGCTAAGATTCCACAGAACCATTTCTTCTAAACAGGATTCCTTTCTGTTTATCCCATGCATGTTTGAATTCCATTACCGTTTTCATCTCTACCACCTCCCGCGGGAGGGCATTCCACATATCCACCACCTTCTCCATGAAAAAATACTTCCTGACATTAGTCCTGAGTCTGCCCCCCTTCAACCTCAAGTCATGTAGTCATGTCCTCTAGTTCTACCGCCTTCCCGTCTCTGAAAAAGGTTAATTTGCAGATTAATACCTTTCAAATATTTGAACGTCTGTATCATGTCACCCCTGTTTCTCCTTTCCTCCAAGGTATACATGTTCAGGTCAGCAAGTTACAGTGGAAGATATTGGCCATCTGATATACATATCAGTGAAAAAAATAAAAATAAAAACAATGTCTGAATTAGTTTTAATCTGTTTGTATGTAGGTATGGACGTGACTCAATTTTTCTTTAAGTCTTAAAGACTACATTCAGTGGCGTTCCTAGGGGGGCTGACACCCAGGGCGGATCGCCGATGTGCCCCGCCCCCCGGCTGCAGCGCCCCCCCCCCCCCCCCCGGAACAGCGCGACGTCCCCCCAGCAAAAGAACCCCTGATCCCCCGGCAAAAGAACCCCTCTGGGTGCAGGCTGCTGGGGGGGGGGGGGTGACGCGCGCCTGCCGGCTCTTCGTTTTCATGCTCCCTCTGCCCCGGAACAGGAAGTAACCTGTTCCGGGGCAGAGGGAGCATGAAAACAAAGAGCCGATAGGCGCGCGGCACCCCCCCAGCGGCGTGCACCCGGGGCGGACCGCCCCCACCGCCCCCCCCCCTTGGTACGCCACTGACTACATTCATAGTTGTTAAGCCATAAAGGCTATGAATCAGTGCATAGCTGAAAAAATGCAAAAAGTGAACACAGCTTTTGCTCTGATGGACATATATAGTTGAAGGCACAGATTTTAACTGTGAGTGAGTAATGGAGCTGAACAAGTCCTTTATCAACTGTGTAGCTACTTCATGCCGTGGTAGGGGGTGAAGCGAGCAGTTTGTTACCAGGAATAGGGTAGGAAAGTAGACAGTGTGATTTTATTTTCCTGAGAGAGTTGTTCTGTTACTGTGCTTTGTTGTAGGGACAGCAGGATCAGGGTTCCATTTTAACTCATTTTTTTGGTGGTTGAGGCAAGGGGGAGGGGAGATTTGTTCCTATTTTGTTGCAGCCCAATTGGCAGTCTGTGAAGGGAGACAGGGCTGGAAGGGGGGGAGGGAGCCCCCCCCCCCCCCACACACACACACTACCCTCCATCCTCAAATAAAACCCAAAGAACCCCAAATATTACCCACACAAACCTACCCTAATTTATTTATATTTCTTAAATTCTTTATATATCTGTATCTATCTATCTATATATAGACACATATGAAGAAATGTAAACAAATTAGGGTTTGTTTGTGTGGTTGATATTTGGGATTCTTTGGGTTTATATTTGGGGATCCGATAGTGTCCTATCTAGAATAGCACTGAGTGCTGATTTTTCCCGATGCCTACATTTTGGCTTCATTTACTGAATTTACTGCATTAACTACCGGCAGCTACCACATGCTAATGAAAACATTAAAGTGGGACCTAAATAGGAAAATGCTGATTAGGCAACCACTAGTTTATGTGTAAAAATTGTAGCTACTGTACAGTGAACTCCCACATTATGCCATGGTAATTGCAAATTATGCTGCTGCTTAGTAAAATTACACTTTTGAACCATTTCTGATAAATGTTTTGATTAATACTTTTGTGGATGGAACTTTTTTTGCCTTTGAGGGGTCATATAGAACACTCCTCCTCACCCTTAAGAATAGTACCTCAGATAGCCTGGTCACCGGTCTGCTCTGGGGGAGAGTGAGCTGAGAGGAGTGAGCTGAGAACCAGGAAGTATAAAAGGCAGGTCCAGACTGAGGTTAAGGAGGAACAGGGAAGGGAGAACTGAAGCACCAACATATGCCACTACAGCTTACGTCTAATGATCGTGACCTGGCTGAGGTAAGCCACTTTTGTTTTCCTAATTTGAGACTATCAAGCCTTGTTCTGAGGCCTGGCTAGATCCAGACCTGGAACTCGAAGAAGAACTGAGAAGAACTTGCAGGCTGTGTTTGGGGCATGGTAGCCACACAGGCCATAGACTGTGTTTTGGGCAATTTATTGAACTGCAGAGGCATTTTACCTTGTGTTCCTGGCCCTGTGACATAACAAGTCTCAGGATTCAGTTAATAAAACACTTGTTTTTCATTTACATACTTTGTCTAGCTTTGTTATTTTGCAGGCCCACCTTCAACCCTCTCTTGGGTATCACATTGCCCAATGATTGATAGGTTCAGAGCCTTTAAGGTGTTACCTTTCTAAACTGTTGGAGAACAATGGCTGGGGTATGTTCTCTCTATATTTTTGCTTTGTATTCAGATTTTAATTTTGAGTTTGAGATATTAAGCATCACCAAGAATATTTATACAGATTTTCATACAGCAAAGATATTGCTTGATGTTGTGGGGTTAGTCTAAAACGAGGGGCCTCAAATCCAGTCCTAAAGATCCACAACCCAGCCTGATTTTCAGGGTTTCTAAAATGAACATATATGAGATCTATTTACATTCCAAGGAGACAGGGCATGCAAATCTATCTCATGCATATTTATTGTAGATGTCCTGAAAACCTGACTGGCTGGGCTATGCCCTAAAGACTGGGTTGAGATTCATTCTACTGTGAGACTCTGTTGGCAATATTTGATGTGCTGTTGTTGGTTTGTATATCTCCTTATGAAGTGGTCTTATTTTGTGCGGTATTTTCCTTTGCCTATCTTTGGAGCATTTCATGTTGATGAGTTAGTAGTGTCTTCAAAAAAGGCTTTGAGTGGGACAGGTCTTTTAGTGAATGATGCATGACTTTACAAAAACCATATTGTTCTTCTGATTCATCAGTCAAACTGGTCATTTGAGGAAAGGGTTGTGGATGATGTTGTGGGGTGTTCCAAATCCATCTTAATAATAGTTTATGGACTTTTCTTTTAGGAAATTATTCAAACCTTTTTTAAACCCTGCTAAGTTAACAGACAATGAATTCCAGAGTTTAATTACACATTGAATGAAGAAATATTTTCTCCAGTTTGTTTTAAATTTACTACCTAGTAGCTTCATTGCATGCCCCCTAGTCCTAGTAGTTTTGGAAAGAGTAAATAAGTTATTTACCTCTACCCATTCCATTACACTCAGTATTTTATAGGCCTCTATATTATTTCTCCTTAGCTATCTCTTCTCCAAGCTGAAGAGCCCTAGACTTTCCTCATAGGGAAATTGTTGTTGCACGCCGATATGTCTTCTTACAGCTGGTATGAATTTGTAGCTGTGCTTAGGAGATCTATGAGGGAAGCTGGTTTTGATCTCATATTATTTGCAGAAAGAATCTTGAGAAAAGTATGAGAACCATGAGACATCCTTTCTTCCAACACCTAATGCTTGCTCTGACCTGACATTATATTTTGAAGTGGTAAAGCAGTTTTGTTTTGGGCGCTCTTTTCTAAGCATTGGAGAGGAATACAAAATGACCTCATTAACATGAGCTTGACTACATTAGCATACTACTTGCATTGTTCACCTGCGCGGTCTTTTGTTCCCGCGGTCCGGACCTTTGAACATTCTGTGCAGGTAAATGCAGGTGCTAGTATGGCTTCTAGCGACCGTGTTTACTTTTGAGCATTGGGGCCTTAATTTGGTTGCACATTATTCCTAGAAGTGTCTTGTGTGGAGCTTTGAAAGTAAAAATAGTGACGTGTTTGAGGAGAGGTTGAATTCTAAATTGGCAAAATGTGTTCTTATGCATGGGGGTTTGTTTTTGAGTCACAGTTTATCTCTGGATTTCCCAGGTCTTTGTTTTAAGAAACAGTCACAGCTTTAGGGTAACAGCTAAGGTGGGGAGTGGAAGATATATGAGTCACTGTTTTAGCTAGTAGCAGAATTAGATGTGCAAGGTCCACTAGTTTCAGCCTAGGGAGGTAGAGCGCATTAGAATTTTGGTTTGGGAGGACCTACAGCTTTCTATCATTACTACTGGGAATTTGAAATTGGCTTCTATGATCAATTCAGTAAAATCTTTAAATGAAGTACCTGGTGTCACTGTAGGAGTCTTAGCTTGCCTAGCTAACCAAACTGATATACTCATTATGGCTAGGACATCACCATCTTGCTGTGGTAATATCTATGGGGCACTTTTACTAATCCGCAGTAGGCTCTAAGTGCGTGCAGCGTGTGCCCAAATAAGACTATTGCCAGGCCAGTGCGCCCTTCTGGCAGTAATTTCAGATTTGGTGTGCACCCATAATTTGTGGATGAATTATTTATTGATTTCCTACTACGTGCGCCAGTTCCGGTGGTAATTAGCACTTGGCATGTACCGACCAGTCACCGCGCATGTAGAACGTGAGCCTTTTACCGCTAGATCGATGGGTGGTGTTAAGAGCTTAGGCCAGTTTTGGGCATTCGCTGGTTTCATTCTTACCGCAGGACCTTTTCCCATGCCATTAAAAAAAGCACTTTTTTGTAGATGCGGTAAAAACTGGTCCGAAATGTACCCAATACATGTGCCTACACTACCACAGGCCACTTTTTACCGCTGCTTTGTAAAAGGGCCCCTATATTCGATATTAGACTGAAAAAAAGAAGATTAACAGTTCATTATACAAAGTTGGTGTTTTACTTATGGCTTATATATGATAAATTGTTGGGTTTAATAAAATTGCAGTCCTGTTCTGCAGCTTATTTGTGTTTGTTGTTTTATTGATTGAGAAGGGTATGTGTATGAATGCCTAGGTTATTGTACTAATATGTTATCGTGATTTACTAAAGCAAGGAAAATAGCATTAGGCCCTAGTCAGAAGTCATAAATTAAGATTTGTTTTTCTAATTTTTTGTGCTCATTGAAAAGTTTAGCTTAAAGCTAGTAATATTTTCAACCTCAGAGTTCGTAAATAAAATGGATCAAAAATAAGCCTGCATATGTAACAGATGGGAAAATGCCAAACTGTTCACATACCAGCTCTAATTTATTTTTAAAATCCATATGTGGTTTATTTTCAAAGAGAAGAGACTTGCAAGAGTACATTTAAAAAATTGTGGACCTACATTAACAAAATTAATTTCTTTTTTATCACCTCCCTTGGCTGTCTTTGAAATGCATCCTATTCAAATGAATGCATTTTTTTTAAAAATTCCATTTTCATATTTTTTTTAATAAAAAAAAGCTGATTGCCTGCCCGAAATTTAGCCTCAAAAGAAATCATTACTTTAATGTTTTATTATATCAATAACCTTTCCATGATAAAGGGCCCTTTTATTAAGGGAAAGGTAAAAGCGAAAGGAGATGGGATTTGATATACAGCCATTTTGTGGCTATAATCAAAGTAGTTTACATATTATATGTGGAGGGGCATAATGGAACGCGAATGCCCATATCCATGGGCGCCTATCTCAGAGAACAGGTACGCGAAGGGGCGGGACACACCGTATTTTCGAAAAGATGGGCGTCCATCTTTTGTTTCGATAATACGGTTTGTGCCAGGCAAATGTATCGCATTTGGGCGGATTTGAGCTGGGCGGTATCGGTTTTCAGCGATAATGGAAACCGAAGGCGCCTAGCTCAAAAACAAATAAATCCAAGGCATTTGGTCATGGGAGAGGCCAGAATTCGTAGTGCACTGGTCCCCCTCACATGCCAGGACACCAACCGGGCACCCCAGGGGGCATTTGTAACAATTAAAAAAAAAAATACCTCCCAAGTCCATAGCTCCCTTACTTTGGGTGCTGAGCCCCCCAAATCCCCTCCAAAACCCACTGCCCACAACTCTACACCATTACCATAGCACTTATGGCTGAAGGGGGGCACCAACATGTGGGTACAGTGGTTTTTGGTGGCGGTTTGGAGCGCTCCCATTTAGCAGCACAAGTGTAACAGGTAGAGGGGGGATGGGCCTGGGTCCACCTACTTGAAGTCCACTTCACCCACTAACAACTGCTCCAGGGACCTGCATACTGCTGTGATGGAGCTGGGTATGACATCTGAGGCTGGCATACAGGCTGGGAAAAAAGTTTTTAAAGTTCTTTTTTTTCGGTGAGAGGGGGTTAGTGACCACTGGGAGAGTCAGGGGAGGTCATCTCCGATTCCCTCCGGTGGTCATCTTGGCAGTTGGGGCACTTTTGGGGGACTTGTTCATGAAAAAAAAGGGTCCATACAAAATGACCCAAATTCTCGCTTCTGGCGCCCTTCTTTTTTCCATTATCGGCCTAGCGCGCCCATCTCTCCTCGGCCGATAAACACGCCCCAATCCTGCCTTCACCACACCTCCGACATGCCCTGTCAACTTTGTCCGTTCCCGCGATAGACTGCAGTTGGAGGCGCCCAAAATTGGCTTTCGATTATACCGATTTGGGCGCCCATGAGAGAAAGGCGCCCATCTCCCAATTTGGGTCGAAATATGGGCATCTTTCTCTTTCAAAAATAAGCTGGAAAGGCACTTAGGGACCCTTTTACTAAGCTGCAGCAGTACGAGCGCATCTTTTGGGTATGCACCAAGCCAGTTTTTATCGCTTCCTTGGAAAAGGGCCTTTTTTAAGGGGCCAGAAATGGGCGTGCGGCAAAATAAAAATCAAGTGTATTAAGTGCTAATCATTAGCATGTATTAAATCCATTAGCGCACCTTAGTAAAAGGACCCTTACATGGATATTAAGCACTTAGCTAGCTATGGGCTTAAAGACAGGACTAACTTTTTTGTGGTCCTATTTATTCGGTGACCTTGGCCACTTAACTGACCAAATGCTAACTCTGCCCCTGGAACATCCTCAGAATATCTGGTTTTGCTTTAGGCACTAAACCCCGGATTCTATATAGCGCAACTTAAGTTATGTATGCAAATCCAGTCATATTCTGGATTTGCACATGTAGCTTAATTAGTTAATAATCTAATCAGTGCTGATAATTGCCAATTAAGCAATTATTGACACTAATTGGCATTACTTAGAATTTATGTACACAACTGTCTAAGCGTGTTCTATAACATGATGCATGTAAATACTAAGTTATATAGTTCAAAAGGGGGCATGATCATTGGGAGTGGAATGGCTGGTTCATGGGCATTTCTAAAATCTATGTGCGTTGTCAGAATATACTCGGTCCATGCCTGATTTAGGCATCAGCATTTACACCAAGTTTTACTTAGTGAGACTACCCATGATTAAATTTAGTCATGTAGATGGCCACGAAGAGTATTCTATAAACTGCATACTCTATAAAGTATGGCTAAATTAAGGCATACCTTATAGAATATGCCTTGGTGTATTTCCTTTTGATACTGATTTTTTAGATGTGATATCCAGAATTTAGTCCTAACTGGTTATTTTCAGCACTGAAAATGAGCAGTTAGCCCTGAACAAGCCATTTAACCAACCAGGAGCTGTTTCTGGCCAGTTAAATCGCTTTGAATATTGACCTCAAGGCGTTCAGGGTACTGCTGAAAGCTACTCAATAAGGGGCCCTTTTACTAAGCTGCGGCAAAAAGTGGCCTGCAATAGTACGAGTGTGTCTTTTGGGCGTGCGCTAGGCCAGTTTTTGCCACCTTTTGGAAAAAGGTACCTTTTTTGAAGGGCCGGAAAATGGACGTGCAGCAAAATAAAAACCAGCGCGTGTCCATTTTCGGCCTGAGACCTTACCACCACCCATTGAATATCATCAGATAGCCACTTAAGTACCATTTTTGCTGCCTTTTTGTTTTAAATATCGGGCAATAGGAGTTCAGAAGAAGGACTTGACATTGTGCCGTGTTGTGACATAACCGTGTACATCAGGAGTCACGACAGTCTGAATAGTTCTAAACAGAAATGTTTGTTGTTGAGGGTTAAATAATATTCAATAGGAATTATCAGTGTAAGTGCTTTCTCTGCTAAACACTCCAAAGAATTATTTAACCCCTAACAATAGAAACTTGTGTTTAGAACCATTCAGATTGTTGTGACTCCTGATATAGATGGTTGCAACGAAACACAACACCGTGTCGAGTCCTTCTTCTGAACTCCTACTGTTTTGATGGATTTGTTTTACATAGCCCTAACTTTGACTCCAAGGTTTCCCTTTTTTGCGATCCTGCCCTACTTCCTTTTCTTCTTTAAAATGGATGCTACCTCTCTACATAACCAGCACATAAACATTCAGTCTTTGATGTATTTTAGAACAGGCCCTATGTTGCAGATCCTACTCTAAAATACTAGTGGAGCTTCAGATATTATTTATTTATTTGTTACATTTGTATTCCACATTTCCCACCTATTTGCAGGCTCAATGTGGCTTACATAGTACCGTAAAGGCGTTCGCCAAATCCGGTAAGAGCAAATACAAGTGATATTGAGGTAGAATAGGGTTCACGTGTAACAGACACATTAGAGAATCGTGGAGAGGAAGAGTTATTTTATATCCATTACAAGCTTTGGTTTTCTTGTGTTGCAGGGTTCAGGCACTTAGTTGGGTCTGTAGGGTATGCCTTTTTGAACAGGTTAGTTTTTAGTGATTTCCGGAAGTTTAGGTGGTCATACATTGATTTCACTGCTTTTGGTAGTGCGTTCCAAAGTTGTGTGCTTATGTAGGAAATGTCCAGGTCACATTATGACCTGGACATCTCACTTTCCCATTGTACATCCTTTCTAAAATGTCACTCCACATGTATTAAGTTAAACCAATAATGTATGTTCACCGCACAGCTGAATATTGACTGTTGCCTCCTAACTTACATACTTTCCCGACTCCACTAAAAATCTCATAGTGACCAATGATTAGTGCCCACATTTATCATCTATTGTTCATTTTCTACATCTAAGACTACTCATTCCTCTATTATTTGAAATATGTCATCAACATTTTTCTTATCAAGTTATTACAATCACATCTTTGGGGGGAAATTATGAAGGTGCGGCAAAAGATCATCTTGTACTGCACCTTGATTTACCACCAGATTCAGCAACCTGCAGGATTTCAGTATCACAGGTTACTGAATCCTGTGGTAAAAAAAATAATGCTGCATGCAAGCCACCTCACAAAGGGGGTCTTTTACAAAGGTGCGCTATCGTTTTTAGGATGCGCCAAACACTAGAGGCGTCTATTGGAATATATGGATGTCTCTAGCATGTAGCGCCTGCTTATTTTTAGCATGCATGGAAACGCTAGTTCATCTTTGTAGAAGGATCCCAAACAGCATTATTCCAACAGCCCAAGAGCAACAGGTCACAAAGCTGTGGCCTGATGCTCCAGGGATGCAGACTGGGACTGTCAAAGATTCTCTCCACCCCTCATCTAAGAACATCCCTCCCTCACCCCCCTGATCAAGTCAAGAACTTCCATAATTTTCCCCACTCCACCGTTGTGTCTGTATCTATCTATCATGGTTGTCTAGTAGTTCAACGGCAGGAGTGCTCCCCAGTCACTCCTGCCTTCCTAGCACCACCTGTCAAAATGGCACCCTTAGTGGTAATCTTGTGCTACTGCTGCTAGGGGGGGGAAACATGACCCTCTAACAGTAGTAGTACAAGACTATCGCTAGAGGCACAATTTTGACAGGCAGGGCAGAAGCAACTGAGGATTGCTCCTGCCCTGGGTCCACTAGATCACCAGGTCAGACAGATACAGGCACGGGGGTGGGGTAGGGGGAATTATGGAGGTTGGGGACTTGATCAGGGGTGGGAGGCTTCATCAGATATTAGGGGCTTCATTGGTTTGGGGGGTTTTCATCAAGGGGGTAAAATGCTTGATCAGGGGAGTCCAGAATCTGTACCACGGCTCCCTTTAAGCTTCATCCAGGAGCATCAGGCTGTGGCTTTGAGTCCTGATGCTTCCAGCAAAGTAAAATAACCAAAGCTGTTGGCTGAGGTTAATTTACCATCATTTTTTACCCATAACAAGAGTTGTGGTGTATTGCCGCAAGTTATATTATGGAATGTATATAGTAATGAGATGCAAAACATGTATTACCATGTAACCCACAGCAACTTAAATATCACCATGGTAGTTTAAGACAAGTTATATTAAGGCTATTTAAGTCACATAAATAAGAAAATAATACGAGTTAGATTCTTAACACAGCTTGATGAATTTCCCCCCACCACCTTTTTTTGCTTTTCAACTTGCTCATTTGACCCTTTCTATAGTCTCCAAAATGTCACAGAATAAATAATTTCCCTATATTTTCAGTATTTTCACATCACTCCTTTTCATTGGTCACAAAAGTGGCTCCCATGTAAATTCCACTTAATATTTAAATATGCCTTTCCCTTTAGATCTAGGCACAGTCTTGGTCCTCATTATCTATCTGGTCTAGTCTGCTGCTATATACCACCTAGTTCTTATTCCTCCTGATCTTACACAAGTGTTTATATCTACATGCAAAAATGAGATGCTTCTTGATTTTGGGGTTCTATTTGTTAGCAACCTTTCTCTGGAACATGATGTCTCAAAAGACTGCCACTTTGGCAAGCACCCACTCAAATTTCAAAACACAACAGTTTAAATAGGCTTATCCACATCTATTTAAACAGCTTTATCCTAGTGCCTAATTGTTCTGACTTAATTCATTATCACTTATTCTGTACTGTAAAACCTTTATTTTGTCTTTATCTTGCTGTATGACAACCTAGGTAGGGAGACATACAAATGTGAGTAAATATATCTGTGCATATAATGCAGCTATGAAATTGACAATTTTAAATCATTTAGAATATATTGCATATGACATAAAATACATTGTTTCATAATTTTACTTTTGCATGCAGATTATTTCAGTGAACAGTTTTATGATGCATAATTTTCATGTATCCTTCCCCGTAATGTTTCTGAAAATTCTACTTTGCAATTTTGAAAATAGGGAAATTGCCATCCTCCAGTAAACACACACAAAGGATGAATAGCAATTTCACTTGTACTGTATTGAACTTGCACTCAATTTGAACAGCCTATATGAAAGCTTGGAATATATCAGCTTTTCATTTACATAGTATAAAAGTTGGGAATTGAATTCCATTCTAGGTGAGGACCCTAGAGATTCTATTATTTTGTCACAAAATAAGGAGCTATATATTTGCATTTATAAAATAGAAAAAAATCAGAGTGAAAATTGGAAGGGCCGATTACTCAAAAGTGGAATAATAACATCATCCCACAAGTACTACATACTGAATCTCACATGTACAATGACATTTTATCCTGCAAAATGTTCAGTGGAAATGGATGGAAATAAGTAATACATTTCAGAAATGAAAAGTATATAATAACAGGAATATAACTATTTGCACGGATTTAGAATGTTCCCTGTTTTATGCTCACAATTCAGCAATAATGATGTAGGTTGTATGGAGAGATGACTTTTAGTTACAATTCAAAGACAACCTCAAACATATTTCTCATCTAGAAAAGTCTTTAGTATATAAAAATGCATAGCCTGTCTGTTAACTCTCAAAAAGTCCCTTTTGATCATGATGAGAAGACATTGAAGGGTGCATGGGGTTTCTTCATTAAAGGGCCCTTTTACTAAGCTGTGGTAAAATGTGACCTACACTAGTGTGGGCGTGTGAAATTGGTATGCACTGGGCCATTTTTTAGAGCTGCGGGTAAAAAAGCCTTTTTTTTTATGGGGCAGTGTTCTATTATTAAAAGTAGCATGCAGATGTCTACTGCCTGAGCCCTTAACACCAACTATTTACCCCATCTGCTTTAAACAAAGTGTCTGGCAGTGGAAGTAGCATATGCCGTTCCTGAGGTGATGATCACAATTTGAGTATTTTTGTGTGGTGAGCTGTAAGGAGGGATAAAACACTTAACCAGCTAGTATGACTACATAAAACAGTCCTATCTTTATGTAGTTCATCATAGCCGAAAAGCTATATTTTATCCAGCCGCGTATTCCCGGGTACTCAATTCCAGTGCCTGGACGTGGCCCAGCATTGAATATCTTGTAATAAAGCTGGCAGAAATACTCTAGTTCAACTCTGCACCTATTGTTATATGAGGAAGGCTCTGGTGGATGCAGAATGTATGCTTGTATTTAACACTGTGACAGTGCAGAGTCTGGGGTCAGTATTTGTTGATATTAGAGTTCCAGGCAACATAATTTAACTCAAATAATTTTTGTTGAGTATAACCAATGTCAATAGGATTTTATTTTGTTTAAGGTTTTTTTGTTTGTTTGTTTGTTTGGGAATAGCTTGGGAATATAAATTGCATTCTTTTTTAGGGGCAGCTGCCTAACTAATGTTTAGAGTGAGGGGACCTCCTCACCCTCCTTTCTGATCAGTTTTCATGGGGCCCTCTCTTTTGGGTGCCTTGAGGGGTACCGCCTCATTCCTTGCCTCAGGCAGCAGATTATGTGAGTCGCCCCTGAAGGTAAATGCTGTCAGTGGATGAGGTCAAGAGAAAAAAAAATTATGCCTGGGGGTTAAGCATTGCCTCTGGGGGAGGAGAGAGAGAAAAATAAAGCTCCTGGTGGTGGGGAGGGGAGTGCTACTTGTGGACAATCCCAGGAAAAAAGTGCTTCTTGTTTAGGGTTGGGGGGCTATTTTTTCATATCCATATGGCATGGTATGGGGAAGTGCTGCTAAGGAGGAAGAAAGGGAGAAAACGCTCGGATTTGAAGAAGGAGAAAATGGGTGGAAGCTGGTGTCAGGCCTAGGTAAGAGGAGAGGGAAAGTATACTTCCCCCTTGCTAATTTATGTGAATAAGAAAGGAAGCATAAGGAGAGAAGTTTCCCATGGTGCTGGCTCATTTCAGTAAAAAAAAAAAAAAAAATATATATATATATATATATATATATATATATATATATATATATATATATATATATATATATATATTTCTTCTTCACTATTTTGATATGCTGGCTTCATATTCAGTGTTTTATTCTAGTGTGTTTTTTAATAACCATAATGAATATGTATGAGATATATGTATGCAAATAAATATGCTAATGTACCAAACCCTACCCTTTGCTCCTCCACAAATGAAACAGTAAAACTATACCCATATAGCTCCCTAGCAGGAGTAGGAGGGAGATGGGAATGACATGAATGGGAGAGGTACAGCTATTTGTGACAGCATTCATGTGAGTTAGTACCATGTACTAGCTGTCAGACTGCTCAGTGGCATAGCTACGAGTGGGCATAGGTGGGCTGTGGTCCACCCAATTTGTACTCAGGCTCAGCCAAAATTGTGGCTCTCTTGCTGTGCCTGGTGAGAATCCTCAAACCCCACCAGCTAAAGATTTTCTCCTCATTAGGCAGCCAATGCTCTTCCAAATGGCAGCTGGCACCACACATCGGCCCCTCTACACAAGCTCAGTTTTTACCAAGCAGCAGCATTGAGCATGTATGGACTATTGGCAGCAGCGCGGCCCAGATGCAGCATCAACACCCCCCCCCCCCCGGGTGCAGCGTCGTCATCACCTGGCACATCGCCTTGAAGCCCCCCCCCCCGGGTGCATTACTCTTACCTCCTGGGGTGCTGGGAGCAGCCATGTGGCTGTCGGCTCTGCCGGTCCCCTACTCCCTCTGCCCCGGAACAGGAAGTAACATCAGAGGGAGCAGGGAACCGGCGGAGCCAACAGCCATGCAGTGCTCACTGCACCCCTCCTGCAGCGTGCACCCGGGACGGACTGCCCCCACCACTCCACCCTCGGTATGCCGCTGCTGCTAGCTGCTGTTTGGAAAAGTACTGGCTGCCCGAGGAGGAAGAAATCTTCAGTAGGTGCAGGATCCCCACCAGCTCAAGTATTTAATATTTTGTGATTGAGTTTAGGGGGGAAAGCAGAGTGGCGGGGGGGCCTGAATTCAATGCCCATCCATTTTGGGCTCAGGGCCACCCAAACTTGGCTGTCTGGCTACACCCCTGTGACTGCTGATAACACAGATGCATTTATCGCCTCTCAACATTTTGGTGCTTCAGGCAGAAATTAAGGAAGGTGCCTCCTGATCCCTGATCCCCACTCCTCCTTGCTCCTCCCCCATCTCTCCACCTACCATTACTGCCACACATAAAACATTTTTAAATGACTTTTACACAGACAAAACACAGTCAGACCTTCACCAAATACAGAACAAGGGATCACAAATTAAAAATAGAAATAAGACCAACAATGAACTGGGAGCCCCAAGAAATTAAACTCAGTAAGTATTGCAACACTGGAAAAATAAAAACAGAAATGCACTTTCTTTTGTACACAAAGACATCTGCGATGCACATATCCCAGAGCTAATACCCACTAATAATTTATTAATCCCCTGACTGATCGTTATGATCTTCACTTTGAGATGAGTATATTGCAAAGTATTTAATTAAAATAGTAATGAAGATTGGAAATTGGACAAGGAAAATAATACATTTAAGTTATATGAAAATATTTTATGATATTTTGATATATAATTTGAGAATAGCTTCCCCGTTGGACAGATGAGGAGGTGGGTGTGTAAATCTCACTGATTGGAAAGCTATGTTCAGTGAGTGATAGTGCTGAGGTCCATGGTAAATTGACACATTTATGGGAGGTAGTTTATATTTAAAACCATATCCCAGAGCTAACATATTCTAGTTAATAAATTCAAAATAAAACACTTTTTTTAACCATTGTTTTCTGGATATTTTATTTGCCCATCATGTTTGTTCCAATTTCTCTTTTCTGCTTTCTTTTTGACTTCTGCTAGTTCTCCCTGTAGTGGCTACTCTATCTTTTCTCCTCTGTCCTGTCTTGTTCTATTCCCTCTCTACACTTGTCTCTGACATATGGATCTTTCCCTTTCAGCTCTTTCTTCCTTTTTTTTTTTTTGCGCCTCTCAGTCCACTCAGATGTCACCTTCTTTCTCATACTTCTCTTTCTTTTTACTTTTCAGCTGTCAATTTTCCATCTCCTTCACTCATGCCCTAGTGCTCTCATGTTCTATCTCATTCCTTCCCCAGCCTCCTATTCCCTTTCATCTGTGCCCCATTACCACATTTCTATCCTCTGTATTCACTATCTTTCTCTCACTCATCTCCTTGCCACCACCTGTTCTGTCCCCTCACTTTTGTAGCCTAGCATCTCCTCTTCCTCTTCTTGTAGCCTTACATTTTCCTGTTTCTTTCCACCCACCTCCAGCACCTTCCTGATCCATCTCTCTATCCTTGTGCCCCCCCATAGTCCTGTATATCTCCCTTTCTCTTTCCTATTCTTTCCTCTCCCCAATGATCCAGCAATCTCTTCTTTTCTCTCTCTCCCATCCATGTGTCAAACATCCTCCCTTCATCCCTGCATACAACATCTAACCCTCTCTCTTTCCTCCATGCATCTTGTTGTCCAGTATCTCTCCCTCCCTCCCTCCCTCCCTCTCTCCCTCCTCTTCACTCCAGGGCCCAACATCTCCCCCTCCCTCTTTCCTCCCTTCATTCCTTTGTCCATCATCTGTCTCCCTTCCCTTCTCCTCACCATCCCAGGGTCCAAGATCTCTTCAACTCTCTTCCCTCCCTCCATCTCACTGTCCAGCATCTCTCTCTCTCTCCCTCCCCTCTGCTCCCAGGCCATCATTTTCTTCTTAAGTCCCATCTCCCATCCCCAGTCTAGCATTTCTCCTTTCTTTCAATCCCCCTCCCCTATCTACCTTAAAGCAGCTCCAGAGGCCCCCCACCCCCCGTGGTCTATCATATCTCCTCTCTTTGTCCCCAACCTGCCCCACCTGACATTTTCCTCCCCTTCCAATCTACTTTACACATTTTTCCATGCAGAACATGCCAGCATGACATTGACTCCAATAGGCTGTCTGTGCTGACCTCCAATCTTTCCCTCTGCTGCTTTCCATCCTCTTCTGATGCAAATTCCTGTTTCTACCTGGGAAGAACACACCAGAGGAAAAGGTTTGAGGTCAGCACAAGCAGTCTATTGGATTCGCTGCCACACTGGCATGCTCTGTAAAGAAAAATGTTTTGTAAGGAAGACTGGGAAGGAAAGGAGATCTCAGAAAGGGTGGGGAGTAAAGAAAGAAATGCTGGACTATAGGGTCGCCTGAAGCTGCCCTGTTTGCCCGCCCCCTAATGCTGACCCTGGTGGTGTTCCCACAGATTCACCCAAGCACAATTCTGACCCCCAATCAAACCCTTGACCCCTCTGATGCCAGGCCCAACCCCCTGATCAGACTCTCAACCCCCCAACCCCAGACACAACCATTCAGTCACTCTCAAATGCAATTTAGTAAAAGGGCTTCAAAATGAAAGAAACAACACATGTTGAAGGTCAAAATGGCATAACCCTTTTTAAAAAATGCACATTCTATACCATATAAAATAACATTATTTTATTATATTAATCCCTAGCTACTAAAGTATTATACTAATATAAGACAAAAAAAGAAAAACTTTTACTAAATATAGTGCAATCTGTGTTGTTATTGAAGACTAATGAAATGATGTTCTCAACAAAAAAATACCAGTTTTATATATGTGCAATAAATACACATCCAGCTTCTCCTACTTAAGTGCACAACTATGGAACACAATGCCAAAAGCAGTAAAAACTACGCTAGACCACCTAAATTTCCGGAAACCACTAAAGACAATCCTGTTCAGAAGAGCATACCCCACCAACCCAACATAAAAAATTTACCTGGACACCTGCGACACAATATAACAAAAGACTGTAATGGACATTACCTGACTCTTCCTCCCCACCCTCCCTCTCCAAGTTCCTCCCAATTGTACCTACCATAATATCACCTTATAATCATTCATACCTTATATTTGTTCAGAACGGAACCGGCAAACGCCGATAATGGTAATATGCAGGGCCGGTCTTAGGCCGAGGCGACCGAGGCGGCCGCATAGGGCCCCGCGCGGCATGCCTCAGTCAGCCTCTTCCCAGGGCACCGACGTAAACGACAAGCCAGGTAAGCATGGCACGGCGCCGCCGCGCCATGCTTACCGGCACCCTGCCCGCTCTCTTCTTCTCCCCCCCAACCAAGGGGAACGATAATTTTTCTTTTAAATTTACCCTCCGTCGCCGGAATCCAGCACAGCAGCGAGCGTCAGTGAAAACGCTCCTCCCCTCCCGAGTCCCCCCGACGTCTGTAGCAGAACAGAAGCTCTTCCTGATTCGTTCTCCTCTCTTGTCCCGGGGGCGGGATAATGAGAATAAACGAATCAGGAAGAGCTTCTGTTCTGCTACAGACGTCGGGGGAACTCGGGAGGGGAGGAGCGTTTTCACTGACGCTGCTGTGCTGGATTCCCGGCGGCGATGGAGGGTAAATTTAAAAGAAAAGTTAACCTTCCTTGGTTGGGGGGGAGAAGAGGATGGCAGGAGAGGGCAGGGGGAATAGGAGGGTCGCTGGACATGGTGGCAGGAGAGGGGGGTTTCTGGACAGGATGGCAGGGGCAGGCAGGGAGGACAGGAGGGTTTCTGGACATAGGTGGATGGCAGGGGAGGGCAGAGGGGACAGGAGGGTCGCTGGACATGGGTGGATGGCAGGGGAGGGGGGTTTATGGACATAGGTGGATGGCAGGGAGGACAGGAGGGTCGCTGGACATGGGTGGATGGCAGGGGAGGGGGTTTATGGACATAGGTGGATGGCAGGGGAGGGCAAAGGGGATGGGGGAGGGGGTTTCTGCACATAGGTGGATGGCAGGAGAGGGCAGGGGGGACAGGAGGGTCGCTGGACATGGGTGGATGGCAGGGGAGGGGGGTTTCTGCACATAGGTGGATATCCGGCAGGGGAGGGCAGGAGGGTCACTGGACATGGGTGGATGGCATGGGAGGGGGGGTTTCTGGACATAGGTGGAGGGCAGGGAGGACAGGAGGGTCGCTGGACATGGGTGGATGGCAGGGGAGGGCAGAAGGGACGTGGGGGTTGCTGGACATAGATGGATGGCAGGGGGACAGGAGGGTCGCTGGACATGGGTGGATGGAGGAGAGAGAAGAAATGCTGGACATGGATGGAGGCAAGGGAAGAGTGAGGAAGGAGATGAGGTGAGGGAAAAGGAAGAGAGGAGAAAAAGTGCACATGGATATAGAAAATAGGCAGAAGCTGGATCCACTGGACAGTCAAGTCTGCGGAGGACCCAGCTTTTACTTTCGGATGTAGGGCAAGAAATGAAGAAGAAAGGCGGAAAGTAAAGAAATAAATGGAAAGGAAGCCCTGGAAACGGAGTTAAGAGGACAGATAGCAGCACAATCAGATACTGAGCCAGCATGATCAGAAAAACAAAGTCACCAGACAACAAAGGTAGAAAAAACTATTTTATTCAGGATTTATTAATTGGAATATGTCAGTTTTTGGAAATGTGCATCTGTGATATTTTTCATGTAAGTTTCAATTTTTGTAGTATTGCTGCATGCTGATTCTGACTTCTTGAGGTTACTTTCCAGTTCAGTATTTTGCCTTCATGTGTTTTTCAGATGTAATCAAGGAAGGTGCAGTATTCTGGTAGCGTATAGTTTGCAGCCATTTTTGTTTTTTTGTTTTTTTTTCACTAGGTTGTGTACTGGTGTTTTAGAGCCTGGTGTAATTAAAGTTGGTGTAATTAAAGTTGGCTTTCCATGCCACGCATAAGGTTGTAGCTCGTCTTGTCCTTGGAATTAGTGCTGTTTATGGTTTCATGATAGCATTTTGCTTATTATTTCAATCAGTTTTTTTGTACAAGTTTAGCGTCATTTGTCTTTATTTGAAATTTCATAATTAAAAAATTTTTCTAAAAATGGAATAATCTTATCAATGGGGTGGGGCTAGGGTGGGGGCAGAGCCAGGCTGGGGCGGGGCTAGGGTAGGCGGGGCTAGGATGGGGCCTCACCAAATTGATCTGCATAGGGCCCTGCACTTGCTAAGACCGGCCCTGGTAATATGTAAGCCACATTGAGCCTGCAAAAAGGTGGGAAAATGTGGGATACAAATGTAATAAATAAACACCAAGATCATTAGGTGAACTGAATGACAAAGATGAGTAAAGCATTTTATTATGCATAGTTGTATATCATATCCAAAAACACATGCTCAGGCAATTCATTACACCGCAAGAACATGCTGCTACTGAATATGATGTATTAGCCAAATATTCTTTTTTTTTCACCTAGTTAAAAGAGAACTGCACTCAACGGAAATAAATTTAAAGTAAAGCAAAAGGGATATATTAAGAATCCACCAATCATCTTAAAAACATTTCAAGAACCCTGGATTCACATCCCTAAAATCTATAAAGTTGTGCACCCAACTGTATGCTTAGCGTGTAAAGTTGCATGTGCAAGTTATAGAATAAGCTCATTTGCATGCATAAATTGATTTACTAACAAATTAATTGGTGTTAGGCTACAGTTGGCCTTGTCACTAACTGACAATTATCAGTTATGTATATAAGTGCCCTTAGAGGGTGTGGACATAGGACTAACATGGGTGGGTCAGGGTTGAGCCTAGCAATTGCATGTGCAAGCTATAGAATATGTTTATTTTTATGTTTATTAAAATTCTTGATATACCCCTTAAACTGATGAACAGATCAATCATAAAATTCTAAAAGAAGGTAAAAAGGAATGACAGCTGTAGATAGGATAGGAGGCCATGCTTATCACAAGATTTTAGTTAAAAAAAAAAAAGCAAAACAAAAACTAGCTTTTACATGCCTAACTGACTATACTTCGATGTCAATAAATTTTTATAGATGTATGTACACAATCATATATACATGCTTCTTATACAAAATGCCTGCTGTAAAATAAGACCTAATGAGGGGCATTTTCGATATGACGTCTAAATCAGACTTTGGATGTTTTGCGAAAAATAGTCAAAAATCCAGTTGAGAACATGGCCATTTTCAAACCAGGAATCATCCAAATTTTGTTTAAAAAAATGGCTATCTGCTAGATGTTTTTGTGCTCAGTGCATCTATCTTTTAGGACCATTTTTGAAAAAAATAGAAAATATGTCCAAGGAAAAAGTGCACAAAGACAAGCCATTGGGATGTATTGGGGGGGGGGGGGGGGGGGGGGAGCATTCTAACTAGACTAGCCACACAGACATCCTAGCAGAGCAGTAGGTCACCCTACGGACATCCATCAGTGTTAATCTTGCCCCTGCTCCACTGATTATTTGTCTGTACTCCCGGAATGCCTACTCATACATCATATGAAAGTAGTGCCCAATATTCAAAGGATTTAACTTCTAAAGTTCAGATTTATGCTCCTATATTGGTCTGTTTCAAAATTTACTAAGGCTGAGTGCATAAATTTATATGAAAAGTTTTGCTTAACCTCTAAATTTAAATAAACAGTGCATGGCAATAGGGAAAAATGTAGGGGCCCTTTTACTAAGCCGCATGCAGGGGCATAATCGAACGGCGCCAGCCATCTCTAAGACCAGCGCCGTAAAGAGGTCTCACAAACCGTATTATCGAAACAAGATGGTCGGCCATCTTTCGTTTCGATAATACGGTTGGGGCCGGTCAAATGTCAGAGATGGCTGGGTTTGAGATGGCTGGCATCGGTTTTCGCCGATAATTGAAACCGATGGTGGCCATCTCAAATCCAGCCAAATCCAAGGCATTAGGTTGTGGGAGGAGCCAGCATTTGTAGTGCACTGGTCCCCCTCACATGCCAGGACACCAACCGGGCACCCTAGGGGGCACAACAGTGAACTTCAAAAATTGCTCCCAGGTGCATACCTCCCTTACCTTGTATGCTGAGCCCCCCCCCCAAATCCCCCCAAAGCCCACTCCCCACAACTATACACCATTACCATAGCCCTTATGGGTGAAGGGGGGCACCCACATGTGAGTACAGTGGGTTTTGTTTGGGGGGGGGGTGGAGGGCTCCCTTTTACCACCACAAGTATAACAGGTAGGGGGGGATGGACCTGAGTCTGCCTGCCTGAAGTGCACTGCAGCACCCACTAAAACTGCTCCAGGGACCTGCATACTGCTGTCATGAAGCTGGGTATGACATTTCAGGCTGGCATAGAGGCTGGAAAAGAAATAATTTTTAATTTTTTTTGAGTGGGAGGGGGTTGGTGACCACTGGGGCAGTAAGGGGAGATGATCCCCGATTCCCTCCGGTGGTCCTCTGGTCATTTGGGGCACTTTTTGGAGGCTTGGTCCTAAAAATAAATGGACCAAGTGAAGCCGGCCAAGTGCTCGTCAGAGCCGGCTTTCTTTTTTCCATTATCGGCCGAAGCCGGCCATCTCTTAACCATGCCCCTGTCCCGCCTTCAGTACACTGCCAACACGCCCCCTTGAACTTTCACCTGCTCCGCGACAGAAAGCAGTTGAAGCCGGCCAAAATCGGCTTTCGATTATACTGATTTGGCCGGGGCCGGGTTTAGGAGATGGCTGGCCGTCTCCCCCGATTTGTGTCGGAAGATGGCCGGCCTTCTCATTCAAAAATGAGCTGGATAGGCGCCTATATGTGCCAAATTGGAGTTACCACCCAGTTACCGCTTGGCCCTTGTGATAATTTCAATTATGGTGCATGTCCGTTACGCACGTCTGAAAAATATTGTTTATTTTCTGACGTGCGGCAGCTACACGCATCAAGTGGAATTTGATCCACGTAGCCCATTACCGCCTAGTTACCGTGTGAGAGCTTACCGCTAGATCAATGGCTTGCGGTAAGGTCTCAGACCCAAAATGGACATGCAATAATTTTCATTTTTCGGCACATCCATTTTTGGCAAAAAAGGCATTTTTTGTAGGTGCCCTAAAAATAATTCTGCACACGCCCAAAACATGTGTCTACACTACCGCAGGCCATTTTTCAGCGCACCTTAGTAAAGGACCCCTTAGAGTAGGGAAATAAACATAGGGGTTCTTTTACTAAGCTATGTAAGCGCCTTTGCCCAATGTGCTCCAAATTGGAGTTACTGCCCGGTTACCGTATGACCCGTGCGGTATTTTCAATTTTGGTGTGCATCTGAAAAATATTTTTTATTTTCTGATGTGCGTAGACCATTATCGCCTGGTTACCACTTGAGACCTTACCGCTAGGTCAATGGCTTGCGGTAAGGTCTCAGAACTAAAATGGACACGCAGCAATTTTCATTTTGCCACACGGACATTTTCGGCAAAAAAAATGCATTTTTTCAAAGGTGAGCTAAAAAATAATTCTGTTCACTCCCAAAACACGCGTCTACACTACCGCAGTCCATTTTTCAGCACACCTTAGTAAAAGGACCCCTTAGGAATTTAGTACTCATTTTCAGCATTAGGCTCATAAATTTATAAGCATAGCATTTAAGCTGCTAAATTTAGATGAATTTTCAATAGAAAAGAGGCTCGTTATTGGCTGTCATGACTGCTATGTCATGACTGCTAGCATGTGCTAGCTGTCACAGCCAACCAATCTTCCGCACTCCCATGTCATGCCCAATTCCCATTTACAACCATGAAAGGTAGCTAACGCAGAAATTGAACCATGCTGGCTACTTTGTTAACAGAGAAGGTATTAGTGCAGGCCCATACTAATGCCTACTACTTGATAAAATCTGTATTAGCTACTTAATGCAGCTTAGTAAAAAGAGCCCTTACTGAGATTGGTAAAATGAGAGAAGTAGCTATTATCTACTGGGATATATGTGAGCCAGTTAATTATTATTTTACTCATTTCTGGATGTGAGAGGATTTTGCTATTAACCTTAAATAAAGTGTTCTGTCTCTATTTGCATGGAGGCAGGGTGCATGTTGTTTATGTGTATATGTTGGATATTGTTTATATCAGATTGCATTGTCTGTAACAGTTTACAGTTCTTGTGCCCTGAAGAAAGGCAGGAAGTGCCTTTGGACTACAAATCTTAGTCTTCCTGTGGCATATTGTGATAAGCTCTGCCGGAGCACATGTCCCTGTTCCCTATGCCTTATGGGACTTTTCCTATTGGCTGATCCTTGTCCTTGTGTATACTGGGCTAGTATCCCACCCCTTTCTTTCCAGTGGGGTTGAGAGAATGTCTGCAGCATGCTTTTCTAAGAACTACAAGCTGACTTGTTGTATACTCCACCTTCATGCTGTGAAATAATCAAGTTTTTACCAGTTTAAAATTATTCACGGCATCTACTATCTCAGCTTGGTGCTGAGACCTCCCAGCACCCCTTGTATACAGGGTGAGCTGGTAGAAAAGAGACTCCCAGTTCTGCAAGGCACAGACTCTTGTCAAGCACATCTAACTGTAAGTCATTTTCTTTGTTTGGATTGGAATTAAAGAAGATTTTGGTTCAAGAGTTCTGAGTCTTTCCAGTGATGTTCATAAGTAATGCCACACTGGGAAAAGACCAAGGGTCCATCAAGCCCAGCATCCTATCCACGACAGCGGCCAATCCAGGCAAAGGGCACCTGGCAAGCTTCCCAAACATACAAACATTCTATACATGTTATTCCTGGAATTGTGGATTTTTCCCAAGTCCATTTAGTAGCGGTTTATGGACTTGTCCTTTAGGAAACCGTCTAACCCCTTTTTAAACTCTGCCAAGCTAACCACCTTCACCACGTTCTCCAGCAACGAATTCCAAAGTTTAATTACGCGTTGAGTGAAGAAAATTTTTCTTCGATTTGTTTTAAATTTACTACACTGTAGTTTCATCGCATGCCCCCTAGTCCTAGTATTTTTGGAAAGCGTGAACAGATGCTTCACATCCACCTGTTCCACTCCACTCATAATTTTATATACCTCTATCATGTCTCCCCTCAGCCGTCTCTTCTCCAAGCTGAAAAGCCCTAGCCGCCTTAGTCTTACTCTGGTTAACTGCATGCTAATCCCTGAGTAGAGAGAGCAGAACATATAGTTCAAATAACTTTGATGCTGATTTATCAGGCTCTAAAATCTGAGTCATTAGTGTTTAATTGATTAATTTTCTGAGATTAGGTTATGGTTTGAAAATGTTTATTTACTGGAGGATTTTTTACTTCCATTCCTGTTCTATATTAGGAGGTTTGGAACACTGGCTTATAAAGTATAGGGAGAGTCTCTTGAACTGATGGCAGATACAACTACTTATCAGGAAAGCCATGAATTAGATTCATTTTCTTCTGAAGGAGATTAGTCTCTGTAATGGAAAGTTTTGAGTGTTACATATTACATGCCCTGATCATTTTTTAAATAGTTTTGTCAGATATGGTTAGAAAAAGAGGGGAGGTTAAATCAGTTTCATGAAATAACTACACAAGATTTGAAAATTGTTACCAGTAAAGATGTTACTTACTAAAGGATAGGTTTGTGTATGTCGACTCCCTCTCACTAGATGATCAAATAAATTGTTGAAATATCACAGTGTCTGAGGCATTAGACACAATTATTCCAAAGAGGATTGTGAAAATTGGCTTTTTATAAAGAAGAAAGCTCCATGGTTTCATGAAGGGCTAAAGCTATTAAAATAACAAGGCCATTAAATCAGATGGAGGAAGTGTGGAACTGAAGAGGCTACATTAAAATGTAGACAACATACAAAGCTCCATAAGCAAGAAATCAGACCAAATGTGATTTAATGGCTGGCCAATTAGAGGTGTCCTCTAATTGGCCCAAGAGAGTGTTTCAAATACTCGAAGAGTTTTCTATGGGGAAAATATATCCTTTATCACAAACATTTTACATGTAACATAATAAATAAAAGCAAATAAAAACCATTATGTCACATCCTGTCTGCCCAGAAAGACAGTAAAGGACGTACTTCCAACTCTTTGTGGGTTACCCCCCCCCCCCCCCCATACATATACATTTATATTTAGGTGCTGCAACTGATACCCAGTGTAGTCTATTCATTCCTAGACTTTATTATTATTTAAAGTGTGAAAGTTATTTAAGTGTTATTGTGAGTGTAAATGCTCAATACCTTTATTCTATCTTAAGGCTGTATAAGGAACTTCAATGTTTATTCCACATATTTTTTTAATTCTGTCACTGTATTTGGCCCTGCCACTTCCTGTGAAAGAACATTCCAGGCATCCACCATGCTCTCTTTGAAAATGTATTTCCTCATGTTGCTTCTCAGTTTGCCTGCTGTGCAACTTCATTTCATGTCTTCTTGTTGTTCTATTGCATATGTTTGAAAAAGGTTGCCTTGCTACTTACTGTCTTTCAAGAATGTAAATATCTGTATCATATCTTCCCTGTCCTTCCTCTATTCTAGAGTATACATGATCAAGTCTTTTCTCATGTCTTCTGGTGCAGACCCCATACCTTCTTCTGAGCAGCTTCAAGTCTTTTTACATCTTTGGTAAGATACAGCCTCCAAAACTGAGCACAGTACTCTAAGTGTGGTATCAGCTATGTTTTGTATAAAGGCATTATCATTTCTTGATTTCTACTGGTTATGAGTCTTTTCAGTACAACCAAGCATCCTGCCTTGTCATAGTGGGGGATATCTAATATAATAAAACGCACCGTGAACGTTCTGAAGACAACGTTCTGAAGCCACTCAAACACTCCCTGGCTGTAGGGTTCGTGGATTCGTGGTGTGAAGCTAGCCAGGCTGCCAGCCGTCTCTGCCCCGCCCTCGCGTCAAACGACATGACGTCGAGGGCAAACGTCATGACGTCGAGGGCGGAAAAAAAACCCAAACAAACCGCAGCGTCAGGGAAGGAGGCGGCGCTCCCGACGTCTCTAGCCTTCCCTTCGCTGTGTTCCGCCTACTTCTGACGTCAAGGATGACGTCAAAAGAAGGCGGAACACAGCGAAGGGAAGGCTAGATGTCGGGAGCGCCGCCTCCTTCCCTGACGCTGCGCTGCCAGAACCGCCATCGAGGTAAATTTAAAAAGAAAAAAAAAAAAGGGATGTTGGGAGGAGAGAAGAGGGTGGGCAGTAAAGTTGAACAATGGGAGCGGGAGGGCAGGGGAGAAACTACAGCATGGATGCGAAGGGGGGCACATGGATGCGAAGGGGGGGGAGAAGAGGGCGGGCCAGGCAGGGACATGGGAGAGAGAGGAGCATGGATGCGAGGGGGGGTCATGGAAGGGAGAGAGGGAAATTGCTGGAAAAGAATGAGTGGAGGGGGCAGGGGACAGAGGAGCATGGATGGGCATGGATTGGGATGGCAGGGCTCAGGGAGAGAGGGGAATTGCAGGAAAGGGATGAATGGAGGGGGCAGGGGACAGAGGAGCATGGATTGGGAGGGCAGGGCTCAGGGAGAGAGGGGAATTGCTGGAAAGGGATGAATGGAGGGGGCAGGGGACAGAGGAGCATGGATGGGCATGGATTGGGATGGCAGGGCTCAGGGAGAGAGGGGAATTGCTGGAAAGGGATGAATGGAGGGGGCAGGGGACAGAGGAGCATGGATGGGCATGGATTGGGAGGGCAGGGCTCAGGGAGAGAGGGAAATTGCTGGATAGGGATGAATGGAGGGGGCAGGTGACAGAGGAGCATGGATGGGCATGGATTGGAAGAGCAGGGCTCAGGGAGAGAGGGGATTTGCTGGATAGGGATGAATGGAGGGGACAGATGGGCATGGATGGATATGGATTGCAGGGCAGGGCTCAGGGTGAGAGGGGAATTGCTGGATAGGGATGAATGGAGGGGGCAGGTGACAGAGGAGCATGGATGGGCATGGATTGGGAGGGCAGGGCTCAGGGAGAGAGGGGAATTGCTGGAAAAGGATGAATGGAGGGGGCAGGGGACAGATGGGCCTGGATTGGGAGGGCAAGGCTCACACTCTCTCTCTCATATACAATGTCTTTCTGACTCTCACTCTCACACACTCTGTCTCACACTGTATCACATTCACTCTCTATGTGCCACACAGTCACTCACACACTCGCTTGGTCTCATACACTCACTCTCACAGAGAATCTGTGTCTCACACACACTCTCTCTCACACTGTGTCTCACATACACACTTGCACACACTCTCATTCTCACCCACACTCTCTCACACTCACACCCAGACTCACTCTCTCTCTCACACACACACACTCACACTTTCACTCTGACTCTCACACAGTCACTCTCACATACACTCTCCCAAACATACACACTCCGAGGAAAACCTTGCTAGCGCCCGTTTCATTTGTGTCAGAAACGGGCCTTTTTTACTAGTTCTATATATGGCACCTAAAAAATCTGCGCAGAAAACATTTCCGCCCAAGCGTATTCTATAAGTGGTGCCTAGATTTAAGTGTGGTATATAGAATACGCTTAGTTGATATCCCAGTGCCTGGTCTCTTTCCTGGTCTGTGCACATAAGCTTCTCATCTCCTATTATAAACTGCTCATTTGGATTTCTGCACCCCAAATGATTCACCCTACATTTCTTTACCTGAAAGTTTTACTGTAGTAGCTGAATATTATCATTAGCCCAAACTTCTAATTGTTGTAAATCACTTCTCATATATTCCATTCCCTCCAGGATGTCCACTCTGTTGCTAACTTAATGTCATCCACAAAAAGGCATAGTTTTCCTTTTACCCCTTCTGAAATATTGCTCAAAATAAATTGAGCAGAACCGGTAGATCCCTGAGATACTGAAACAGTGATGTATCCATTCAAAGTGCATGTGTTGCGTACGCACCTTCCTATCAGTCCCTCACTTCTCCCTCCTATTGCATCTTTCCCTTCCCTTCCCAGCCCTGCAAAGCTCTCACAATTTCCTCCTTCCCTCTGTTCCCTGTGCCTTAAAATCAGCTTCATTCTTCTTCCAGGCAATATCCTGCCCCTTCTGATACAACTTCCTGTTTTCTGAAGGACAGGATAGTTCAGAGAGAAAGCCTCGGTGCAGGCTGCAGGCAGCCTATGAGTGCTGGTGCTGCCGCTGCCTGGGCAAAGTCTGGAGGTGATTTTAAGATACAGTGTAGAGAGAAGGGAGGAAGGAAGATACAGCATGAGACACACCCCTGTTCAAAATTCCAGGCTACACCGCTTTTCTTCCTTTTGAGTGAATTCCATTTACCACTACCCTCTACCACCTATCAGTCAAACAATTTCTGATCCAGTGGTTACTGTCTCCCTCCCTCACCCATGAAAGTGACACCAGAAAGGAAAACTAGTACCCAGTTTCAAATCCCATGTCCACTCTTTTTTTAAAAAAAACCTTTAAATTGTAAGCCTTCCAGAAACAAATATACCTACTGTACCTAAATATTAAAGACACCTGCAAGACTGAGAGCAATTAAGGTGGTACAAATTCAGATACAATAGATATTTCCCTATCTCTGAAGGGCTCACCATTGAAAATAATAGAGTTGCAGTGCTAAATACATGATAGTGGTGCATGGCCTGATTTTACCCTGACACCAAAGGAGTTCTCTTCCCCAACTGATGCAAACACAAGATGCCACATTCTCCTTGATACCTGCATTCCTACAACAGCACTAAGGTGGAACACACTGATCTCAAAATAACAAAATGGCACCCCTACAAAGGTCCTTGTTACTCCTACTTCTAATCGCTTGGTCATCCAAAACTCTCTCAATCTACCAGGAGACCCCCCAAAATGGCACCAAATAATCCCTCATACCACCAAACACCAGTTGATTAATATTAACCACACAAACTACAGTTCAGATTCCTACTTGCCTATTCTTATTGTTTACATAAACAACTCAGTGATTAACAAGTTGGAACTTATAAGATCATGGATGGAAGAAAAAAAAATCTAGGGGTAGTTCTAATCACTGAGACATGGATTTCCAACAATGATGACCCAATAATAAATGAGCTATGCCCCCCCTAGGCTACAAAATCATACACCTGATGTTGCCTATGAAAAAAGGTGGAGGGTTAGCTGTCATATATAAATCATTCCTAAAGGTAAGCTTGATCTCAAACCTCACAACAATATCATTAGAAATACTTGCACTCACCATTAATGACTCTGATCTTGTGGGAACCCTCTGTTGCACACTAATCTACAGAACACCAGGCAGTTAGACCAAAACTAGAGATGATTTCACCAAATTCTTTGCTAACATGTGTGTATCCTACTCAAATGTTTTGATACTAGGAGATAACATCCAACTAGAAGACCTAAAAACCCTAATACACAGGAAGTACTTGACTACCTAGAATCGTGAGATCTCACCTTAACATATAGCACCCCAAATCACTGCAAAGGCCACTTCCTTGACCTGTTCATATATAAATTTACAAGTCATGAAGACCTACAGATATTCAACACTACTTGGTCGCCCGTCCCATGGTCTGACCACTGCAAACTCAACTTTACCCTCGACTGAACAGAAGAAACCATGAAACGGAAAGTGTTACCTCAACCCCCTAAGCTCCCCACAAGGGACAAAATAATACCCACCGACTTCTGAACTAAAGTCTTCAAATTCCACCAAACACTGACACCTGACTCAACAGAGTTCTTCAAAACATGGGACCAAATAAGCAAAATCACCTTGGATAACATAGCACCCACAAAAATGAAAAACAAATGACCAAACAAGTCTTCACCATGGCTTAACAGGCTTAACAGAGAGGTACTTGCCTCCAAAAGACACTGCAGGCAACTCGAAATAAAACAGAGTAAAGAGCCAACCCCTGAGAATAAGACAGTCTAGAAACGGGCCACCAGAACCTATAGAAAGACCATCAAGCAGGCAAAACTGAAATGCTATAGTACTTATATAGGCTTAGGCCAACCCAATATCACAAAACTATATGGGCTAGTTGATAACCTTCTAAGCACACAAAAAATGACAACCATGAATGAAAACCCACTGAGCGCGTCAGACCTAGCTACTTACTTCAAACAAAAAGTAGCCAATATCAGGGCCAACCTACCCACACAACCAATACCCATTGAGCACTACCTAGATTCTATGGAGACCCACAATGACCCATCTCATGCTGACAAATCCTGGACCTCATTCGTTATACCTACAACCACAGAAGTCCACACTGCACTAAAGACATGCACCTAATCCCACTGCCTACTAGATGAATTCCACTCCTTTCTACTGCAAGACACCCCAGATTGGTTCTTTATTCTACGAACCAAATACATCTCCTTCTTCTTAAGAACTGGAAGTTTCCCAGCAACCAAATGCAATATAATGCTGACTCCCATCCTAAGGAACACTTCAGCCAAGTTAAGCGACATCACAAATTTCAGACTGGTTGTCTCCATTCCACTGCTGGTCAAAGTCATGGAAGGACTGGTTACCCAACAACTGACAGAATATCTATCAGCCCACTCGATCAGACACCCCTCCCAGTCAGGCTTTAGACCACACTACAGTACTGAATTGGTACTAATTTCATTAGTAAACGGCATCAAATTAGAGATCAGCAAAGGAAACAAAGTTCTGGTAATGCAGTTTGGCATGTCTAGCGTCTTTGATATAGTGGACAATAACATCCTCCTTTTATCTCCTAGACTACATAGGTCAAGAGAACCAACCACATATCTCCACAGTAGTTCCCAGGCTGCAGGGTACCACACGGATCACCTTTATCCCTAACATTATTCAACATCATGATGACTCCCCTCGGTCATAAACTTAAGGCATCTAATCTAAAGGCGCACATCTATGTTGATAGCGTCACAATCCATATCCCCTTTTCAGAAGACATAGCAGACAGCACAACCACGATTCAGAAATGCCTAAACATCATGGATACATGGGCCTCTATATTTAAACTTAAGCTGGACAGAGAAAAAAAAATTAAATTCCTAGTTATTACAAGTCTTTTCTGCCTAATATCCTGCAGTCATTTTACCATCAACTGAACCAGTTTTCCCTCAGAATGCAACCTCAAAGTACTAGGTATAATACTCAACCAAAACCTAACATTTGATGACCAAATAGCCACAGTTGCCAAAAAAGCTTTTAGAACGCTCTGGAAATTACGAAGAATCAGGAACTTCTTCCCATGATCAACATTCTGTCTTCTGATCTAAACACTTATATTATCCCAATTAGATTACTATAATGGTTTATATGTGGCTGTAAGAACTTGAGTCTAAAACAAAATACAGCGGCGCAACTGATTTTCAGGTCACTTCGATACCACAGGGCCCTCCCCCTGCTACAAACACTCCATTGGAGCCCCATAAAAGCCAGAAGTATTTTCAAGATTACAGCCCTTGTCTTCACAGTCATTCAAGGTCTATCCACAGAATACCTCAGAACACTAATTGAACTTCCCATGAGAAATGCTATAGCAAGCAGCGATATGTTTCTGACACTTCAACATCAATACCACAAGGGAATTTAGTGCAAATCTATATATGCTACCTGTTTCTACTTTTACTACTACTATTTAGCATTTCTATAGCGCTACAAGGCATACATAGCGCTGTTTCTCCTACCTCTCAACCAAGAACTGGAACACCTTACCATCTGATATCTCCAATCTTTCGTAAAATGCTAAAAGCCTGTTTAAAAAATTCATCACTGACGCAGGATAACTAGACTGACTCCCTAATTCTTGCCTTCAAAACCTCCTCAATAGTCCAATAAATTAACACTATTGGTTACTAGCGGGTCATCAGTACTTATGAGACTGGCTACTAGCTGTTGCTAGCAATCTGTTATAACATAAGTCTAGTCTGAGAATTGTCACTGGCAAATCACATAATGTAAGAGAAGTCCTACACGCTTGTTAATTGTATGCTTTAAGTTTCCTCATGGTTGTTACAAGGTTATCACAGTAGTTATTGGTTCTACTTTTACATAAGCTGCACTGAACCAAATATGCTTTTGGACAATGTGGAATATAAATAAGTAAATAAAAATGTAAATGTAAATGTATATGAACCTGGAAGCCCTGGATTAAAATTCACTACACTGACCACTAGGCTGCTCCTCTGCTCTTCAGAGATGTTTGTGTTGCTATTTTTGTACAAATGCTGCCAAACAGATGTCGTTGTCCCTGGTATTTTCATGGTCATAAGTTGGGCATTTTATCTTGGAAAAATGGTTGTTCATTGAGGATATTCTAACTTACTTTCAAAAAGGAAACCCCAACAATTTTCCTGATTGAAAATGGCTGTGGGATGGATATTTTTTTTTTGGATGTTATGAGTGGGACATCCCAATTCTGACTTGGGCATTCTTTTGAAAATGCCCTTTCACATGAATCCACCTTAACTGGGAGCAGGTATTGCACATTAATCTGAATGTTTATTTATTTTTCTCTACAAGTTCTAATATACTATCAGAAAGGTCATGGACTTGATATACTGCAATACAACCAAAGCAGTTTACATATTCTCTGTTTGCACTCTGTCCCTACTGGGCTCACAATCTGTTTTTTTTTTATACCTGGGGCAACAGAGGGATAAATGACTTGCTCAGGGTCAAAAGGGGCTGCAGTGAGTTCCCCAGATTCTCAGCCCACTGCACGAACCTTTAGACTACTCCACTCAAATGAAAATGACATGAAAACCCACATACCTACCCCAGTATATCCACTAGTCTGACATTATGGGTAAAGCCAAGTCTTTAGCTCTTGATGAAAAGACCTAATATGATCCAGCACATGTAATTCAGGAAGCATTTTGTTCCACAGAGTGGGTGCTGCTGTTGAGAATGGTCTAGCCTTCAACAGGTACCATGTTAAAAGATGCAGCTACCACGCGGTAGAATCTCACATTAAACCACGGTAGCTAAACATTTTACCATGGTTTAGTAGAAGGGCCCATAAGTGTTAACAAGTAGGAGGAAAGACAGTCTTTTACTGGAACAGCTAAAAAGAGTTCTCTTCTTTTTCAGTTTAACTCAAATTCATTTTTCTGTACTTCTATATATTCTGATCCTACCTTTCCTGCAAAATGTTCCATCCTTTTCTTTCCCAAGAGTTATTGTATTTGAATTTATTAAGAGATTTTCTGTCTGATAGTAGTCACTGGAACCACTTTCCAAAATGGCATAATCTATCATTTCTGTGTGCAATGATCTGAAACTCTACTGCTGCTAATGTTCAGGAAAAATGAATGAATGATTGTCTCAAAAATATGAGCTTGAAATTGTGAATCTCACTGATACAGCCATACTGCTCATATTGGTTAATACTTTCCAAATTTCTGCAAAAAAACCAACAAACTTTTTCATGTGTAAAATGATGTTTTACACACGTAAAGGGCCTTTCATAAAATTAAATGACACGTTGCAAGCTAGAGTACATTTGTAGAATAGTCATGCTCAAGGAACGAGTTTAGGCAAAGCATGAGAAGAGTTCAGATTTACATGCATTTTTAAAATAAAATATTCATATATGATTCTGATTAGGCAAAAATGTCACCACCCACAATCTGGCCACTGTTCATAGGCATCACTATGGGGGTGCAAGCGGGGGGCAAATCCCCCCCTTCCCCGTGAAAGTCGCAGCTGCCTGACTTGAACTAGTTGCTGACGGGCTATGACAGCAAAGGCTCTCGAGGTCCTGCAAATCCCTCTCCCTCTCCCATAGCAGCAGCGATTCTGAAAGACTGCCTGCAGCTGACCTGGAAACCTTCTCTTTGATGCATCCCACTCCCCTCTGATGCAACTTCCTATTTTGTCCTGATGGAACATGGTAGAAAGAAGTCTTTGGAGTCAGGTGCAGGTAGCCTGTAGGAATCGCTGCCATTCATAAGGGAGAGATGGAAGGAGCTTTAGGACCATGGGAGCCTCCCCACTAGGAAAAAGCCTTCACATGCACTCTCAGGTCATAAGTACATAGTACGTAAGTGTTGCCATAGTGGTACAGATCGAAGGTCCATCAAGCCCAGAACCCTGTTTCCAATAGTGGCCAATCTAGGGTACCAGTGCCTGGCAAGATCCCAAAATAGTACAATACATTTTATGCTGCTTATCCTAGAAATAAGCAGTGAATTTTTCCCCAAGACCATTTTAATAATGGCTTATGGACTTTTCTTTTAGGAAACTATCCAAACCTTTTTTAAATCCAGCTAAGCTAACTGCTTTTACCACATTCTCTGGCAACACATTCCAGAGTTTAATTACACATTGAGTGAAGAAATATTTTCTATGATTTCTTTTAAATTTACTACTTTGTAGCTTCATTGTGTGCCCCCTATTCCTAGTATTTTTGGAAAGAGTAAACAAGCGATTCACGTCTACTCGTTCCACTCCACTCATTATTTTATAGACCTTTATCATATCTCTTCTCAGCCATCTCTTCTCCAAGCTGAAGAGCCCTGGCTACTTTAGCTTTTTCACATAGGGAAGTCATCCCATCCCTTTTATCATTTTTGTCGCCCTTCTCTGTACCTTTTCTAATTCCACTATATCTTTTCTGAGATGCGTTGACCAGAATTGCACACAGTATTCAAGGTGTAGTTGCATAACTGAGCGATACAAAGGCATTCATTGATACATTTTAGTACCTGCTACTTCATTTAGAGGCCTTTTTACTAAGCTGTGCTAAAAAAAAGTGGCCTGTGGTATCAGTAGCTTAGGGTTCTCCCTTGCACTGAGGCCACTTTTAGTGCAGCTGTAAAATGGCCACATTTTCCATTTTCTGTATTAATGCCCACACACTAATTTCCACATTTATCGTATTGCCTTTAACGCAGATGCTCTTACCACCACCTATTTACTAGGCAGTAAAGACTGTCATGCTAACCAAACACTAATCGATTAGCGCATGGCGATGCAGCTGTGCTAACTGATTTTATACTCAGCACACCTACTCGAAAACAAAACTACTGCAGGGCTCCTCAGTGCACCCTGTGGTAGTTGATTTGAACCTGTGGTAATCACACATTAATGTTTACTGCAGCTTATTGAAAGGCCCCCTTAATGCACACTAACTCTTTTTTCGTACAAATGAAAATGAAATAGCATGAGCTACAATGAAACATGAAATCAATTTAAATGAAAAACACCATGATCAAAGGCAACTAAAAGAAATGGAAGCAAAAAAACAAAACAAAATTTAATTTTTCTTCCTCCATACCTGATAAATAGCTATTCACATGGGTATATGACTTCAGAAAATTTCCGTCTGCCATATAATGTTGCTATTTCATACCAATTGTGTGTAATATTTCACTAGTCTGCAACTCTAGCAGAGGCAACACACTCTGATACTGCCAAGCTAGCTGCTCACCTATACCATTGTGTGAGACAGATATAACATGGGCACGCGTGCATAATTATCCCTTCCCATTTTCAGTCAACACCTTTGCTGATTGGCCTGAAGTTTGGAGGAGAGTGGGAGCATCTCCATCCACATTCTCCTTTTCTGCTGCTCAGGCCTTGAGTTGCTTGATAGCCATGTATACTATGATGTCAATTGTGGTTCAAAGCTCAATTTGCTGAAAAACCTTTAACATGTCTTGCCCTTAGTAAGTTAGTTAGTAGCAGTTATTTCTACTCATCAGAATAAAGATACTGATAGGAATAATCCACAGCAGTAGTCATCTTATTAATTAAATGTTGTCCATGGCATTTAAATTAATACATTTATTCAGTGCTCTTAGATATAGTCAGTGCCACTGAATATATGGCAGGTAAAAACTAATGACCTGATATTCAAACGCATTTTTCAAGTAGCAGCACTTATCCAGAGCAATATAAATGTCTGTGACTTAATTTAAGCTGTGATTTCTACAATTTATGTAGGGCAATTTTTTTAAGACAAATAGAAGTCTATGGCACTCATTTTCAAGGCAGATGGATGTTTCAAAATGCCCCCAAAAATGTTCATATGCCCAAAACTTCCAAATTGCAATTTTGATATGGCAGAATTTAGACATCCTACACTTCAATCTGTCCAAATAGAAAGAAGGCATAATGTGGGTGTGCTTGGGAGGGACTAGGAAGGGTCCAAAATTTGGATGTCCAACAGAGATAATCGAATGGGACATACAAAGCCAGTCAGGTTTGGAATTTTTAACGCATTTTCAAACAGTGAAATGGAAGGTTGTTTTGTTTTTTTTAATGTTATGAGTAGGGCATCCCAATTCTGACTTGGATGTTCTTTTGAAAATGCCCCTCCACATGTCTTTATAAAATAGGCCCCAAAAAAGATGTTTACTTAGCTTCTTCACCTAGTCACCCTATTATAAAATTACTCTTAGAGGTTCTGAACTCAGTCCTTGGTACCCACCAAACTTGTCAGGTTTTCAGCATATATTTGTATACAATGGAGACAGTGAATGCAAATCTATCTCATGTATATACATTGTGAATATCTTGAAAACCAGACCAGGGTTCTTCTACAAAGCCGTGGTAAAATGTGGCCTGCTGTAGTGTGGGCATGTCTTTTTTGGTGCGTGCTGGGCCACTTTTTACCACAGCTGGAAAAAAAGCCATTTTCATGTGTAAAAATTAAAACCAGCGTGCACTTATTTATGGCCTGAGCCCTTACCACCAGCCATTGGCCTAGCGGTAAGGGCTCATGTACTACTCACGTGGTAACCAAGCAGTGTACGCCAACATGGTCGTGCTGCTGATTACCTCCAGGAATGCCCACTGTGGTAGAAAATGGAAAAATATTTTCTACTGTGGGATTTGACACTTGCCAAATTCATAATTACCACCAGGCGCACATGCTGCCCCGATGGTAGTGCTGATTTGGCGCATGTTACCTGAGGCTTTGTAAAAGGGCCCCCTAGTTTGTTGTGTTCTGAGGACGCGAGATGAGAACTCCCTGCTCAGTGCGGATAGTGCTGGGGTGATTAGACATTTCTTTCCGGAACTATCCATTTCAACTTTGAATATCTATGAATAGTGGAGTTATAGGTGACTGCTGGTGGAATTCGTTTTGACAACTGTCTGCTTTTTATATATGGGTATGTCACGAAACACTTAGCCATCTTCCAGGGGCTACCCCGTGGCCACTTAGAGGGTCTATCCCCAGCACGACTCAGGTCTGCCTGCACCTGCCACATGCTGTACACTAGCACCCTCCTCCCACTGACTGGGTCAGAACCACCTCTGGGTGAGTCTCCTGCTCTCAAATTATACCCAGTGATTTCTAGGTTATTGGATGCCACATTCCCAGTGGTCACACAGTTCCTAGAAAGCACTCGCAGACCCAACACACAAACCACAAGGATTCTTTATCAGTCCAGAAAGAAAGAAGCAATAAACTGAAAAATGAGTCAGTAGCTGGACCGCAAATCTTCATGCCATTTTCATGACATGGACTGTTCTTTCCAGCAGAAGAGATGATTATATATTTTAGAGAGGCCTATGAACATTCTAGATTTCTCTAAACATTCTCACTGAAAGGGGCATATATACATAGGAATGCACTTGGCTCTTACCCACCTCATTTTTCTCTATAGTCTTCAATACAGTTACTTACAACTCCAGCAATATCACACAAATCTCACTTTTTCGGAAGATAGATTTTTAAAAGGTTGTTTGAAAAGTGAGAGTACTCTGAGAAAAATGAAGCACAACACTACTTAGTGAAAAGCTAGTACACTGCATAATAATCTGTCAGCTATATGCTATTCTTCTCCGGACCTTTTTAAAAGATGAAAGTATAAAATACATCATTGATGGCTTTTTTTTTTCTATTAAGGATCTTGACCTTGTCTAAGAAAGATCTGTAGAAAAATGGCTGAATTCTAACAATTTTTTCACAGCATTATGAATGGGTTGAAATTTTGACTATCCAGTATGAATAGAAATATGGACCAAGGCATCATTAGCTTTAAGAAAAAAAATCAAGCACCATTCAAGATGGTTCACAACACAAAAATTGATCAATACATAACATCTAATAAAACAGAGAAACAGCCAAACAAAAATACGCAACATGAGAGACTTCTCAAATTTCAAAGAGAATCTGTCCCTTAATAATACTAGGGATGTGCATTCATTTGAAATGAGTTAGAAAATGTTAATGACATTATGCATGTTGTTTCATGTCATTGGCAAATAAAAAGAAGCAGAAAAAAAATGAAATTTCTGTTTTTTCATGTGACATCAATAATGCACATTCTTCCGAAAGAGCACATACTCTTTTGAAAGAGCTCAAACTATTTGTAAAGAATGTACACTCTTTCTTCTGTGTACATGTGCAAATCATCATAAATGCCTACACTATCAGGAAAGAGTACAAATAGTG